>NC_062544.1:203902433-204205855 GCF_016906955.1 Phacochoerus africanus | reverse complement strand
CAGCAACCTAGCATCAATCACCTCTCCTTCCGTCAGACCATGCATCCTTCGCCCACGACTGTTTTTATTAACTGGGATACGCTCCACCTCTGTGTAGCTTTATGAAATGTGTTTTGGCTTGGAGCACAGAAAATCCATTTAGACATTAATAGTCTAGCTGCGAGTTATGTTATTCATTCACAAGAGTAACAACAGTGTGCTGTGATTTTTTTTCCAGCATTTTTCCCTTAATTTTATTGGCTAATAAAATCCAAACACTGGAACTTTTCCCCAGAAAGCGGCGCCAAAGGAAAGTAGCTCCCCAACCAGACCCCCAAGGGCTCTCCAAGTAGGACCTGAGCCTTGGGTGCAGCCCCAGGGGAGACAGGAAGACCTGCTCTCCAGCAGATAGGCTTCCCCACAGGGTCAGCCAGAGGTTTTCCCTATGTCTTCCTGACCCAGGAAGGAACACGAGGGGCTCCCTCTGGTTCTGAAAATTCAAAATGGCAGAATCACTATCCAGCATTCCCTCATTTAATTCTTTCACTCAAATGTCCTTTTTCTTCCAAACCTCAACAAGTAATGTTGAGCATATACTATGTAACAGATTCTATGGTAAGGTGCTCCGCACATACAAAGAAGCTTGTCCTTCAATAGGAGAGCGAGAGAATGTAAGTAAACCAATAATTGCTGCGCAACCTGATAGGTACCAGAATGAGACAGAACCAAAGTACATGGACGTAAATTTGGCACAAACTCAGTTAAATTAAGGTTTAAAAAGGAAAACAGCTGGCCAGTACAACTGTTTTGTAAAAAGAATGTTTACAAAGTGCTATTATTTATACTAAATAAAAGTGGGTTAAATATGTATCAGAACATCACCTCAACCCCATTAGACAAACAGTAAGGGACAAAAATAGGCAATTAACACAACAACAACAAAAGTAATGACACAGCAGCTTTGGTTGTTTGGGTTGTTTTTTTTTTGTCTTTTTAGGGCTGCACCCCACTGCATATGGAGGTTCCCAGGCTAGGGGTCTAATCTGAGCTGTAGCTGCCGGAAGATCTGAGCCATGTCTGGGACCTACACCACAGCTCACTGCAACGCTGGATCCTTGACCCACTGAGCGAGGCCAAGGATGAACCTGCAACCTCACGCTTCCTAGTGGGATTCATTTCCGCTGCACCATGATGGGAACTCCTGAAACAGCAGTTTTAAAAGAGCCTCTATTTTATTAGCCTTCAAAGCACAAAAATTAAGGCAATAAAAACCAAAAACTTATAAAATCCAGTTCTCAGAACTCTACAGAAAAATCGAAGCTAGTAGCAATGTAAATTTATACAAACCTCTAAGAAAACAATTGGGCAATGTGACACAAGTCAAAATAATAATTATGTTGTTAAAACCAAGGCTCTCAATTCCACAGAATTTACCCTAAGGGAGTAATTATAATGAAGGAAAAAAATTATATGTATACAGATGTTTGTCACTGTTATTTATATTAGTATTATATATTATTGTCACTGCTATTTATATTAGGGATACACTGGATATAAAATACATTCCTAATATAGGGGGGATGTTTTAGTAGATCACCAAAAAGTTAATTATAAAGTCTCTGTAGTAACATGAGAAATGGTTTACTTCTTAATATAAAATTTAATAAAAGGAAAACACAACAGTGTACACAATACTAACTCTAGCCTCTAGATCCAGTTGGGACTCCAGAAGCAAAAACCCTCAGCTAGAACAAGTTTCAAAATGGCTTAGGAAACTTTAGATAATTCCATGGTCAGAGTTAATGAGCCCTTCTCTTTTATGCTTCTTTCTTCCTAGCCACCTCCCACTCTTGTCATCCTCTGCCTGATTTATTCCATTTTAAGATTCTTTTTTACCTCTCTGTCTTCCTCCCTTTAAGGGTGAAAACAATGTCCTGCTCATTTTTGTAACCACCTACCCTTTCACCAGCCGCCAACAAATTCGATAAAGTCATGATTATCCAATTTACTTAGCAATGTACAAATACGTATGAAAGAATGCACAGAAAAGACAATAATTTTGGTAGGCTGCTAGAACTCAGAGGAGATTTTAAAAATTTTTCTTGGGAGGAGTTCCCGTCGTGGCGCAGTGGTTAACGAATCCGACTAGGAACCATGAGGTTGCGGGTTCGGTCCCTGCCCCTGCTCAGTGGGTTAACAATCCGGCGTTGCCGTGAGCTGTGGTGTAGGTTGCAGACGCGGCTCGGATCCCGAGTTGCTGTGGCTCTGGCGTAGGCCGGTGACTACAGCTCCAATTCAACCCCTAGCCTGGGAACCTCCATATGCCGCGGGAGCGGCCCAAGAAATAGCAACAACAAAAAAAAAAGACAAAAAGACCAAAAAAAAAATTTTTTTTCTTGGAGTTCCCTTATGCTGCAGCGGGTTAAAGATCCCTTGTTGTCATTGCAGCTGCTCGGGTGGTTACTGTGGTAATCAGGTTTAATCCCTGGCCCGGGAATTTCCACATGAGGCAGGCATAGCCAAAGAACATTTTTTTTTTTATGTTTTGTTTTATAACTTTTTTTTTTTAAGATGGAACCCTGATTGCCTGGGCAGGGTTTCACTGCAGCCTCTGAAATCAGGCTGTAAATATTTATGCTCCAAATGAGCCAGCAAGTTTATCTGGAAAAAGTAAATTGATAAACTTGAAGGACAACCTAAGACTTTTTGGAGAAAAAAGCAAGGAAGAGGCCTTGTTCTGGAGAGGTGATAACTTCTTTTACAGCCATGGTCATATGTGATGGAGAGAGAAGTCAACAATGTGGACAACTGAGTGTGACTGTATGGAATAGGTCTGACTGTAACACACAGAGCACATTTATCCAAGTGTGCAGTAGTGCTGGACACCCAGTGCCTTTCATTGTGAGCTTTGTTGACGCCGAAGGGCCACACTTGGCAACGTGGCATAGGACCCAACTTGGACATGACTCAAATTCATGGGAGGCATCATTTATTTCCTTTTTCCGCTCATCAGTAATATTCGAAAATGCTCCCATTTTATGATCTGGCTTTCAAAGAAATTAAACTTGAATAGCTCAAAATTCTATAATCATGTGAGAATTCAATTGCAGTTTTTAACAGATCCAAGTCTGCTACATCGTTATTAGGTAATATGACGCTGATGATAATATTGACAGCTAAAATCCAGAGTCTAGCTACCATGTGCCAAATACAATGCCAAACAATTGGAAAGATGATTAGGCATACCAGCCTGGCGTTCATGTGTGGTACTTATGTAGCATAGAAAAATTCTAGGAAATTCAGGTGAGTCTGGAGGTATATAGTCACGTTTAGCTCCCAGAATAAAATTAGATGCACAGGCCCTAGAGCAGTGCCCTCATTCCACATGGCAGCAATGGGAAGGAGCTAAATTTCTTTTTTTTTTTTTTTCTCCTCACTTCAGACGGGTAATGTGCCAACAGTCGTAAAGATTTGAGGGAGGCACATGTCACACAAGCGTGTAAACACCCAATCATCCTGCTCATGAACTACAAAGGGATCCAGGAGCTAAATTTCTAAGTTGCCCTTTAGACAAGGCATGCACTTTCTAGTTCATCATTGTCCCTGCAGCTCCCTATTGAGCTGACGCCCAGCCTCCTTTCACTTACACAGCTTGCCTGTCTCCAATACTCTGGAGTTTTCAACCCCTCCAGCTGGACATTATGACTGCAAGTCAGGCATTGGCCACTACATGAGACAATGCCTATAGGCAGACATAAAGCTAAAAGGGACATTGGCGATCATATAGCCTGATTGTTTTTCCAAACCTTTTATAGCAGCGAAGTATTTCTTCTAATAGTCTTATGCAAAGACCTGATCTCTAAAACAGGAGCTGTTCTGGCTGAGGGTAGGGAAAACCCCAAGGAGCACCCAACCTGCCTGGCCCCCACCCTTCTCCCCTGTTCCCCTGTGGGACTCCTTGACACTTTAGAGGTGCTGGCAACAGTCCTGTCTCCTCATTATAAAGCAGAAGGCATTAAGAGGTGAAGTTACCTGTCCTCAGTCACACAGCCAGTTAGTGGTAGAAAACCCAGGTCTCTGTTAAATGATTCACTGTTTGGCAGCTTCTTCCATGAAAAAGTTGTTGAGTCTGTAGAATGTACAATGATGATTGAATAATGATTACTCCTCTCCTTTTTTCAAGCCTTCTTGTTACCCCATGTCGCATACCAGCAGGTGCCTTTGTTTTAAAAGTTTTAAACTAGATAGTCAAGCATTGAATTATGAAAGTACACGGTCTTAGAGATGAAAGGAATGTTGAAGTTTTTTTTTTTTATCCCACCCCCTCATCTTACAGACCAGGAAAATGAGGAACTGCTTGAAACTTATTCCCCCTCTTAAGTGTTCCAAGTTACCCTCCTGTTCAGTATATCCAGGGCTGTTACATTTTGACTTGATGGTAGAAGCCAGAACTTTCTATTTTAACCAGTTTCTCTATGAAAAATCACGAAGTTAAGATATAAATTAAAGTTGTGATTTCTTTCTCTTTGTGATTTTCTTCAATCTTTGAAACACACTCTCCCAGCTGGGCTTTCAAATATCTCTTTACTCCAGAAAGTGCATTAACAAACTTATGGAAAGATTATTTCAGACTGAACTTTTCCAAGAGACTGCGAGTCACACTATCTGTGGTCAAAGAGCTTTTATTTTTAAATTTCCAATCCATGACACTGTAGACCAATAATTAATTTTTTTTTCTTTTTGGGGCCACACACTTGCCATATGGAAGTTCCCAGGCTAGGGATCTAATCAGAGCTGCAGCTGCCAGCCACAACTACAGCAATGTGGGATCCAAGCCGTATCTGTGACCTACACCATAGCTCACAGCAACATCAGTTCCATCCACTGAGCAAGGCCAGGGATGGAACCCACATCCTCATGGATACTAGTCGGGTTCTTAACCCTCTGAGTCACAACAGGAACTTCCCAATAATTTTAAAATACAATGAAATTCCATGAATGGACAAATGAAATTTTTTAAAGACGCACAAAACACAAACTCATTGTTTAAATTATTAGATTCTAAACATAAAATTACTCTATCAAATTTTTATAACATTTTCTAAATGCCTAGTTTCTATTCCTGTAATCGCTCCATCCTGAACCAGTAATAAATACTTTATGAACCAGTCTTGAAGCTACTCTGCTCCAGGGTAAAGCGCCATCCTAATGGTTGGTCTGGATACAGGGCATGTCGGTAAGACCACTCACATGAACCAGGTACCACTTCCCATCTTTCAATCCAAGCCCCAGACAGCCACTTTGAGAATGCGGTTATGGTCCTCAAATGTCTGGGGCATGGCCACTTACAGCTCAGGGGGAAAGGCAAGCACACAACCTTTTGATGGCACCACCTGGGAAAGAGTAGGGCAGGGCTCAGATAATGGTGAGCTTGGAAAATGGACTAAGGGATTTGGGGACTTCATCCCCAAAGTAAGGGGAAGTTGAATTATATTTGGGTACAAGAAAGATAGTTTTGGGAGTCCCCGTCGTGGCACAGTGGAAACAAATCCGACGAGGAACCATGAGGTTGCAGGTTCGATCCCTGGCCTTGCTCAGTGGGTTAAGGATCCAGTGTTGCCGTGAGCCATGGTGTAGGTTGAAGATGGGGCTCATATCCGTCATTGCTGTAGCTGTGGTGTAGGCTGGCAGCTGTAGCTCAGATTCGACCCCTAGCCTGGGAACCTCCATATGCCCCAGGTGCAGCCCTAAAAAGACAAAAAAAGAAAGATAGTTTTGGAATTCCCTTCGTAGTTCAGCCGATAATGAACCTGATTAACACCCATAAGGATTAATATTCATGAGAACTCTGGTTAACATCCATGAGGTTGCGGTTTTAATCCCTGGCCTTTCTCAGTGGGTTAAGGATCCGTTGTTGCTATGAGCTGTGCAGCTTGGATCCCTCGTTGCTGTGGCAGTGGTACAGGCTGGCAGCTGTAGCTCCAATTCACCCCTAGCCTGGGAGCCTGGGAATTTCCATGTGCCACAGGTCCAGCCCTAAAAAGCAAAAAAAAAAAAAAAAAAAGGTAGTTTTGCCTGCACTGTGGAACATGGTTTACAGGAAAACAAGACCCATGAGGAGGCTTCTGCAATAGTTTCAAAAAGAGATAATATGGCCTGAACTCAGTAGAGTTCCCAGAGCAGTTTAGGGGAATTGGTTATTGATTGAGTGTAGGTGATGAAGGGCAGTTGTAACCCCACCACCAACATATCCTCTGCTTTGGCTCCTCTCTGAAGTACTTAGACCATAGTATCTGATGCACATTTCCTGAGCTGTTTTACAGATGCTAAAACACCCTCCAAATGGAAGACATTAACTACTTAATGACCATGAGCACATGGCCCCTAGACCTACTGGAGCCTGAGGATTAAAAATGTTAACCCTTGTGACATCACCCAGTTACCTCACTATCAACCAATCCATGCAGGAGCTGATCACATACCCTGGAACTCCCCTCCCTCACCAGGCCTTTAAAAATGCTTTGCTGGAGCTCCCGTTGTAGCGCAGTGGAAACAAATCCGACTAGTAACCATGAGGTTTCAGGTTTGATCCCTGACCTCACTCAGTGGGTTAAGAATTCGGCATTGTCATGAGCTGTGTTGTGGGTTGCCGGCAGGACTGGGATTTGGCATTGTTGAGGCTCTGATGTAGGCCAGCAGCTATAGCTCAGATTAGACCCCTAACCTGGGAAACTCCATGTGCCCCCAGTGTGGCACTAAAAAGAAAAAAAAAAAAAAATGCTTTGCTGAGGGAGTTCTCTTGTGGTGCAGCAGGTTTCGGATCTGGTGTTGTCACTGCCATGGCTTGGGTCACTCTGACCTGGGAACTTCCACATGCCACTGGCGTGGCCAAAATTAAATAATTTAATCAAATTAAAATGCTTTCTCGAAACCCATCAGGGAATCTGGGTATTCTGTGTACTAGCTGCCTTGGACTCCTTCTTCAGTGTCCAGCAATAAACGCTGCACTTTCCTTCATCACAACCTCGTGTCAGTAGTTTGGCTTGACTGTGGAGTGGGCGAGCAGACCCAAGTGTGGTTTGGTAACACAAGGAGAAGTTGACAATGACATTCAGGCTTTGGCTTGAGTGACCTGATGGCTGGTGGTGGTATTCACTAAGATGGGGAGTCCAGAGGGAGGAGGGTGCTGAGAACAATGAGTTCAGCTCCAGACAGCCTATGCGGAAGCTTTCGTGACCCTCTGCTATGGCTCATGGTGGTCACTAACTGGAAAGCGCTATCCTTATATTCACTCATCAACTCTCAACCACAGAAAGGCTTTGTGACCATAAGAGAGCTTATGAAGAACATTGAAACAACATGGGAAACATTTATTAAGTAATGTTAGGTAAAGTAATAAAAATGCAAATTAAAACCACATAAAGTTCTTCCCCTATTAAACTGGCAAAAAAAATTTTTTTCTTTAATTAAAATGCACAGAGCTGCCAAGGATATGGGAAAACTGGCACTGTCACACATTGCTGGTGGCAGTGGAAATTGGTATAAACCTTTTAAAAGAAATTTGGCAAAATGCATCAAGAACCATAAAAGAGTTTGTATCCTATGACCCTGTAATTCCATTTCTGGGGATCTATTCTAAGGAAATAACTCAAAATGTGGGAGAAAGCACTTCGTATTTAGAGATATTTATTACAGCAGAAACTAGAAACAACCAAACTTTTAATAATAGGAATTGATTAAATAAGTAATGATAAATTTCTTCGCTGGCCTCTCATACATAATGCAACTGTTCAATAATGAAGATGAGTGCTTGTGCTATAGTGGAAAGTATATATGTATAATATATATCTGCTAGTATCTTAATTATATACATAATTTCCATGGGGGAAAAAACTAGAAGAATCATAACGATTGGGTTAAGGTGAATGCATGGATAACTTCTAAGGTTTTTCTAAACGAATTTCCTCAAAGTCATTGTAAATGGTCAAAATGTTTATATAATAGAAGCCAGAGTGCATTTGGAATAAAACTGTTAAGTGAAAAAAGTAATAAAATTTTATCTGTGTACAAAAAATATGTATGTTTGCTCATAGACCAAGGATGAAAAAGACCGTAGGTAAAAGCAAACAGTTGATTTGTTCGGGTAAAGGATTTTTTTAGTTCTTTTTTTTTCTTTTCTTTTCCGTTTAGGGTCACATCCACAGCGTATGGAAGTTCCCAAGCTAGGGGTCAAATCAGAGCTGCAGCTGCCAGCCTATGCCAGAGCCACAGCAACTCCATATCGAAGACTTGTCTGTGACCTACACCAAAACTCACAGCAACCTTGGATCCTTAACCCACTGAGCAGAGCCAGGGATCAAACTCACATCCTCATGGATACTAGTCAGGTTTATTACCACCAAGCCACACAGGAACCCCAGGATTTTTAAAAATTTTTATTGTAATTACAGAATTATACATGAACTTATATTCATTTCAAGCAACCTAATCAATCTTCAAAATTGATCTCAAAAGACTTCCTATTAAGGCTTCCCCCATCTTCTAATTAGACATTATTGCTTCTTTGAACCACCATTGCATTTTATTTTAGTTGATTATGACTGTGGCCCAGTAATTCTCAAATCTTTGTGTACATAAAGAACACCTGGTGTTCATTGCTGGGCCCCACCCCAAGTTTCTGATTCAGGAAATCTGTGTGAAGTCTAAGCTTTTGCATTTATGACAATTTCCCTGGGATGCACATACTGCTAGTGTGGGGACCTACACTTTGAGAAACATTGTAGGAGCAGAGGCAGATACAACAGGATACCCACCCCAGGAGCCATGTCTCTTCTATTCCTGCCTCAGCCTCTGCCCAATGTTAATTAATCCAAGACTAGAGACTATTCACCCAAGCTGTGCCGTTCACACTATATCATGTCCCTGGCACATAGCTGGTCCAAAGGGCAGACCAGCTGTTCATGCCAGACCAACTGGAACCCTCCCCTATTATTTTTCAAACATGGAACCATTAAGATGTATGTGTGGAACCTTCCTGGAATGGAATATAGCCAGCCTTAGAGAAAAACCCAGATGAAATACAGAGTCCCAAAGGTGTTTGTCTGAGCCTGTAGTAATTTGGATACTTTTAGATGAATGTAGTGGACATTGAACTCAAACTATGAACAAAATAATTTTTTTTTAAAATTGTCTCACACAACCTTAGGCAAGGTGGGCCCTAGGACTGGTGGTTACAACCAATGAACAATTTCATCAAAGACCTGGGTTTTTTCCATCACTCTGCCCTTACTACTTGGAATATCACGATTGGAATAGACGAATCATTGGGGTAGAACATTAAAGGATGTAATACAAGGAATTAGGCAAAGGCGGTGAGTATAACCAGCAGAGACTCAGGCTGTGTCATGGAGTCATGACACAAAGATCTCCAAAGAACCCAGGAATTATCCTTATGGAAATTTGTTGTTCAATTCTTCCTTTGATCCTGCGACCGTCCACCCACCGCAATATACTTCCAATTGTTATTAGGTTTGGTTTTGGGTTTGCTTTTTGCTTTGCTTGCCTTGGGTTGCTGTTCATTCTAATCAGAGCCCTAGCTGTTATCTTAGTCTACCTTGGAGTACCTCATTTTTTGTCAGCAGTTTCCATTCGCCCTTAAAGTAACCATAACCCTATCCCCCTCTGCAAATTACAAGCCTATGGCTTCGGCTGGGGTCCTACCCTTGCCTCAAAAGATGGAGCAGATAACCTAGACCAAAGCTCATCAGCATGCCATTTCTTCTCCCCTACCTATGATGGGTTGAGAAACGAGCATGTTTCCTGTTTCAGCCAGTGATGCATCATGAGGCTTTTGCTAGTAATCCTAGTAAAGAAACTTCTTCTATTTCCTATTAGAGAGGAGCCAGATTGGTAGCCCCAGGAGCTGCTAGGAACCATCTGGCAACCACAAGGGTAAAGCCTACCTGAGAGTCAACCCAGAAAGAGAAAAACTGGCCCCTGAGCCCCTGGCCCCTGTTGTGCCCACTGTCTTTGCTTAAGCTGTATGGAAGCAGCATTTTTACCACTTACAAACAGAAGTGTCCTAACTCATAAGTCCTCTTCCCACTCTTCCTGCTGCAGTTAGATCATGTGAGAGCAGAAAGTGGCTCTGGTCTGCAGTGGTGGCCCTGGTAGCCACATTAGTGCCTGGCATACAGTAGGTACCGAAGCAGAGTTTCTCAGATGGGCTTCAGGCTGCCTTCACAAGCACTTCTAATAGAATCCCAGAGCTCAGCATAGCTACATGAGCCTCTCTCTCTTCCCTGAGCAAGTACCAATGCAAGGCCAAGAACCTCCTGAGTCACCAGCAGAGATGTGCAGGTTTTTGTCCCAAGGGAAGCAGCAATGTGGGTTATGACTAAGAGGTCAACTTGTACGTTCCAGTTGGAGGAACTGTAGAGGCCAGTTTCACCCACATCACTGCCCCACTCCCACCCAGAGTAGACCCTGAAATGCAGACGTTTACACAGAGCTGTTTATTTTGCAGCTAAGAGACCCTGCTTATATAATTTACACGAGGGCCAAATGTTAAACTTGAGGTTGAGGACACGAGGACAGCCATGTACCTAAAGAAAGTAGTTTTTTCCATTTAGCCAGACTCCTGTTATTTCCCAGGATTCCCATCAGGATTCCCATTTTCCAGCAGAGCTGCATTCTGACAGAGCCTGAAGCTCAGAGCAGAGAGAATTACTGGGACAAGTTTGATCTCTCTTGGACACCAAGGAATCTCACACTCCTCTCCTTTGGGCTCTGACCTAAGACTCCTGCAGCCTGTTTTCAGGAGACTAGGGGCCTCTTGATTTTCAATATGTCCCCCTGACCCACCTAAAATGCCCAGCACCTGCAGAACTTAACTTTCTAAAAACACACTAGCCTAGAAAGGAGCACTCAGCCTCTTCTTTCAGGGGCCTGACCTTGAGGTGACTGTTTTCCAGAGTGCAGAACAGCATGCTTTGTCCTCAGCATCTTAGCACCCTGGGGCCCTGGGTTGCTTTGATTACTACCTCTACTGCTAGGAGATGGGCCAGCTTAACCATACCAATAGGAACTGAGAGGATGAGAGCAGAACTGATGAACCTGCTGCAGTTTTGCTAGTTGATATTAGTGTGGACTGAGCCCAAGGCCCCCTGTGTCCCAGCTCTGCAGACCCTACTTGTTAGGAGATCATCAGGATATACTAGTCTCACCTTTTAGACCCTCTTGTGACCTGGATCCTTGTCTCTCTTCAGCCCATCTCTCCCCATATCCCCATGATCCATACCCCAGTGATAACTGTCTTGGAGTTGACCCCCTTGGAGCAAGTTGTATCACTGCCCCATGCCTTTGCCCAAACTGTTCCTCTGCCCAGATTGTCCTCTGACCTCTATCCTATTCAGAGCTCTCAGCTTTCAATGTTCAGCTCAAATGCCATCATCCTCTCTATCCATCTCTCTCTTTCTCTTCATCTCACCCCGTCCCCCAACCCCATCAATAATCTTTCAGTCCTGAATGCTCATTGGTAGCTTGAGGCTGTGTTGTTTAGCCTCACCATCTTTGCCTGGCTAGCTCCCATACATTCTTTATTGTTTGTTCAGGTTATCATCTCCTTGAAAAAGTTTACCCTGATGTTCCCAGGCTGGACTGAGTGCCCCATCAAGCTTCCGCCTTGTCTTAAAATTATGTGTATGTCTTTTCCCCACTATCTTTGAGGGCCTCCATGGCAGGGACAGAGTCACAGTCATATGCATGTCCCCAGAGTCCAAGACAGGGTCTGCCACATAATGGGGATTGTTTCCATGAGCTTAGATGGGCTGAGGTACCTGCTGGTTGGACACTTTCTCAGAGCTACATCTCAGGGAGCAGTTGCCCTGAGCAGTTGCTCAGGGAGAAGATGTTTACCCCGTCTACTGCACCTCTCTGGAGAGAAGGGAAGGCAGAATCAGCGAGCCTGACACAGCAACAACTCAGTCTACTACTCTGGCTCCTCCCTGGCATTGTGGGAGTTTGTCCCTCCAGTTTTCAAAAATTCAAATAAAGTAGCATACACCAACCAAGGCACTAGGTAGGGATCAGGGAGACATAAATAAGGCTTATCCTATCCCCAAGGTCACCTAGTGGCACACATGAACACGTGCAGTACACAGTCCCTTGGAGTAGAAACGAGGCGGCATCAGCTCTGCCCAGAGGAGCTGAGGAAGGCTTCGCAGAAGGAGCCATCCCTGAACTGGGCCCTAGAGACTGAGGATGAATCCAGGCGAAGATGGGAACTAGCGTAGAGCAGTCCAGGCAGAGGGACCAGCCTGGGCAAAGGCTCAAAGGCTGGAAGGCTGGAATGCACTGGCAAGTGGGTGGGCGAGCACATGTCTCCCCGGCTGGTGTCAGAGGCTTGGTGGAGGATGAGGGGTGACATGAGGACAGATGGTAGTTTTCAGCCTGCTTGGGGGGAGGGAGGCCTTGAGCACTCACCGAAAGGTGAGGCTTTTGTTTGATAAGCACTGAAGAGCCTTGAGGGTTATTAAGCCGAAGAATGAAAACTCACAGCCATGTTTAGGGTGAGGAGGTATATTAGAAAGTATTGCTATTGTCGCTAAGGATGATGAGGGCCAGGTCAGGCGCTGCGCTAGAGAAGGAGAGGTAGGGATGGCTTAAGAGATGTTATGGGGGTGGGAGTACAGGAGCCAAGCCTGTTCAGCATCCCGAATCCTTCCAAGCCCTCAGCTCCCCACCACCGGCTCCTAGCTCCCCAGCATCCTTCTTCCATCCTTGGCTGTTAGCTTCTAAGGCAAGGAGATTCCAAATGCTGACTACATCGTCCTTGGCCCATCTCAGCTTCTGGCAAATGAATTGGTGTCGTTCCCCAGAAAGCTTTTCTTGAACTTCATCAAGTTAGCAAAGAGGAGAAGTGTTAACAGTATGATCTGTTGAGTCTCAAATTCTAATCCCAGCCCTAACACTCACCCAGCTTTTTCACTCCCTGAAGTTCTGCCAAAATCAAAAGAGAAGGTCTGTGCCAGACACAAGTAATTTCAGCTGAACAAGCACTTGGAGGGTCACAGAGCACTGCTGTGCCTGCAGAATGTTTTGCCGCTTCAGAACGGGCTTGGGGCGGCTGGTGGCAGTGCCTGTGGGTGACATGGTCAAAAGGAGCATGAAGACTATTTTTCTTTGGTAAATAAATGTTCCACTGTTGATGCTGCAGTAAATCAGAAGTTCCAAGAAGACAGGTGCCATTCATTTCTTAAAAGGATGGAGGGAGAGAGAAGGCACGATTCTGGACAGCCTTTTTTTAGTGAAAGACAAGGATAATTTAGCCTCAGCAGCTGGAGAAAAGTCAAGGTTTGAGAGACATGCAGTGCACACTCTTGAGTGTCTAGTCCTTTAAAAACACTATTACATTTAATCCCCACAATCGTCCAATAAGGCTGACAGTATTATGCCCATTTCACAGACGAAGGAGCTGAGGTTTGGAAAGGTGAGGTCATGTGCGAGGGTATAAAAACAAATGCTGTTTATATACAGCACAGGCTGTATAGAAATGTTTTTACGCTGGGAAATGTGAATTTAAAATTATATTGATTCCCTTTCATTTGCATAGGGCTCTAGAGTTTTCTTTTTGTCTTTTTAGCCCCACCCCAGCCCCCGAGGCATATGGAAGTTCCCAGGCTAAGGGTCTAATCGGAGCTATAGCTGCCTGAGTACACTGTGTGGCCACAGCAACATGGGATCCAAGACGTGTCTGCGACCTACACCACAGCTCACAGCAACATCGGATCCTTAACCCACTGCGTGAGGCCAGGGATCCAACCCGCATCCTCACAGATACTAGTTGGGTTCATTACTACTGAGCCACGACAGGAACTCCATGGGTTGTAGTTTTCAAAGTACACTCACATACATTATTCTCAAGTCATACTCAGAAAGACCCCATGAGGAGGACAGCAAAATTCCCAAGTAGAGACAGGGGAACTGAGAGTCAGGGAGAAGAAAGAGTCTGACAGCTGGGAACTGGGACTTGAACATGGGACTGAGTCCAGAGTCAGCTCTTTTTCCATAGAAGGAGGCTCTGTGAAAGGTAAGGGGTTTAATAAGAAAGAGAAGGGGAGGGAGGACCAGGGGAAGGCTTCCCGGGGAGAATTTATTGTGTCAGTGTCAGTAGAAAGCTGCACTGACATGCAGTGGTTTTATGGTCATGGGTCAGGCCGGGAGCCACAACACTGGAATTTGACTCCAGCTCCTGCCCTTAGCCCACCCATGCCTCAGTTTCCTTCCCTGTAAGTGGTGATAGCAATGGTGCCTCCTTCACAGAGAATGCTCTGACCATGAATTTGGAAGAAGCATGATGAAGATGGCCTGAGGCATATAAAATCATAATGAAGTTTTGCCAGTACTGCTATTGTTATGACTGCTGCTGCCGCTACTACTTCTGCCATCAGAGAGTCCGGGGATAAGGCTGAGCTGAAGAGGGAGGGCATAGCATTTCAGGTTGCCAAGTTTGAACCTTGTCTTAGTCTGCTTGGGCTGCTCTAACAACGTACCATGGACTGCGTGGCTTCTAAACCACAGACATTTATTCCTCATGGTTCTGGAGCCTGGAAGTCTGAGATCAGGGCGCCAGCAGGGTCAGGTACTGGGGAGGACCCTCTTCCAGGTGGTGACTGCTGTTTTCTCCTTGTGTCTCACATAGTAGAAAGAGGGCAAGAGAGCTTTTTGGGATCTATTTTTGGTTTTTGGCTTGTTTTTGTTTTTTTCTGGGGTCTCTTTTATAAGGGCACTAATCCCATGCCTGAGGGCTTCACCCTCATGACCTAATCACCTCCCAAATATCCCACCTTGCAACAATAGCACCTTGGGGTGGGGGGGTCAGGGTTTCCACATATGAGCTGGGCAGGGGCAGGGAGGACACATTCAGCCCATTGCAAATCCAAAGGAGCAAAAGTTCAGTTGTAGTTAAAACAGAATAAGTGTTATTTGATGATGCTGAGTCTGGCAAGAGTGTGCAAGCCTCCCTATCACCTTTCGCCATCTGGACTGCATGCCACCCCTCACCCTGAGGACTTCCTAGCAGCTCATGCTTCCTCCCGCACTGCACTCACCCCAAGGGACTGTTATTGCCCAAAAGTTACCTGCCTTCCCAACTCCCCAGTGAGTAAAACCATGTCTCTCTTATTCACTAGTACATCTTTTGTCCAATTCATTGTCTGGCACTTAGTAGGCGCTCAATAAATATTCTTGTGATGAATGAATTATAAATGGATATGGGATGATAGCTTGAAGAGGAAAAAGCCTATACGGAGACCAGCCAAGAGGCAGATGCAAGATGTTGCTTAATATGGGGACAGAAGGATTAAAAAAAAAAATTTGAGAAATGCAATAGACACATGGAAGAAGGGACAGATAGACAGATAAGACTTTGTGAAGGATACACTATGAGAGTTCAAGGGAAAGGAAATGTCATTGTTGACTCCAATCTTGGGCTCTTGGACACTGATAATGACCCTTTAAAAATGGAAAGAAAGAGGGAGTTCCCATCGTGGCTCAGCAGAAGTGAATCTGACTAGTATCCATGAGGATACAGGTTTGATCCCTGGCCCTGCTCAGTGGGTTAAGGATCTGGTGTTGATGTGAACTGTGGTGTAGATTGCAGATGTGGCTCGGGTCCCACGCTGCTGTGGCTGTGATGTAGGCCAGCAGCTGTAGCTCCAACTGGACCCCTAGCCTGGGAACTTCCATATGCCCCCCCCCCAAAAAAAGCAAAAAAAAAATTAATTAAAACAATTAAAATGGAAAGAAGGAGAAATTGTCTTGTGAGAGAAGATTTGGCAGTGACTGTGCCCTTGCTGAGCTTCATAAAATTGCTGGTGATGAAAATGGAGGAATACGGGGCAGTATGGGGTGAGAGGTGCTGACTGGAGATGGGGATTTGGGAAGAACCAACTTGGTAAACTTCAGTGAGCACCTCTTCCCTGGGAAAGGGGCAAGCACCAAGAGGCAGGTGAGACTGACAGTCAGAGGAGACAGGCAGCAGGTACAGGGCAATATGGCCTTGGAGATAATATCATTCCTAGCCTGTCAGTTTTGCCTTGGGCAGTGTGCTAGAGCTGGCTTTAAGCCAACCTTTGGCTCTGCACAGACACTGTCTTTCACTCTGCCTCCTCCCACTGCCCATCCTTGCTCTTCCCTTCGCTTGGGCGGTCACCCCCCCCCCCTTTTCCCTGCTTTACAAAGAAAAACATAAATAAAATACAAGCAAGAAGAAGGCATAAGCACCTAGTGTTCTAAAAGAAGAAAGGCAGCCCTTAGCTCTTGGGACCACTCACTCCCCTCTTCCCTTCTTCCTCAATCCACACTTTGCCCAAGTGCCAGAATTACATCAGGAAGGAAAGCCATTTTGTAACAGAAAGCCAATTTCGCCTAAAGTGAAGCCCCAAAAGAACAAGCCATTTCATTTTTCTTTTGTTTTCTTTTTTCTTTTTTCTCTTTTTCTTTGGGTCGTTTTTTAAGGGCTGCACCTGTGGCATATGGAAGTTCATAGCAATGCCAGACCCAAGCTGCGTCTGCAACCTACACCACAGCTCATAGCAGCACCAGATCCTTAACCTACTGAGTGGGGCCAGGGATCCAAACAGCATCCTCATGGATACTAGTCAGGTTTGTTGCTGCTGAGCCAGGACAGGAACTCCTTTTTTGTTTTCTTGAAATATTTTATTACAATCATGGCTACTGTGAACCCACAACTTCTCCTTTCTTCATTTCTGCAGGAAAACTAGCTGCTGGGGCTCTCAAGAAAGCAAAAGCACAGAGACGTTTCTTCATGTTTCTGCCTCCCCCTAGGTAGAGAATTATGGAAAAGAAAACTAATACTCATCTTCATTATGAGACAATGGACAAAAATTGGCTTTGGAGTCAAATAATCTCCTTTTTCACTGGTGTAGTTGATTTACCATATTTTGTTAGTTTCAAGTGTGCAGCAAAGTGATTCAGGTTTTTTTTTCAGATTATTTTCCATTCTAAGTTACTACAGAATATTGGATATAGTTCCCTGTGCTATACAGTGGGTCCTTGTTGTTTATCTATTTTATGTATAGTAGTTTGTATCTATTAATCCCATACTCCTAATTTAGCCTCCCCCCTTGCCCTTTTGGTAACCATAAGTTTCTGTGAGTCTGTTTCTGTTTTGTGTATAGACTCATTTGTATTATTTTTTAGATTCCACATATCTAAAAAATGATATGATATGATATGATATGGTATGGTATGGTATTGATGTTATATATTGATTGATATCTATTGATTGATATACCATACCATATGATATGGTATGTATATCTAAAAAATGATATGATATGGTATGGTGATATGATATGGTATTTGCCTTTCTCTGTCTGACTTACTTCACTTGGTATGAAATCCTCTGGATCCATCCATGTTGCTGCAAATGGCATTATTTCATTCTTTTTTAAGGCTGATTAATATTCCACTGTATATTTATATATATATGTATATATATGTTTATATATATGTATATATACATACTACATCTTCCTTATCCAGTCCTCTGTTGGCGGGTACTTAGGCTGCTTCCATCAATTGGCTGTTGTAAATGGTATTGCTATGAACATTGAGGTGCATGTATCTTTTCCAATTAGAATTTTCATATTTTCCAGGTATATTCCCAGGAGTGGGATTGCTGGATCATATGGTAACTCTATTTTCAGCATTTTAAGGAACCTCCATACTGTTGTCCATAAAGCCTACACCAATTTACATTCCCACCAAAAGTGCAGGAGGGTTCCCTTTTCTCACACCCTCTCTAGCATTCATTGTGTGTACACTTTTTGATAATGGCCATTCTGACTGGTGTGAGGTGATACCACATTGTGGTTTTAATTTACATTTCTCTAATAATTAGCAATATTGAGCATATTTTCATGTGCCTGTTGCCACCTATTTGTCTTCTTTAGAGAAATGTCTATTTAATTCTTTTGCCTATTTTTTGATTGGGTTGTTTGTTTTTTGATATTGAGTTATATGAATTATTTGTATATTTTGGATACTAACCTCTTGTCAGCTGCATCATTTGCAAATATTTTCTCCCATTCTGTAGGTTGTCTTTTCTTTTTGTCGATGATTTCCTTTGCTGTACCAAAGTTTTTGAGTAGGTCCCATTTGTTTATTATTATTTTTATTTCTTTTGCCGTGGGTGACCAATCTGAGAAAATAGTGCTATGATTTATGTCAGAGAACCTCTTGCCCACGTTCTCTCCCAAGAGTTTTACGGTATCATGTCTTATATTTTGATCTTCAAACCATGTTGAGTAGATTTTTGTTTATGGCGTGCGAGCGTGTTCTAATTTCATTGCTTTACGTATAGCTGTCCAGCTTTCCCAACACCACTTGCTGACGAGACTGTCTTTTTAGTCATTGTATATTCTTGCCTTCTTTGCCATAGATTAAATCACCTCAGGTGTGTGGGTTTGGAGTCAAATAATCTCAGGTGTGTGCTCTGAAATGCAGGGGCTGACTTTCTACCTCTCAGAGCTGGTTCCCTCATTGATCAAACACAGCTGATAAAGACTGTACCTCCCGAGATGATATGACGGAGAGAGAGCCTGGTCAAGTACTCTGCAAAAGGAAGGCAGTCGCAAAGGCCTGCTCCTGGTGGACCTTGCTGTTTTCCCAGGGAACTTGCAGCCTCTGCTGTCTGCAGACAACTGGAGGAGAGACCAAGGAGGGCTGATCGAGGGGGCCACTCCAAAGGGAGCTTTTCACCTAATAATTCCCAAGAATTTTCACTTTAGTACACACGTTTCCAGGCTCCACATTCTAACAAGCAAAGAAACCGCACATATTTGGGGGACCAGAGCCACATGCCTTCCTTCCTAAGCTTATCCCATTCTGTCAACCCAAGGTGAACACCATCTCCAAACAAAATGTCTATTTCTGGCCAAACGAAGGCCCCAAAAAGACTGAACTGTCTACCTCATCAATGGTGCACTTGCTTGGAAAAGATCCAAGTGTGTTGGAGTCCCAGCCAGCTAAAAGCACCCAAGCCACTTTTGGAGAGAGTGGGTGGAAGTGAGGGCTCTGATTTTCATGTCGAATCCCCATGTGGCCTTGGAAATGTTAAAAATAAACTTTCACCTGCATCTGATTTTCCTCTTTGTTACTGCAACCATTGTCCGTTTGAACAAAGAGGTAGCAAGAGCCTCTTTGAGCAGTTCACAGAGTTCAAGCCAGAGCCCAAATTGGAGGGACACAGATGTTAATGAACAAGGGGAGCAGGAAGAGTGCTATTGGGAATAGAAAAACCTCCCCAGGACTGTCAGGCCCCCTCTGCTTTGCCAGCAGCCCCACCTGGCTCTTGGGAGGAAGACCTCGGAGTTGCCTGTGCCTCTCCCTGTCTGTGACTTGATGCTGGGACGAGATCTTGGTGAGTCAGCACCCCCCAACACTTCACTCTTTCTTCCTACTTGCTTGCATTCTGGAGGCACCCATCAGATTTGGGGATGGGTGGGTTGGTTAAAATAAGATGCAAAATCACAAACTAGGACTACAGCATTTCTTGGAAGCAATATGTTTGTAGAAAGAACCTGGGCTTGGGAGCTGGATAAACCTGGGTTCAAATTCTTTCATTTTCAATTGTGTGACCATACTTGATTTCTCTGAGTCTTAGTTTGCATCTCTAGAAAATGGGCATTAAAAATGTCATATTGATGGAACTAGAGAATCTCATACTGAGTAAAATGAGCCAGAAAAAGACAAATACCATATGATATCACTTATAACTGGAATCTAATATCCAGCACAAATGAACATCTCCTCAGAAAAGAAAATCATGGACTTGGAGAAAAGACTTGTGGTTGCCTGATGGGAGGGGGAGGGAGTGGAGGGATCGGGAGCTTGGGCTTATCAGACACACTTAGAATAGATTTACAAGGAGATCCTGCTGAATAGCACTAAGAACTTTGTCTAGATACTCATGTTGCAACAGAACAAAGGGTGGGGAAAAAATGTAATTGTAATGTATACATGTAAGGATAACCTGACCCCCTTGCTGTACAGTGAGAAAATAAAAAAATTATAAAAATAAATAAATAAATAAATAAATAAAATAAAATTGTTTTTCATTAAAAAAAAAAAAATGCCATATTGGGAGTTCCCGTTGTGGCTCAGCAGAAACGAACCTGACTAGTATCCATGAGAACACGGGTTCAATCCTTGGCCTCGATCTGTGGGTTAAGGATCCGATGTTGCCATGAGCTGTAGTATAGCTCGCAGACGCGGCTTGGATCCTGTGTGGCTGTGGCTGTGGTGTAGGCCAGCAGCTGTGGAGTTTCCATACGCCATGGTTGCAGCCATAGAGAGCAAAAAAAAAAAAAAAAGAAAGAAAGAAAAAAGCCATATTGATTCAAGTGCTGCTAGCTGCTGTGATAAACACACTCAAATTTAATTGGCTCTAACCTTATGGCAGTTTATTCCTGATCTGCAGCAAGTCCAGAGCAGGTGTTTCTAATCCATGGGCTGCTCTCCTCCAACAGGGGAGTTAGGTGCCTGTGTCCTTTCTTTGACCTCACCATTTTCTAAGCATGGCTTTCAAGGTCACCAGGCTTGTAGAAGTCCATCCAAATGTAGGAGGAAGACCACATTGGACTGTGGCAAGTGGAAGAGTTTTCTGCCGGGCCTAGAAATGTCCCACATCACTTCCACTCCCAGGTTCGTGTCTGTATCACAGCTACACGGCTGCAGCGAATCGGTCCAGCTGTGTGCTCCGGGAAGATGGGGAAACAGGTTTGGTAAACATCTAGCTAGTCTTTTCCACATTCAACTTTTCAGGGAGATAATAAGGCTTAAATGGAAAGATTACGAAAAAAACAGTGTAGCTCTCAGCAAATGTTGGTTCCTTTCTCCCTTCTCTTCCCCACTGGCCAAACTTTTGTGAGAAGCAATGAGGGAATACTCCATTTGAAATGACATACAAATAGGAGTAGCTGCTGCCACCAACTCCCCGACCCCCACAGCCTTTGCCCAATATTGTCCCTGTTGCCAAAGCAGGGGACCCTGAAGTCTTATTATTGCTCCTTCCTCTCATGAGCAAGCCCCTCTACCCACAGTCCTTTCAGCCTCACCGTGTACCTAGGCTTCCACAAAATCAGGAGATTCAGTGTTAAACCCTAAGTTTGGAAAACTATCCTGTTAGAAACTGCTGATGCAAGTGATGTTTGGTGAGGCTGTGTTTATGTTAAATTCTATTCTTAATGCCTGTAGTTGGGTCATGCAGGCTCCCTTTGCCATGATCCCGCTGTCGCCTATTGTGTTACATCTGGCTGCTTCTTTCATTTACCTGCCTGGCTCTTGGAAACATTTGGATCTGATATCCCACAAGACCTCCTGGGAGCGCCCTAGGTTTCCATGCTGGGCTTCCACCTTTGCGTCCACCACCCCTATCCTGGATGCCTTCACACAATCAGCCATTCAGACCTCTCGGCTTTTGCCTGTGCCGAGGGTCACACCTTGACTCTGCTTTCTCTTTCTCTACACAGACATGGCTTAGGGGATACCCTCTTCATGACTTCCCCAAGGACCGCCTCGTCCTCACTCCAACATTGGTTTCACTCTTCTCTTGTGTGTGCATCAAGGAGGAAGGGTTAGCAATAAACACCTTATGGAAAGTTGTGGTTTCACAGCATACGAGTAGATGTGGTTTCACTAGTTTTGGAGAGTTGATCTTCTCCCATGTTGCAGGTTAGAATTTCTACAGTATTTCTATGAAAAAAATAGGTCCCAAATTCCGAACAACTGAATTCTAAATGCATGTGATGAGCCAGTCCTTTCATAAGTTGAGAATTGCATTGATCAAAGTTCTGATATGATGGAAAGCTCATAGACTTCGCAGACATAGACTTAGAGATGAATTTAAATCCTGGCTCTGGCACCTATGGGCAAATTACCTAAACTCTCCAAAGTATCTTTCTTTTTTGTTTGTTTGTTTTAATGTTTTTTTTTCCATTATATCTGGTTTACAGTGTTCTGTCAATTTTCCACTGTACAGCAAGGTGACCCAGTCCCACATACATATATACATTCTTTTTTCTCACATTATCATGCTCCATCATAAGTGACTAGATACAGTTCTCAGGGCTATACAGCAGGCAAAGTATCTTTATCTGTAAAATGAGGAGATAATGTTGTTTAGAGTGTTGGTACAAAGATTTAGTGAAAGTATATACATATAGCTCCTATCATAGTGACTGCTACATAATAAATAACAACTATTATCGCTGTCATAACATAAGAAAGAATTAAGATTGTCTATGATATTTGTTAAACTTTGAAAGTAACTTTGTGGGAGTCTCTGTTATGGTGCAACGGAAACGAATCCGACTAGAAACCATGAGGTTGTGGGTTCCATCTCTGGCCTCGATCAGTGGGTTAGGGATCTGGCATTGCTGTGAGCTGTGGTGTAGGTCACAGACACAGCTCAGATCTGGCCTGGCTGTGGCATAGGCCAGCAGCTGTATCTCAGATTGGACCCCTAACTTGGGAACCTCCATATGCTGCGGGTGCGGGGTCCCCCCCCAAAAAAAAAGCCAAAAAAAAAAGAAAAGAAAGTAACTTCGTAACATAAAATTTCAATGTCTAATTAATACGTTTTTATTATGGAAAACTGGAGGAAAGGAGAAACTTGAAAGGAGAAAGTAGAAACCAATCAAAATCTCATTATTCAATAAAAACCACTTTTACCATTCTGGTGGTATTTCAATATTTAACTATGTACTTTATACTTTACACAATTGGAACTAAGCTATATTAATATTATTTTACATCCAACATTTTTTTTTTTCATTTTTTTTGGCCGCAACCATGGCATGCGGAAATTCCCAGGCCAGGGATCGAACCTGTGTCACAGCAGTGATAAAACTGTATTATCAACCCACTGCACCACCAAGGGAACTCCTTACATCCAACATTTTTCATTGAAAACATAGTAAGCTTTTTTTCAGTAAAGTTATTTACAAACTCTTGTCTTAAAGAATTTAAATTTTAAGAGAATTTTAAAAGCATTTAATAATTTAATTATCTATTCCTTTAATGCTGAACATTTAGCTCACTTCTATTTTTTTTATTCTGAACAGCACTTCCGTATAAAATCCTGGAAATTTTATTTTATCTATATTTGTGTTCATTTACTTAAAATAGCTTCCTAGAAGTATTGCCAAGTCAAAGGGTGTGCACATTTTTAGTCCTCTTGCAACAGTTAACTGAGTAGCCCTTCAGAAATGCGCTAACAACTTATACTCTGGGGTGTTTTAAAGTTTATGCTCTTGCCTTCCTGTTCACTTCTCAGAGGAGTCCAGGAGTTGATTCCATTGCCAGGGAACAGCTACTTTGGAGGGCACACTGCTTAGCCCAGCAGGCACTTCCTTTTCCTAACAGTGCCCAGGTTTCCTTTCGGGGAATTGTCTCTGCCCCTTGTACAGTTTGGTGGGACATCAGAGTTGGAAGGGTCCCCTGGGTGGGAGAGAGGATGCGGTGGAGAAGCCAGATGCAGGCGCTACGCCAGACCCAGTCTCCGCCCACTGGGGGCCCAGCTCTGTGCAGGGGCCTCAGGCCCCCTTTCCATAGAAACCTCATCCTAGACCTGAGGGCCTCCCACTGCATGGGTTAGGACAGTGCTGGAGTTTTTGGATAATACCCCTGACTCTTCCTTTCCTTTCCTTAATCCCAAACCAGGCACAGAGAAGGCACATAATCCCACAGTACCAGGCACAGAGAAGGTGTCCAGCACACATAAGTTGAAATGGCCATAGAGGGTGGCTGAGAGAGACTGAAGGGCTGTAATTTGCACCATATAGCTGTCTCCTGGAGCCTTGTTCTCAAAAGGAGCCCCTGGAGAAATCCCCCTGGATAAGGTTGGAGCAACATTTTCTCATGCTAGATGCTAGGCTTGTCCTGCCATCTAGTGGTGGGTAAAGGGAGCTGGCAGGGACCAGGCCCCCCCGGCTGAGGGTGGTGAGTGTGAATCTGTGGTCCAGGAGGCCATGAGTGGATGGCAGGTCATGGGGAGACCCAGAACACTCCATGGGCACCTCAGAACTCAGGGTGCTGTATGAAGGAGGCAAGGGCACAAATCATTCTCAGTAATAATTGCAGCTACTATTTATCTAGCATGTACTCTCTGCCAAAGACTGTAGAGCATTTTTTTTTTTTGTCTTTTTGCTATTTCTTGGGCCGCTCCTGCGGCATATGGAGGTTCCCAGGCTAGGGGTTGAATCGGAGCTGTAGCCACCGGCCTACGCCAGAGCCACAGCAACGTGGGATCCGAGCCGCGTCTGCAACCTACACCACAGCTCACGGCAACGCCGGATCATTAACCCACTGAGCAAGGGCAGGGACCGAACCCCCAACCTCATGGTTCCTAGTCGGATTCGTTAACCACTGCGCCACGACGGGAACTCCATGTAGAGAATTTTTAAGCCTTTTTTTTCTTTTTATTTTCCCCCCTTTTGGCTGCCCCAAGGCATATGGAGTTTCCTGGCCAGGGATCAGATCCAAGCTGCAGTTTCAGCCCAAGCTGCAGCGGTGGCAACACAGGATCCCCATCCACTGCACAGGGCCTGGGGTCGAACCTGCATCCCATGATTCCAAGATACAGGGGATACTGTTGCAGGAACTCCCACTTTTTTACTCTTTTAACTTTGTAGCCCTTCCAGCAGCCCCTTGTGAGGATGAGGAAACTAAAGCCCAGAGAAATTAAGAGACTTGCCCAAATTCACACAACTAGTCAGTGGCAGAGGCAGGAATCAAATCCAGCATCATTTGACTTCATTCATAGCTTACATTTCTAGAAACACTTCTATCAGAGTGATACCTCCTTCTGTATCCCTACTTCCCCATCACCTCTACTCTCACCCCTACCCAACCCATTCCCTGGACCACAGGTGGTGGTTCCATTCACTGTGGAACCCCATCTCCCCTGCCTGTGCCTCTCTAGGATCCCCAAGCCTCTACTCTGAGCAACTCGGAAGGGAAGCTTTTCTCTCCCTCAGCCTGGAGATTGTAGGCAGAGAAACGAGAAGGTGGTGGTGGAGTCTCTCATCTACTGTCAACAAATATTGAAATGTTTTAGAGTAACTATAACAGCTCTTTCCACTTATTGGTGGTGTGAGATGCAAACAAGGCCCCTAAAAGGGTGTTTGGTTTCAAGTTGGCCACTGTAAAATCTGCTTCTAAACACAGGAAGGATTTCTTGTGCTTTCCAGGAAGAATAGGGAAACCATCTCAGGGCTACCCCAGCCTTGTCCCAAATGCTGGAAGAACCAGCCTGCCACGCCAGTGAGCACACATAGGGGCCAGGGACCTGCCAGCCTGCAGACACTCGAATTTAGGCTTATTTAGGAGACAGCAGCCATTCTTCCTGCCTGGCCTACCCAGACAAGTAATAAACCACCTATTTTTAGTTTAGAGTTTTGTTGTTCTTTTCCCTTTTTAGAAATTTATCCAGGCCTGTTTCCCAGGGTTGAGAGCTTGAGCTGCTCCAGTTGATGGCTTGGGGGATAAGGAGAGCACCCTTCGGAAACAAGCATGGTCCTCAAATTGACTGTGATTCCCCTGTCCAGGAATCCAAATTTGTCTGCAATAACCTCAACATCATTTGTTCAACGAATACTTACCACTCGATGCCTGGGGACATCAGGCTGATGTTTCGCATTGCTTAACCTCCTCCTCTGAGCCAGATCCCAGGTCACCACATCCTTCACACAGGCACTGCTACCTTGCTCAGCTGCTCCCAGCCCCTCTGATTGCCTGCCCAGAGTAGGGGCTCACCTCCTTTCCTGGAAGTGGACAACCTTTCGCCCTTTATGTTTCAGAGCTGCTTCTTACCGCTCTCCAATCCATGCCCCTACTTCCTTTTTCTTGTAATGGTGTGATCAATTAACTTAATTCACTCATTTAGTCAATCTATCTTTTTTTGTGTGTGTGTGTGTGTGTTTTTGCCTTTTCTAGGGCCGCTCCTGCGGCATATGGAGGTTCCCAGGCTAGGGGTTGAATCGGAGCTGTAGCCACCAGCCTGCGCCACAGCCACAGCAACGCCAGATCCGAGCCGCATCTGCAAGCTACACAGCTCATGGCAACACCGGATCCTTAACCCACTGAGCAAGGGCAGGGATCGAACCCACAACCTCATGGTTCCTAGTCAGATTCGTTAACCACTGAGCCACAATGGGAACTGCAAGTCAATCTATCTTTATTGATGTCTATCACGTGCCAGGCACTGGAATAAAAAACAGGGGAAGTCTCTCACAGCCAAGAGGAAAACCAGGGAACACAGAATTACAATATGGGGTAGAAAATGCTAAGCAGATACACACAAAGATATCACGGGGGCCCTTCCACCACCTTCGCTTTCCCCAGCCATTGCCTTAAGCTCCTGGCCTTCACCCACTGCAGAGCCTCTGGGCTTCGCTTGCAACTAAATGGTGAGATGGCCCCTCTCACCCTGTGGCCCCAACCCAACCACAAACTGAAAAGGTCATGGCAGCCTTTGGAGAGAGGATGACTCCAATAAGAAATACATAGGAAGCTTTCCCTTGCTGTAAAAAGGACTGGAATCAGGGAGAAAGGATTTTGTGTGCTCAGGGACCTGTGTGAACAGCTTAATTGCCCTTCAGGGCTCCCTGGTTCTCTGAGACAAACTGGCTGAAGCTTTTGACTTTGGGGTTTAGTCGGCGGGTGAGCTCAATATCACGGTCTGGCTTCATTTGATAGAAATGACACATGTTGGCCACTTCCTTCACTGCAGGAACTCCCAGTTTCTCGTAAGCTTCCGGGGTAATCTTTCAAGAACAAGTGAAAAAAAATTTTTTTTAATAAATTTTATAGCCCTCATCTAAAGCAGTTTGAGAAGAAATTGTTCACTTCTGGACAATACAGATTCACAATTCTTTAGGATGCTAAAGAATTAGGACTCTAGAACCCAGGAAACACTGAATTTTTTTTCATAAGAAATTTGGCAACAAACTGACTTTTCTGAACTAATTTGGTGGCAAAACCTGATCTGAACGTATGTGAAGTTATTTGCAGTCCTTAATTATCCCATTTGGTGGAAATAGTCATGTATTTTTCTGCAGAGATATTGACGTGTTTGATGATGGGATCCTGCCCCGGGTCCCTGACAGTGATGTCACATAGTGTTTGTAGACATAAACTACCTAAAAGCTGACAGATTCTGAAAGCTGAATTGATTCCAGCCCCAGCACTCAGGATAAGATATGGTGGATTTATAGCCCCTCCATATGACCCGCTTTCATATATATACATCTCCTCCTGGGATTCCCTCGGCAACCCTCCGAGCTACACTGCCTCGGGCTTGTTTTCCTTCCTTCCTGTCTGATGTCCCTTCCACCATCACTCCACTCCTTAATTAGAAATGAGCGTCTTGACTTCAGCCATCCCAGCATCCACCAGGGCCAGCCTGACAAACGCTGCCCATCATCCATGAGCCACCTTCTCTCTCCCTCCATAAACCCACCCCTTGAGGCACTTCTGACACTAACTAGATCAAGAGTCCCCCCGCCCGAATCAGCTAAGACCATTTCTAGCTATTGGACTCTGTATAATCAGTCTTTAACCCCCACAGATAAACTCTAACCTTCCTATTTCAAATGTGACAGATATAAACAATGGTTGTCGTATGACATTGATGATAATGAAAAATCAAGAACAACCTACATGTCCAAACAGAGGAATGGTAAAATAAGTTGTGATATATCTACTCTAAAAAATCCTGCATTTATTAAAATTAATTCTTTTGAAGACATTGCTCATAATGTTAACTGAAACAAAATGGTGCATATTTCATTGTTTTAATTTTACTACATATATACTGGAAAAGGACTAGAAGAAAATGTGCAAATATCAGTAGTTTCTATCTCTGATAAATTAATTAATATGATTTTAATTTTCTTTTTTTATAATTTTCTATATTTTCCGCAATAAGCACTTGTTATTTTTGAAAGCAAAAAAAATTAATTTTAATGAGTCTGGAAATAGAAGACTATAAGAGGAATGTGGAAGATGCCTTCTAAAATGTTTCTGTCCTTGAGTCACTCCCTTATCCTGTAACTTTGGTAACAAACAGCCCTCTGTAAAATAAGGGAATCTTTTCTGCAGATTCTTGAAGGAGAGAGATTTGTTCTGTTGTGTCTCACTTTCTGAGAGAACCACATTCCTTTTGGGGCTAGATAGGCATTTTCAGCCAGATCAGAGTTTCTGATGGGAGTTTGTTCTGGGGTGTGCATATGCTGAAGTAGTAAAGCAAACAGGCTCATTCTGACCAGATTGAGCAAAAGTCAGACTTCCAGTGCTGGAGTGCCACCTTGTGGCCACATGCATCCTTCCCCAGAGTAGCATAGCCTGTAAGTATTTCCTCACTGCAGTTCAGTCGACAGCAACTCCAAGTCAAACTAGTTACAAAAAACAGCATTAACCATTCTGCAGAATTTCCAGCCTCTAATGCCCTAAAACTTCAGGTGCCAGCTGCGCTGTGAAATAGCTTGATGTACCAAGACCAGAAACCAAGAAATTTGAGTGAGAAACTCTTGGATGGTCCTGAGCCATCCCAAGCAATTTCTACCCTGTCCTCTGAGAATGAACCACACACACACACACCATATGCCCACACTCCTTCACCTTGCTCCTCTTCTTCTTTACAGAGTTCAGACCTCAGAGACAAAAATGAATATAAGAGCCAAATGCAAATTCACTGGGAGAGGGATCCATCGCTGAAAAGTAAATCTGCACCCAAGTATAAATTTGCAGGCTTTCTCATGAGTCCATCTTTTGAGTGGGTGGTGCCTTCTTGGGCTTGGGAGTAACATCTTCTCCATAAAATTTCTGTGGGTTTCAGTGAGATACCCAGATGTGGTTTTATGGCTGGCTTGACACCTACAATGTTTTTCCCCTACCAAATATCACTCTGCCTCCTCACAGCTCCAGTACTGGAGGTAAACTGGGAATCTAGGTGTCCCCTCAAGACTCACTGGCCCAAGAGTTGAAGATGGAAACAAAAACCAATCCTCTATCCCTAACTCCAGGAAACATTCTGGAGCAGAGGTCAACAAACTTTTTCTCGAAGAGCTAGACATAAATATTTTGGGCTTTCCGGTCTTATGGTTTCTGTCACAAGTACTCAGCTCTACGACTGTATTGGGAAAACAGCCACAGACAACACATAAACAAGGGTGCGGTTGTGTCCCGATAAATCTTTATTTATAAAAGCAGGCTTGAACTCTGTAAGGAAGAAGGCACTCCATACTATGGAGAGATGTCAATGACCAATTGAACCTTAGAAGGTATCCAAACCACACTCTCCTTTCACACATGGGAGAACAGCAGCCCAGACAGGCAAAGAGTTGTGCTGGTTAATGCCTGCCAGCTCAAGGAAAAGTACGATTCCTCCTCTCAGCTGCAATGGTGTCTCTTCCAGGCACACACACACACACACACTTCCTTCTGGAAACCTGTCCCTCTCCTCCCGCTTATCAATACCTACCTGGAGAAATGGCTGGGATCGCTCGGTATCATTCCTCTCACATCTCTAGGAAAGGTCTGTCTGAGCTACACTTGAGTCCAGGCCATTCCAGCCTGCTGAGTTACTGGGGGTTTACTAAGGGTCACAACAGTGCCAGGTGCTGCCCATAGGAGTCTGACTGCATCCTTACAACAATCCTATGACAGGTGTGACCATCTTTTTTAACACGTGAATAAATGGAAGCCAGAGAGATTCAGTAACTTGCCAAGATTATTCAGATAGATAAGGGCAGAGCCAAGATATGCTTACCTCCCCACACTGCCTCTGTTTCATTCCTGTTGATTCTTCAGTTTAGCCAGGCCAGCCCTATAGCTTGCTCCACTCGTACCCAAGACTTGCCCACAGCAGGACTGCCTCAAGGCTACTCCTTCCATGAAGACTTCTCCCACCCCTCTCTGACCACCAACAGCACAGAGAGTGTGAGCAACACAATTAAGCACCCACAGCATTCTGTTTTGTATTGATCACTGGGACTTCATGTGTGTTGGCATTTTCATCCCCAAACTCCTCAAAGATAGCACCAGGCTCATAATAGGTACTTGAGATATACTTATCATGTGCCAAGCCCCTTAAGTGTATTCTCTCTAATTTTCACAACATGTCCTGAGGTAGATGCTCTCGTACACTTTATGAATGAAGAAGCTGAGTCTCAGGGAGGCTCAGTGCTTGCCCCACACCAGCCAGCTCCAGCAGACTGATCAGCAATGAGAGCTAGTCAGAGGGAAGTCAGGATGGTGTATATGGAAAACATTGTACTTCCATCTTCAGAGGCTAAGTTCTTTCTACCCAAAGGAATTTTACTTTAATAAGCTGATTCGCCCTGAAGCCAAAGAAATAAAGTCGGAAGGGTAGGATTCAGATGTACCAACAGATGAAGATAGATTTAGGGAGCTGGAGTCCTCTTTGATTTCTTCTGACAACCCAAGCTCAGCCCTGCTAGATCCATCAAAAGTCTACCAGAATTTATAGATTAGAGAGATGTCACCTCCTGTGATCATGTTGATGCATCTTTAAGCACTCACCTTTGCATCTCGAACCTCTTTCCCCATACTCTTGGACAAGATATCAGCATATTGTTGTATCGTTAGGGCTTCTGCACTGAGACCAACCGCCTTGCCTATAAACTCTTCTGGAGAATTAAAAATGCTGCAGACGGCCACTCCAACATCAGCAACAGAGATACCATACATCGGTACATCCCCCATAGGCAGTGCTAGTTTTTAAAATGGGGGGGGGGGAAGAGATAAAAATAGCTAATTACTTCACATCCTTGGTAGGTCCCACCAACCTGAATGAATCAACCACTTAAACAAAAGGTATAGGAACACCATGTAATACTGAGAAGCTACCATTTATGCACAGTTATAAGGTTTGTTTGAGAAAATACCATAATGCCTGTGTATTGATTTTTTTTAAATGACTATTTACTAAGCACCTCCTGTGTGCAAGGCATGATTAATTGTATCTGTAACTCAGATGTCTCTGTTCAACTCCAGACTCATGTGTCCAGCTTCCTACTCAACATCCTTACTTGACTATTTAATAGACATTTTAAACTCAGCATGCACCAGGATGAATTCCTATACAACCTGCACCCCCAATGGATTTCCCCATCTCAGTTAATGGCACCTTTATCCTTCCAGAGTCATTCTTGGAGTAAGGAGTTCTCTGGTGACCTGGTGGTTAAGGATCTGGCATTGTCAACTGCAGTGGCTCGGGTCACTGCTATGGCACGGGTTTGATCCCTGGCCCTGGAAATTCTGAATGCTTGCAGGTTGCAGGCAGGGCCAAAAAAAAAAAAATTCTGGAGTCAGCCTTGACGTGTTTCTCCTGCCACATATTTTTTTGGAAGTCCCGTTCACAGTATGTCCAGAATCAAATCCATAGATTACAATGTCTCCGTTCAGGACCTGGGAAACATGAGGTGAGCTGGGTCCTAAAACCTGGTAGGAGCATAGGAAGAAGCAGGTGTGGCGTGGAGGGTGAAGAGAGATAGCACATCTGTACATTTATCTAGTCACTTGTTGACCTATTACCCAAGTCACCTGTGATGTGTGGCAGGTGCTTCTGGCTCTAGTTCAGGTCCACTTTGCCACTAGTTATGCCCCAGTGAGGCTTAATTATGTGCCAAGGAAGAAAGACTGACTCACTGGCACTGATTCTTCCATATCCCCTCCACTCCATTCCACCTCTGAAGGGTGGCCTTCCCCTCAGAGCCACCTTGGACTATGGGCAAAGAAATGTCCCCAAGGGCAGGGGAATGGCAGCCGTGGACCTGCAGCCTGGCAATAACCAGGGGTCCTGGTGAAAACGATGGTCCTCCAGGCTCCAGCCCAGACTTAAGGAATCAGACTCTGCAGGCAAGGATGGAAACGTTTCCCCGGCAGAGTCAGGGTCCCTCTAAGGATTCTGACCCTGGGACTCAGGTCAAGAAGAAGAAGAGAATGTTTTCCCTGTTGCTAGCAGGGGAAGGCATCTTGTCCACCTCTCCCATGAGATGTGAGGAAGCTGAGGTTTGTGGCTCAGTGCTTACATGAGAAGCATCAGCACAGTAAGACTGGAGGTATAATCCTTTGTGTTTCTGGCCCAAGAGTCAGCTCTCTCGAGGTCTGGGACACTGTGGAGTCCCTCGCAGCACCTCACACAGAGCTGAGCACACAGTAGGCACTCAGATGGCATGTATCCACTGAACAGAGGAAGGAGGGGAGAGACCTGGGTGGAGGAGTGGAGGCAAGGACAGCAGGTGTCTGGTGAGTTTCACCGCAACCTTCCACTTACCCAGGGTGTAGTAATCTCCATCAGAGGCTTTCACTGGCTTCCACGGGCCGAGGAAGTTTTCAGAGTAAGCTGCTATGAGGACACTGGTCATGGGAACGCCAGTGGACCAGAAATGTTCCTCCACCTCTCCCTTGCCGTCGAAGTGCGGCACCTCCAGCTTACCGCCTGTCAGGCGCCAGACATTCTCCAGGCTGCTGTACACCACGTGCTTCAGACCCAGGCTCTTGGCAGCATCAGCCACCAGCTTTCCCTAAGGGGCAAAGGTAGATGCCTTATAGAGAAGGCTGAGTGGGCACACAGACCGGAGGGCAGGCACTGGCCCCCTACTCCCCCTCCTTTTCTCATGGTCCTCCTTGGAGGGGAGCTCTACCCACATCAGACCATGTGAGAGGCCACCAGCGTCAACCAGCAAGGATCCACTATGCCAAAGTGCTCAACTCCCATCTAGCTGAGAGGTAACCTGGCAGGAACAGTCAGGAACATCTGGCCACTTCCCCTGGGCTGTCAGTAACTTTGTGATCAACTATCACATTTATATATGTATAAAAGATTCAGGCATACCTGAAGAAACAGTATGTAATGTTTTCTGGTAATGGACTATATCTGCACACCAGTTGGATATTGAGGGCAAAATGGAGGGAGATATACATTATTCATACACACACACACACACACACACACACACATATGTATGTGTATATATACATTTATTTTCTTTTGTGGTTTTAGTTCCAAAGCTCCTTCATCATTTCCCTCCCTCATCTTTCTTTTCACTGTTTCCTTCTTTCTTGCCTTTCAAAACCCCATGTAGCAAATAGAAAAGACATAATTTATCTGCCTTAGTAGGTGGAACAAAAGAAACAGAGAAATGACTTGTACCCCTATATTCCATGGTGAGTGAATATCAGAATCAGAACCTATAGTTCCTAAAATAAGCCCTGCCAATGTTCATCACTAAAAGACAAGTTGTAAATGATGTAATTACCTTAACAGACATTCCTAAAATGGTTTGATCTTGCTCTTTATTTTTTAAGTTGTATCATTTCTGAAAGAGTCTGGTCCCATCCATTACATTTTTAAAATCCTGTTTTCATACTTTTTTTCTGATTTATACATATGTATAATTTTCAAATAGTTCTGTCATGAGGGGGGAAAGTAGATCTTATAATGGTAAAGAAGTTCCCTGTACCCCCAGGCTGATAACCACTTTTTAGAAATAATCATGTTCATCTCTTTTAGCTGCTTGTGTATTTCTTTTTTTTTTTTCTGGTCTTTTTAGGGCCACACCTGCGGCATATGGAGGGTCAGAGTCAGGAGTCTAATAGGAGCTACAGCTGCTGGCCTATGCCAGAGCCACAGCAACACGAGATCCGAGCCGCATTTGCAACCTACACCACAGCTCACAGCAACACTGGATCCTTAACCCACTAAGCAAGGCCAAAGATTGAACCTGCAACCTCATGGTTCCTAGTCAGATTCACTTCCCCCGCGCCAAGACGGGAACTTCTGCTCGTCTATTTCTAAATAACGTGTTTATACTGCTAATTCTTGATTTTTCTCACTTTATTATCTGCTAAATTTCTACTATGACAAACGAGCCCTCATCTTCAGCTCGCACTCTCAATTTCTCTCTCTCCTTTCTCTCTCTCACACATGCAGCCCACCATCATCATCACCATTACACACCTACACAATTCCCTTTTATCATCCTCAGAATATCATCATTTAATCAGTGCTCACATAGCTGAAGCTGAGCCACGTGATATTCTACAGTTACGTTTACTTTTTCTACAAATTGTCATTTTCCCCATGGTTAATCACTGTGGCGTATTTGCTTGTTTGCTTACTTCTTTTCCAGTGTACTCATCATTCTTTCATCTCCAAATTCTCTGCTGTAGGTCTAAAGATATTCATTACTTTTTTGTTCTTCCCATTTCACTCTGAGTCGTTTGTGGGTGTCCTTGCTGCCACCCCTCCTTGCTGCCACCCCTCATGTGCCATCTACAAACACGTGGGGAGAATCAGAGCAGCTAGTGGCTGACTCTACTACCCAGTTCCTCTCAGATCTGCAAGGTCACATTTGGACATTGATTTCTCAATCACCACTCCAACAATCCACCCCTCCAACTTACAGTCATACCTCTAACAAATACCAGAAGTGCATGTACTTCATAAGCACCAGAGAAACATTATGAGATGAGGCTGACATTTTTGCCTGGGGTTGAATACCTACCCCTTTCAGGGAGGGCAGAGTACCCGGGAGGAGAAGAAGAAAGGGCTCAAAGGTGGTTCCCACCTGAAATACTTCTTTCTCTTTGCTGAAATCGTCCCAGAAGTTGGTCACCATGAAGGCCCCATAGGCTCCTTTCAAGACAGCCTCCACCGATGCTTTGTCGTTCAGGTCCCCTTTTACCACCTCAGCCCCAAGTTCCCGAAGCACCTGCACGTTTGGTCGGGTCTCATCCCTGGTCGGCTCTCACCTCGAATTTTTTGCTCTCCAAAATGGCCCTGGCCACAGAGCAGCCCTGAGCTCCTGCAGGATTGGGGAAGAAGCAATACAGGAAGATCAGAAAGCAAGTTCCCTAAAAGAGTAGGGAGTCCTATTATTCAAAGTAAAGGTGCTGTTGTAATTACTTTGGGTGGTATCCCCACGGCTTGCAAGAGTGGTTTTCAAAGTAGGTTTCTCACAGCATCTTTGGAGGTAGCTTTGCCGAAGCCACTGGGGGAGAGGAAGCACAGGAGAGGCTGGAAGCAAATAGGAAGCCAAGTAAGCAGGGAGGGCACCAGACCCCCCACCCCAGGCTCAATGAAGCAATTCTGCTTTTATCTGACTATAGATTTTATTTTGAGGTTCTTCATACAATTTTACTTTCAAAAGTGGTTTTATATATATATACACATATATATAATTTATATATTTACATATATTTATATATAATATATTTATATTATATATTTATATATATATAATTTTTTTTTGTCTTTTTAGGGCTACACTCGTGGCATGTGGAAGTTCCCAGCCTAGGGGTCTAATTGGAGCTGTTGCTGCCGGCTTACGCCAGAGCCACAGCAATGCCAGATCCAAACTGTATCTGCAACCTATACCACAGTTCATGGCAATGCCATATCCTTAACCCACTGAATGAGGCCAGGGATCAAACCCCGCAACCTCATAGTTCCTAGATGGATTCGTTTCCACAGCACCACAATGGGAACTCCATATATTTATATTTTATATATAAACAATATATTTTTGTTTTATTTATATTTAATATGTATATTTATTTTAAGGTTAAAAACTTGTAGAAATTTCTTTTTATGGTGTTCAAGGCCATTCACGGTGTGATCTCTACTTGCCCAGTTTACAAATATTTACTGAATTCCCTGTAATATATGCCAGGTACTGTGCAGTTACTGACATTTGGGAGCCTCCATCAAATTGGCCAGCTGCTTGTCCTAAATTTTTTATGTGTGTGCCTCAAAATCCACCTTCACCTTCTCTCTATCCTGCCTAGTGCCTTGGACTCCATCAGTGGGCTCTCTTGCCCTCAGTTTGGCTTTGGCCCAAGGGAGGTATCAGCAAGGAACCCAAGGGTTGGAAGAGAGGTGACCCTCTCCACATTGCTACTCTCCCCAGATTTTGGTCATCTCTCTTGCCCTTTGCTTCTTTCATGTTGTTTCTTAGTCTTTACTGCTCTATTCACTGTCTATCTTTATTAAATTTTCTCAACTTCTCTGAAAGAGTGTGGCACCTGTTTCTTGGGTTACCCCTACTGATAGACCACTGATAACACTATGAGTCTGCCAGTCCGTGAGCTCCACCTTTGCACATGGAGCTCTAGCCAGTTTCATGCTGTCATGAATGTGAACAGATAGCCAAATTTCAAGGAAACCCTCCAACATGAAAGGCAAAACCAAAACAAGCAAACTGCTGAAAGGAAACAGAAACAATGGAGGGAACAGAAGAAAAATTGTAAAGAATTAATATCCCCAGAAATTGGAGAAGTTATTGTGGCTCAGCAGGTTAAGGACCCTACTAGTATTCATGAGAATGCAGGTTGGATTCCTGGCCTCGTTCAGTGGCTTATGGATCTGACGTTGCCATGAGCTGTGGTGTAAGCCGGCAGCTGCAGCTCTGATTCAATCCCTAGCCTGGGAACTTCCATATGCTGCGGGTGTGGCCCTAAAAACCAAACCAAAACAAAACAAAAAACAAACAAAAAAATTACTTTTGCATGCTGTATGTATAAAAATTAAAATTCAATAATAAGTATTTGTTGACCACATGAGTTTGCTAGGGCTGTCATAATAAAATTCCACAGATTCGTGGCTTAAACAACCAAATTGTATTTCTAAACGTTCTGGAAGCCGGAGGTCCATAATCAAGATGTTGATAGGTTCAGTTTCTCCTAAGGCCTCTCTCCTTGGATCGTAAATAAAGAGGCTTCTTACTGTGTCTTCACATGGCCTTTCCTGTATGCGTTTGAGCCCCTCTTGTCTCTTTCTCTGTCAAAATTCCATCTTGTTATGGACATCAGTCAAATTGGGTTACGGCCCAAGCTCATGGCTTCACTTTAACTTTAAAGGCCCTATCTGCAAATGCTGTCACATTCAGAGGTATTAAGATTAGGGCTGCAACATATGAATTTGGGAGGGGACACAATTCAACCCACAATACAACTGTTGTAATGATTTCCTCATAACCATGCTATAAACATTCTCTTCAGAAACTGGTTATTCAGTCAGCATGCCTCCTTAGCTAACTACCAGTCAACTTTCTTCAACTCTGATTCATCTAACCTGATTCCTTTAGGAGCCACTCCTAAGGATCTTATCCAACCTCTTACTCTGGATGCCTAGGTGGTAACTAAAATTTAAGGAGACTAAAAGAGAGCTCCTGACCTTCCTTGACCCGTTGGTCTTCCCCATTTCAGTGAACCACAACTTTTTTCTTCTAGTTGCTCAAGCCTGAATGATTATGAATCATTCTTTTCTCCTCTCCTCTTACCTCTGATACCTGGTCCCTCAGGGAACCCTGTCAACTCTCTTTAAAACATAACAGGGGAGTTTCCTGGTGGTCTACTTGTTAGGACTTGGTGCTTTCACTGCTGAGACCTGGGTTCAATGCCTGTTCTACAAACTGAGATCCCGCATCAAGCCACTGCATGATGCAGCCAAACAGACAAGCAAAAATTATATCTGGAATCAGACTATTCCCGGATCTAAGGTCTAAGCTACTATCATCTTGCCTGGTTTAGGGCAACAGCCTCATAAGAGGTCTCCCTGATTCAGCCCTTGCCCCCATAGTCACTTCACAAAACAGAAGCTAAAATGAGCCTTTAAACACCTAATCTTATCATTCATACTCTGTCCAAAACCCTTCCCTGGCTTCTCAACTCTTTCAGGAAAAACCAACCATGTCACCATCACTGTAATGCGACAATCATCTCCTTTTCTCTACTTTTATTTCCTTCAACAGGCAATGTCATATCTGGCTGTTGATTTTTGAGAATTTGCTTCTCTCTTCTCCCTGCTTGGGGCTTTGCCTCCCTTCAGACAAAATCCCTAACCTCACAGAGCTTCTATCCTATGTGGAGAGACAGACGGTAATGGGAGAAATCAAGCAGGGAGGGGAGTCAGACAGGCAAGGTGAAGAGGGGTAGCAATTTTATTTTATTTTACTGTCTTTTTAGGGCTATACCCGTGGCATATGGAAGTTCCCAGGATAAGGGTCGAATCTGAGCTGTAGCTGCCGGCCTACACCACAGCCACAGCAACACGGAATCCGAGCCGTGTCTGCACAACCTACACCACAGGTCAGGCACCACCAGATCCCTAACCCACTGAGCGAGGCCAGGGATCCAACCTGCGTCCTCACGGATGCTAGTCAGATTCCTTTCTGCTGAGCCAGGACAAGAACTGGCCTAAAATTTTAAATTAAAATTTAAAATTGGCTGCAATTTTAAATACCGAGCTCTGGAAAGTGCACATGGAGAGGACGCCAGCTGGTGGCAGACAGGAGGGAGAAAGCAGTGTGGGTAACTGGAGGAAGATTACTCTAGGTTGTGGGAGCAACCAATGCTAAGGCCTTAAGGTGGAGTGAGTCTGAGAAACACACAGAATGAGCAAGGGCGAACGGAATAAGATGAGGTCCACAAGGGTCTCATAGGTGATCCGCTGGGCTTTGCATTTTACCTGGAGTGAGACAGAGGGTTTTGAGCAAAGCTTGCCATGCTATGACAGTTTCAAATAGATCAAAAGGCAGATGTGAGAATTCGACAGAGGAGAAAGACCTGACTAGAATTACATTTTGCCAAGATAGCTCTGGCTGTTGGAGAGCAGAGTGCAAGGGAGGCAGAGTGGAAGCAGCAATGCTGGCTAAAGGCTCTTGGGCAGCTGTCCAAGAGGGAGAAGTCCCTCCCCCGGAGAGTCGCTGGAATACAGGTTAGGCACAAGGCTGTCCCTACATACCCACGGGCTCTCACACTTGCTCATTTTGCTTGTCAGAAAGCGACCAGAGAAAAGTCTCCAGAGTAGAGCTAACGCTGATGTGCAACTTCTACGAAAAAAGAAAGAAAAAGAAATAGACAGACAGCTGTCCTTGTTCTGCTGAGATCCTTTCTGACCAATCAAGTCAAATCACCCTGCCCCATTACTACATCAGAAATGATGTATCAAGCAAATGATACTTTTCTCAGTTTTCCTCCAAAGGGCCCTTTGTTCTGTCCCTGCTTGCAAGCTCTGAAGTGAAAATCAGGAAGACAAGAAAGTAAGCAAAGTGAGCATGCACTTTAAAATTGAGGAGTTTGGGGGGTTTTTTACCTGTTGCTCCAAACACTGCAATGGTTTTCTTGCTGGCCATGTTACTGAACACAGAATTAGTTCAGAAGCAGGAGTTTCCTCCAAACAGCGAAGCAGATGAAATGCGAAGTTCCGTTGACTGTGAGATTTATAAACCACAACTAGCCACCACATCCCTAATTTTCACTTGTAAAACCTTTATCGCTAGATACCTTAGTCACTCTGACACAGCAGTTTTCTAAATGAGGATTCATTTAGTCGCTGTCATGTGTACAGCAAATTTGTATTAAGTACACTAGGCGTAGAACTAGAGACCCTGGTTAGAGAGAGAAGCTAGTAAGTAAAAGTAAAGCAGAGAGGAACATAGAGGGGACATAGGTCCTAGTGGAAAGACAGGAAACTCAGACTGGGGGGGTGTTAGAGAAGGCATTTAGACGAGGTGATGCTGGAGCTGACCAGAAGTCCCCTTGAGTTGTTCAGTCAGGAAGAGTAGAAAGAGAGACCACCCTAGGCAGGAGGAATGGAGGAATCAAGGAACCAAGGAACTTGAACTTTGCCTATTTAAGTTCAAAGACAAGGTAATCATGACACAGGGCTCATGCTGGCTGCAGTAATGCTATATGAATGGCAGGAAATCAGACTGGGAAGGATGGTGGAGTCCAGAACACAATGGCCTGGCAAGTCTGTCAAGGAGCTTGGATTTATCCTGGCGGCCACAGCAGGTGTTATGTGATCCTCTGGCAGCAGAATGGAGGATGCGTTGAAACAAGACAATGCTGGAAGCGGAAACTCTCCTAAGGAGACTTAAGAAATGATACATGTGAGAAATGACAAAAGCTTGAATGGAGGCAAGCCTTTTTTGGGTGGATTGTGTCCCTCCAAAATTCAAAGGTTGAAGTTTTAACTTCCCATGCCTCAGAATGTGATCTTTCTTGGAGAGAAAGTGTAGGCAGAGGTCATCAAGGTAAAGTGAGATCATTGGCATGTGCCTGGCCCAGTATGACAGGTGTCCTTATAAAAGGGGGAAATTTGAACACAGAGGTGAGTACAGAGGGAAGAGGATGCGGAGATACAGGGAGACTGCCATGCGAATGCAAAGACGGCCATCAGTAAGGCAAGGAGAGAGGCCTGGAGCAGATCCTTCCCTCATAGCCATCAGAAGGAGTCAACCCTGCCAACATCTGAATCTTGGACTTCCCTTCTCCAGAATCATGAGACAATATGCTTCTGCCTTGTGGTTCTTTGTTGCAGCAGCCCTAGCAGACTAATCAAGTCAGTGACAATGGGGGTGAAGTGAAACATATTCAGGAGGTAAACTGAGAAGATCTGCATGGTTGATTGGATGTGGGGAAAGGGAAAATGAAGAGAAAGGACTAAAAATGACTCTGCCCACTGGAGGAGTTGGCAACAGAGGAAATGAACACAGAACTGGGCAAGTTGTGTTGGAGGCTGCAACTGGTTGAGACATTGGGAGGTGAGGAAGTGAGGAAAGCACTGTAGATATCTGCTTTAAGGAGATTGCTGTAAAGGCAGTGAGAGCAAACTGTGGTTACATGATGAAATAAAGTTTTCTTTCCATCGGAAAGACTTGAATACACATGAGGATTAAGGGTGGCATACTACCTCCCTCATACTTTGCTTTATTTTTCTTCATAACATTTATAACATGACATGCTACAGGCGTGTTTCTTTGCCCTTATGTTTATTTCCCCCCCTCCCTAGCAATTGGACTGTGTACTCAACAAGGGCACTGACTTTGTTTTATTCATTTATGTGTGTCTCCAATGCCTGCCACTCCGGCACACAGCAGGTGCACATGAAATATTTGTGAAATGAATGAAGGAATAATTAGTGGAGTTAGGTTACTGGGAAATATGTAGGGCACAGACTCTGCAGCTGATGAAGAGGAGCTGGAAAGAGCACCTACCCAAGGAATACCTGGGTCCCTCTCCCGAAAAGGCATGAAGATGGATCTAAAACAGGAGGCAGATCATGGGTCTTCAGCCTGTAGGCCTTTCCTTTTCCCTCCAGGCTCCTACTTGTATCACCTGCTTCTGCCTAATTATCCTTGTAAGAGAGAGCAATTCTCCTAACTGTGTTTCTCTGTAGTATAACCCACAGGGAAACTGAAGGGTAAGCTCTGGAGTTGTTGAGGTTGAAAGAGCTGGTCATGTACATCTGTCCATTTCTCGAGGGCAAAGGTGCACAGGCTAAGCTGGACACGCTAAATCCAGAAGAATCAGTAAGTGGGGCACTGTATGTTCTCACTTCTAAGATAAAAATGCTAATTGAATAAAGTCAGCAATGTCACAAAAAAGACATATGTAGCTTCTGCTACCCTAAACTACATACAATCCTACCATAGCCGTATGGAGAATTCTCAATACCATTCCAAGCAGACTTGCACAAGAGACAAAGGTTTATTTTCAAGGAAGTTTATCCATAGTACTATTTGTATTGAAAAGAACTAGAGGAGTTCCCGTCGTGGCGCAGTGGTTAACGAATCCGACTAGGAACCATGAGGTTGCGGGTTCCATCCCTGCCCTTGCTCAGTGGGTTAACGATCCGGCGTTGCCGTGAGCTGTGGTGTAGGTTGCAGACGAGGCTCGGATCCCGCGTTGCTGTGGCTCTGGCGTAGGCCGGTGGCTACAGCTCCGATTCAACCCTTAGCCTGGGAACCTCCATATGCTGCGGGAGCGGCCCAAAAAATAGCAACAACAACAACAACAAAAGACAAAAAGACAAAAAAAAAAAGAAAGAAAAGAAAAGAACTAGAGACAATCTAAAATTCTGCCACAAGAGGATGAATTAAATAAATAAAGGCAAAGCCATGAGACAGAGTGGTGTAGCTCCATTAAAAATTACATTTTCTTCAGTTCCCATAGTGGCGCAGTGGTTAATGAATCCGACTAGGAACCATGAGGTTGTGGGTTCGATCCCTGCCCTTGCTCAGTGGGTTAACGATCCGGCGTTGCCGTGAGCTGTGGTGTAGGTTGCAGACTCGGCTCAGATCCCGCGTTGCTGTTGCTCTGGCGTAAGCTGGCAGCTACAGCTCCGATTAGACCCCTAACCTGGGAAACTCCATATGCCAAGGGATCGGCCCAAGAAATGGCAAAAAGACAAAAAAAAATTACATTTTCTGGAGTTCTCATTGTGGCAGAGCAGCAGCAAATCCAACTAGTATCCATGAGGATGTAGGTTCAATCCCTGGCCTCACTCAGTGGGTTAAGGATCCGGTGTTGCCATGACCTGTGATGTAGGTCACAGCCGTGGCTTGGATCCCACGTTGCTGTGGCTGTGTCGTAGGCCAGCAGCTGTTGCTCCGATTCCACCCCTAGCCTGGGAACTTCCATGCTGCAGGTGCAGCCCTAAAAAGCAAAAAAAAAAAAAAGCAAAAAATTACATATTCTAAGAATTTTCATGATATGGGAAAATACAATATAAAGTTATATGAAATCAGCAGAATAGAGAACCACATATATATTGTGATTCCATGTTGTAAACAAAAATACACACACACATATATGGTCTAAGAGGAGTTAAGTGATGTTATGCAATATATTGCTGGTAAAACCAGAGGACCGGGCATGACATGACATGATTGCTCTCACATCCTGATTACAGCATAGTACTATGACATGCACTTTCTGAGAGTTGAATGCAAAAAAAAATTAAAAGTTTATGAGGATATAAAAGCACAGTTCCTAGTGGCCAAAAGTCAGAAACATCCCAAATATCCATCAAGAGTGGGATGGTTAAAGTGTGGCATATTCATACACTAGTATACCTTACAGCAACAAGAATAAATGAACTACTGCAACACACATCAGTCTGGGAGAATCACACAAATAAAACATTGAGCAAAAGAGTATGGGAATTGGAGTTCCCTTCATGGCTCAGTGGTTAAAGAATCCGATTAGGAACCAAGAGGTTGTGGGTTTGATCCCCGGCCTCTCTCAGTGGGTTAAGGATCCGGTGTTGCCGTGAGCTGTGGTGTAGGTCGAAGACGCGGCTCAGATCCCACGTTGCTGTGGCTCTGGTGTAGGCCAGCAGCCACAGCTCCGATTAGACCCCTAGCCTGGGAACCTCCATATGCCATGGGAGCAGCCCTAGAAAAAGCAAAAAGACCAAAAAAAAAGTACAGGAATATCTAGCATATAATTCAATGTATAGTCAAGCCGAAAGCAGGATAAACAAATATATGCTGAGAGAAATCAGAATATGAGGGTGGTGATTAGAGGGAGCTCAAGGATGGGGCTTCTGCCCAGCTGGTAAGGCTCTCTTTCTTGATCCAGGGGTTGATTGCATGATTGAGATCATGTTGTGAAAATTTATTGAACTGTACAGTTAAGATAAATCCAATTTTCTGCATCATACTTCATTAAAAAGTTTACTTTAAAAATCATCTTTAAAGAAAAGTAAGTTTAAGGTGACCGAATAGGAAAATATAAAGAGGGCAGATACCAGCCTATAAGCATTTACACTTGGTGGGGAAAAAAATGGCTGCAGCTGTTTAACTAGGTTAATCCCTATCTGGGCAAGTAGCAACCCATTAAGAGACCATATGCTCACAGAGAAAAGTCAGTGATGCCTTTTTCTTTTCCTTTTTTTCCCCTTAGTATTCCTTTTTTTAATTTTTATTAAAGTATAGTTGATTTATGGTGTTGTGTCAATTTCTGCTGTAGAGCATAGTGGCCCAGCCATACATACATATATATATATATACACATTCTTTTTCTCATATGCTCTTCCATCATGTTCCATCCCAAGAGATTGGATATAGTTCCCTATGCTGTACAGTAGGACCTCATTGTTTACCCATCCAAAATATAAAAGTTTGCATATACCAACCCCAAACTTTCCAACCATCCAACTTCTTCCCCCACCCCCTTGGCAACCACAAGTTTGTCCTCCATGTCTGTGAATCTGTTTCTATTTTGTAGATTTGTTAATTTGTGCCATATTTTAGATTCCGCGTATAAGTGATATCAAATGGAATTTGTCTTTCTCTTTCTTACCTCATTTAATAGCAGAATCTCTAGTTAAATCCATGTTGTGGCAAATGGCATTATTTTGTTCTTTTTATAGCTGGATAGTATTCTATTGTATGAGCATCCTGAGCTGACTTCATAGCATTTATTTATGGCCCCGTGATGGAAGGAGTCTGCTTTTTGGTCCACCTGATAAAGAGAATGGGCAGGATTTTTCTTCTCCCAGCATTCAGCCATGAACTCTCTTGCCTATGTTTGCCTCGTACTTCCAAGTGTAATTAAATCAACAAGATCAACCCTCAACAAGAAAGCTGTACAACCCAATGACTAAAGCTTTGGAAAAGGACTATCCAAGGTTTAAAACCCAATTCTACCCCGTACTAGCTGTGTGACTTTGAGTACATTTTTTTAAAGTTCCCTAAAATTCAATTTTCCTTATCTACAAAATGAGGGGTGATTATGGCATCTACCTCATATAGATGTAGTGAGGATTAAATGAAATTAAACCACTTACCCTACATGGTTCACTCAAAAAAAATTAGCTGTTGTTATTTCTAAACACATTTTTCACTGCCAGTCTGCTTTCCTCCCCTTACTCAACTTCTCACCCCGTAACACAACTTATCTTCTTCCACTGCACTAAACTGATATATCCTCAAAGAATATAAATTAGCTTATTTTTTTCCATATTAAAAATTTTTATTGAAGTGGAGTTGATTTACCGGTTGTGATCATTTCTGCTGTACAACAAAGTGATTCAGTTACACATATACACACATCCATTCTCTTTCAGATTCTTTTCCCATGTAGATGATCACAGAATACTGATTGTGTAGAGTTCCCTGTGCTGTACAGCATGGCCAGGCATTCAAAATACAGTGTGCATGTGCCAATCTCAAATCCCTAGTTCACCCCTTCCCCCACCCCACCTGTCTCCTTTGGTAACTATAAGTTTGTTTACAAAATCTATGAGTCTGTGTCTGTTCTGCAATAAGTTCATTTGTATCTTTTTTTTAGATTCCACATATAAGTGATATCATGTGATGTTTTTCACTGTCCAACTTCACTTAATATCTCTAGGTCCCATCCATGTTGCTGCAAATGGTATTATTTTATTCCTTTTTATGGCTGAGTAATATTCCATTGTGTGTGTGTATACACACACCACATCTTCTTTATACCGCATATATATGGGTCTTGTTTTTGTATCAATTCAGCCAGTCTACGTCTTTTGGTTGGAGCATTTAGTCCATTTACATTTAAGGTAATTATTGATACGTATGTTCTTATTGCCTTTTGTTAATTGTTTTGGATTTGTTTATGTTGATTTTCTCTGGCGCTTTATCTCTTGGCCTTTTTTCTTCCCTTTTATTCTCTTGTGATTTGATGACTATCTTTAGTGTTGTGTTTGAATTGCATCTATTGTAGATTTTTGGTTTGTGGTGACCATGAGGTTTTGATATAGGAGTCTATATTTACACACAAGATTGCTTTAAGTTGCTGGTCTCTTAAATTGCAAATGCATTTCCAGGATCCTGCATTTGTACCTTCCTCTTCTCAGAATTGTTGCTTTTGGTGGCATATTTATGTGTGGATGATTTCCTACCTTTACTCTTGTTTGCCTTTACTGGTGAGCCTCCTCATTTGTAATTTTCTTCTTTCTAGTTGTGGCCTTTTCTTTCTGCCTAGAGAAGTTCCTTTAATATTTGCTGTAAAGCTGGTTTGGTGGTGCTGAATTCTCTTAGCCTTTGCTTGTCTGTAAAGGTTTTGAGTTCTCCTTCAAATCTGAAAGAAAGCCTTGCTGGGTAGAGTAATCTTGGTTGCATGTTTTTTCCTTTCATCACTTTAAGTAAATCATGCCACTCACTTTTGGCCCACAGAGTTTCTGCTGAAAAATCAGCTGATAACCTTATCGGGGTTCCCTTGAATGTTATTTGTTGCTTTTCCCTAGCTGCTTTCAATATTTGCTCTTTGACTTAAATGTTGGACAGTTTGATTAATATGTGTCTTGGTGTGTTTCTCCTTGGGTTTATTCTATATGGTATTCGTTGTACTTCCTGGATTTGAGTGAGTGATTCCTTTCCCATGTTAGGGAAGTTTTCAACTATTATTTCTTCGAATATTTTCTCTAGCCCTTTATCTCTTTCTCCTTCTCGCACCCCTATAATGCGAATGTCAGTGTGTTTAAAGTTGGCCCAGAGTTCTTTTAGACTGTCCTCAATTCTTTTCATTCTTTTTTCTTTAGTCTGTTCCACATCAGTGATTTCCACCAGTCTGTCTTCCACCTCGCTTTTTTGTTCTTCTGCCTCCTGTATTATGCTATTGTTTTCTTCTAGTGAATTTTTTATTTCAGCTCTTGTGCTGATCATCTCTGCTTGTTGAATCTTTAAATCTTCTATTCCTTTCTTAAATGTTTCTTCTAATTCATCAATCTTTGCCTCTATTTTTTTCCCGAAATCTTGGATCATCCTTACTTTAAAGTATTTTTCAGACAGGTTTCCTATCGCCACTTCATTTAGCTATTCTTCTGGGGTTTTGTCTCGTTCCTTCATCTGACTCATGTTTCTCTGACTTTTCATTTTGTAGAACTTTTTGTGTGGTCTCTTTTCTGCAGGTTAGAGGGTTGTAGCCTCACTTTCTTCTGGTGTTTGCCTCTTTGTGGATGAAGTTGATTGATACAGGGGCTTCCTGATGGCAGGGACTGGTGCCTGCCCACTGGTAGGTGGAGCTGATTCTTATTCCTCTGGTGGGTGGGGCTTTGTCTCTGGGTGTGATTGGGGGCAGCCTACTTGCTGATGTGTGGAGCTGTGTTCTCACCCTGTTTGTTGTCTGGCCTGGGGCTTCTCAGCCCTGATGGATGTGGCAAAACTTTTCCAAAACGGCAGCCTCGGGGGAGCTCACACAGATGATTATTCCAGGGACCCCTGCCTCCAATGTCCTTCCCCCACAGTGAGCCATGGCCACCCCTGCTCTCCCAGGAGACCCTCCAAGACCTCCCAGTGGGCTTGATCCAGATTTCTATAGAGTCCCTGCTTTGTCCTGTGATCCAGTGCACATGAAACCCTGTGTGCCCTCCTAGAGTTAAGTTTCTGTCTCCCTGAGTCCTGTGGAGCTCCTGTGCTTAACCCTCAGTGGCCTTCAATGCCAAATGCTTCAGGGGATCCTCCTCCCAATGCCAGACCCCCAGGCATAGGAACCCGATGTGGAGCTCCAAATTCTCACTCCTGTGGAAGAGCCTCTGCAATGTAGTTATTTTCCAGTTTGTGGGTCACCCACTGGGCAGTTATGGGATTGCTTATATCATGAAAGCACCCCTCCTACCATCTTGATGTGACTTCTTCTTTGTCTTTGGATATAGGATATCGTTTTTGGTAGCTTCCAGTCTATTTTGTTGATGGTTGTTCAACAGTTAGTTGTAATTTTGGTGTTTTTGTGAGAGGAGGTGATCTTGAGTCCTTCCACTCTGGAATCTTGTCTCTGTCAATTATGTTCCATTTCCCATGTTCCCTTGCAGTCCTGTCCACATGTAACAAAGTTGGGATGGTCCTTTGCAGGATGCCGTTGTTGGCTCTGAATTAGGGACCAATAAATTGTTCTTCCTCCCCTGTTTGTGCCTTGTCCTCTGTGCTGAGTCTAGTCTCACTGGCTCATGGGCACCCAATGCAGAGCTCACACACCTGGCCCTTCAGACAGCATTCCAGGGCTAGCTTATTTTTTTTAAGGAGAGAGAAATATGAAAATAAAACTGCCTGGGGGTGGTGGGAAGGAGACTTGAAGCATATTCCAGTCCATGTGGAAAGAATTCAGTGGCAGCCCAGTCTGAGGATTCACCAGCTCCCACTCTCTGCCAGTTTCCTGGAAGGATGAATAGCTCCTTGACTCTGTCCTTTTCCTCAAGTCTCATTAATGCCTCCCATGGAAACAGAGAAGCTTAAGGATCTAGACAGGTTCAGCCAGGACTAGGTAGAGGTGAGTAAGGCACTCGCCTCGGTACAAAACTTAAGGGATTGCCAAAAAACTCCCTCAATCATGATAAATATTTTTAATGCAACATTTTAAAATATCAAAATTTTTTTACACTTTTTTTTTGTCTTTTCTAGGGCTGCACCTGCGGCATATGGAGGTTCCCAGGCTAGGCGTCCAATCAGAGCTATAGCTGCTGGTCTGCAGCAGAGCCACAGCAATGCCAGATCTGAGCCAAGTCTGTGACCTACACCACAGCTCATGGCAATGCCAGATCCTTAATCCACTGAGCGAGGCCAGGGATTGAACCTGAAACTTCATGGTTCCTAGTTGGATTCCTTAACTACTGTGCCAGGATAGGAACTCCCTAAAATATCAAAATTAATCCCCAAAAAGCCATGGTGAATAAAGACAGGATCCAACAAGGCCAGGACGAGGGTGAGCAAGTGAGGCTGAGTCCAGCAGGTCTAGGACTCCTGAACAGCTTAAACTCTTAGATTTTTACCCAGAGAGCCACTGCTCTCTCTGGTTAAAATAAATAAATAAAAATCTGTTTCATTTTCTTTTAAACTAGATGATACCCTTTCTGCAGAGGCCTCGCCCAGGAGTCCTTCACTCTGCTGATTCTCTTTGGAGGAGCCTGGACCTTGGTATACCTTCGTTTCCCAGATCAGCAGTGTGTGTGTGTGTGTGTGTGTGTGTGTGTGTGTGTGTGTGTGTGTGTGTGTGTGTGTGGTATGTTCACTCTCCCCTCAGAATAGGGACAAATTCTCAGGGGATAGAATTGGCTTGGCCTAACTTGGGTAACCTGTCCATCCATGGTCCACTCAGCTGGGACTGCGGACGTGTTTATTCAAAGCCGTCACAGATTGCATGCCTACTCTGTCCCAGTCACAATGTTAGGTGCTTAACAAAACATCTTCTCATTACAATAACCCTGTAATTTGGGTATTAGTTCTTTCATTTCTGAGATGAGGAAACTGAGTTAGAGAGAGGTTACACAGATTTACCAAATCCACACAAGTAGTAAAAGGGCAGAGCCCAGATTAGAATCCAGTTCTTCTTTAACTAGCTGCAAAGTCTGTGCTTTTTCCAATAAGCATGCTGCCTCCCTTTTTATGTATGAGGAGCATAGTAACTTAATAATTCTTCAAATTATTACAGTAAATTTAAGCTAAATTACTAGTGTTTGAAAAGGGAAAAAAAATCACTTATCTCTTGGAGAGAAAATGGGTAAAGGAACAAAGTCTAGGGAAGGGTTTATAACATCATGGTGTTCCAGCTTAGATAGGAATGAGGACTGCAGAGCTGGGTGAGAAAAATTTCCTGTTAAAGGAAGAAGCTATAACTGTTTTAAGCATAAAAAATTTAGATGAAGCTCCTTGCTTTTGTTTTTGTTTCTCAGATTTTAACTGGTTTCTCTTGTTTGCAGTCCCATAAAGAAAATCTGGAAAATTCTTTTATGTGTAAATGAGGAACATTTTTATCATAATATCACTACCCAGAAGGGACCATGCTTGGCATGTTTGGTCCCATATTTTTAATGCATTTATTTCTTTATTTAGTTGAGATTATTTTTATGTAAAATTTGGTATCTATTTTTTTTTTGGTCTTTTTTGCCATTTCTGGGCCGCTATCACAGCACATGGAGGTTCCCAGGCTAGGGGTATAATCAGAGCTGTAGCTGCCGGCCCATGCCACAGCCACAGCAACGTGGGATCTGAGCTGCGTCTGCAACCCACACCACAGCCCACGGCAACGCCAGATCCTAAACCCACTAAGCAAGGCCAGGGATCAAACCCACAACCCCATGGTTCCTAGTTGGATTCGTCAACCACTGTGCCATGACGGGAACTCCAAAATTTGGTATCTATTGAACAGTACAATAAAGATGGGAAAAAGCTGAATAAAACATAATAAAAACATATTAGTAAAGTCAAGATTTTACTAGTCAGGATTCTTATTTGCAAACAATAGACTCTGATTACAGAAATTACTCAAAAGCTATTGGTCAGCTTTAGAATCATTTAAGTAATGCTGAGAATGAAGCTCAGAGGCTGAACACACAGGATAGAGCTCAAAATGAAACCACAGACCTGGTCTGGCAAACACAGAATCACAGCTGCTGCCACTGAGCACAGCCGTCACAGTTCATAACCACCAACACTCCTGACACCATGCACTGGACCCTGTAACTAGGAGCTAACCTGTTGCTTCTTGTAACTGCATGTAGCTGCAGCTGTGGTTGCTACCACTTCCAGAATGTATTCTGTTCCATCTCAGTTTCTTGGTACCACTAACTTCTGATTCCAAGACAAGGATGGTACCTGGTTGCAGGGAAAACAAGTACCTGGAATCCATGGCTTCTACAGTGGGAGGCAGACTCTGCATGTGGAGAATCCCCCAAGCAAGGGAAGGAATTCAAGTGCTAAGTGACGATAAAACAACTTTCCACCATAGTCTACCCCTCTGGCTACTCAAAATCAACATATATGTTTCTTCCCACACTTAGACTTCTTTCTTTCTTTTTTTTTAGGGCAACACCCATGGTATATGGAGGTTCCCATGCTAGGGGTCCAATCAGAGCTGTAGCCGCCGGCCTGGGCCACAGCCACAGCAATGCCAGATCCAAGCTGCGTCTGCAACCTACAACCACAGCTCAGGGCAACGCCGGATCTTAACCCACTGAGCAAGGCCAGGGATCGAACCCGCAACTTCATGGTTCCTAGTTGGACTCATTTCTGCTGCGCCATGACAGAAACTCCTAGACTTCTTTAAAGTAAGTAACATCTAACATAATGCAACTACCTCTTATATCTTTAACCTCTGCAAAAAAGGGTCAAGTGAAAATCTCAATTATCACACCCAGGATCCAGGATCTCAGGGTGATGCTTATCTGTCTCCTAATTCTCTTGAATTCTTTAATTCTCTTGAAAATTTGGCCACTATTCATTAAGTTATAAAATGAACAGTTATCTTTGTCATAAAATATTGGGGGAAAGGGAGAACAAAGACCAAAATTATTCTGAAATACATAAATATGAACATGAAAATGTCAGTAGATTTTCAAGTTCTCATGTTTGCGATTGAATCCAAGTCCACAATTTGTATTTAACTGTGGCCTTGTATTCTCAACTACCCATTCTTATCTTTCTCTAGCCAACAGCACCTCAGCTGATCAAATTTTTATTTCTCAGACATTTGAAGTCTTAATGGAATTAAGTTACAACTTAGAATTACATCTTCCTGGGTAAGGTTACAGAAGTTTTCCATGAACTTTTACCACTAGAGATGGCAATAACCCACGAAGAATTACTCTGCTTTCTTAGTGGTGCAGCAATTAGTCCTTCCTTTTCAGAAGAAAGGAACTGGTCCCCTGAGATGATGTGCCATTGGAATTTCATGGGATTTGTCTCCTATCCTTTGGCATATTTGTTTTTTATGAAGGCATCAAGGGCAACTGCTTCCAGTTCCATAGGTCATTGCAGCCAAATATTATCAATTAGTCCAGTACTAATGGACTAGTGTGTAACAGCCTATAGATTAATGAAACAATAAATATTCCTGAACGGAGTTCCCTGCTGGCTTAGCAGGTTAAGGATCAAGTGTTGTCACTGCTGTGGCTCAGGTTGCTGCTGTGGCATGGGTTTGATCCCTGGCCCCAGAACTTCTGCATGCTGCTGGTGCAGCAAAAAAAAAAAAAAAAGCAATAGTGTTGTAAGTATAGTCAGACAGACCCAATGGAACCGAATAGATAGCTTCGAGATAAACTTCTATGGGAACTTAACATACAATAAAAGCAGCACCACATTGGAAAGGACAAGTCGTTTAATACAAAATGTTGGAGGAACTGGTTAAATCTATAGGGGTAAAACAAAATGATCTCTATCTTTTACCACACACAAAGGTGGACCCTAGATGGAATTGAACCTAAATGTGATAGGTGAAAACAGTAAATAGAAAGAAGTATAGATTATCTTTTTAAATTATGAGCAAGGAAAGTCTTCATAAACAAAATCCCTCAGTACACGGGTAGCCAGTTTAGGACCTCAAATAAGGTGGGTATCAGCAAAGCTATAGCACCAGAATCTCCATAAATAAACTGAGAAGCAGGCCATGCAGTCTACATCAGGAGCCCCAACTCCCATGGTCCTGGCTGGGAGAGAAGCAAGTGATGAGACACCTGCCTAGGGAATTCTTGGACTGATCAGGAGGGACTGGAGCTGACTGGGCATGGGAGGCCAGGTTCCAGAGATTGAGATGGTTGAGCACCAAATACTGTTTTGTAACTACTCGTTTGACCTCTTACCATGCCATGCTGATATAGGCGGAGAAGTTTTGTGATACACTTTTTAAAAAAATAAGTCCACTCTTTGAGTCTTCTTTTAAAATGTTGGCCCTATAAATATTTTGGTGAGGACAGTATTAACATTATGACATTCCAGTTTATCATAGCAAACTAATAAAAGAAAATCAGGGAAAATCACTGCATTGTGGTGCAGTGGAAATGAATCCCAGTAGTATGCATGAGGTTATGGGTTTGATCCCTGGCCTTGATCAGTGGGGTTTCATTGCCATGAGCTCTGGTGTAGGTCACAGACACGGCCTGGATCCCTTGTTGCTGTGGCTGTGGAGTAGGCCAGTAGCTGCAGCTCTGATTCAGCCCCTAGCCTGGGGACTTCCATATGCCTTGAGTGCAGCCCTAAAAAGCAAAAAAAAACAAAAACAAAAACAAAAAAACAAAGAAAAAAGAAAATCATATTTTCTAATATGACAAGTATCAAAAGACAAAGAGTTTTACTCTTTCACTTCTGTCTAGTTCAGAAAATTTGTTGTTATGTCAAACCCTGTTTTTTTGTGTTTTTTCCTATGTTTTTATAATAATTGTCCAAATGCTATCAAATGTTTAAAGGAAATCATGAAAACACCTAGAGGAAAATGTAAGGGTACATTTATTTTATCTCAAGATGAGGCAGAACATTTTTTAGCCTACATATAATAACAAAATTCCTAACAAAGAAAATTTGTAGGTCTGACTACATGAAAATTTAGAAAATGCCTTGTGGTCAACACAAATTGGGATAGCTGCCCAGACTCTATTTGTCCTACTCCTTCTTTTTTCAGTAATAGACCTGCCTCTCAGTATAGTAGGCACATGACCCAGGCTAGCCAATCATACAATACCTTTCTCTTCTCGTTTCTTATTCATTTTTTGGTCTATTAATTCATTCCACAACTATTTATGGAATGGGGATTCAATGATGAATGACATATTCCTGCACTTTCTTAAAGCTTAGGATTTGGAGGGAAATAAGCATTAATCGAACACTTTGGCTATCAAGTATACAATTACAAGCAGAAATAAGTTCTCTGAAGGAGAGGAACGTGGGCCTGTGAGAACACTGGACTTTCCATGTGGCTCACAACATGGGTCTATGAGAACATAAAGAAAATGGACATACACTAGAGGCAGAGAAGAGCGCAATCAGTAATGAGGGCTGTTGGTGGAGATGAAGTGTAAAGAATTGGGTAGGAATAAACCAGGTGAAAGGGGTAATGAGGGCAAAGAGAAGATTGCACGCCAGGAGAATCACAGCCATCTGTCAGTGTAAAAGCAATTAGAGATCAGCAGAGGTAATCCTGTCACTGGTTGTTGAATGCAAATGAAACAACTACCAGATGTCAAGTCCCTCCCCCACCTTTTTTTTGGTTGTGCCCACAGCATACAGAAATTCCCTCAACAGGGACTGATCCTGCACCACAGCCCTGACCAGAGCAGCCACAGTGACAACACTGGATCCTTAATCAAATGAGCCACAAGGGAACTTGAAGCTGAGTTTTTCTTTAGCACTCAGGAAACTCCAAAATAACTGGTTATTTCTGCACAATTACTTACATTATACAGCCGTAGTCATCATTACTAACTAATTATTTTCTTATTTTCCTCTATATTTTCTTAATGACCCCTCAATTCTAAGCTGGTTCATAAAAATCAGCCTTAACTAAGTCTCCAACTTTTGACTTCCACATTCATGTTTCCAAGCAATGGATGGTGTTCAGCCACTTTATCTGCTATTCCCTGAGTGTTACAGAGTCCAAGCTTTTACAGCTTGCTGCAGGAAAGGCCAATAAATCAAGAGAGGAGGTGTTGAGGCAAACAATAGAGACTTTATTCTGAAAGCCAGCAGACCAAGAAGATGGGAGACTAGTGTCCCAAAGAATCCTCTTACTCAAGTTAGAATTTAGGCTTCTTTGGGGTTCCTGTCGTGGCACAGCAGAAATGAATGTGACTAGGAACCACGAGGGTGCAGGTTCGATCCCTGGCCTTGCTCAGTGGGTTAAGGATCCAGTGTTGCCATGAGCTGTGGTGTAGGTCGCAGACCTGGCAGATCTGATGCTGTGGCTGTGACATAGGCTGGCAGCTGCAGCTTCAGGTCGACCCCTAGCCTGGGAACCTTCACATGCCACTGGTGCAGCCCTAAAAAGCAAAATAAATAAATAAAATAAAATAAAAATAATTTGGGCTTCTTTCATACTAAAGGGAAGAGGGTGTGGCTGGTGGTTGTAGACTTCTTGGTGCCAGTCAGACCCCAGAAGGAATGTGATAATCCTTTCTTCTTGAAGCTGTCCATGTAGGTCTGGTCACAGTGTTCCTGTACACCTTCAAAAAGACAATGTTATTTTCTGTTCTACAATTTTTTATCTCTATATGCATGATTTACAACTTTTTTTTAATAAACTGTTATGGCTCTAAAGGTCAAGTCTAGGAGGCAGAGCTTTGAGAAAAGGCTATTATGTATATTTCAGGCTATAGGTAACATTCTCATAAAGAAAGGTACAGAGCCAGCATGACCAAGCACAGGCAACAGAGCACAAAGGTTAGAGCTCAAGAAACAGATCCAATACAGAATCAGGTTTGTTCTTCTCTGTTATGTGAAGACATCCCAACCTCACTCTTTAGAGGAGCTTACTTATTCCGTGTAAAGTTTTCTTGACCATCTTTATACTGGTAATTCCAGTTCTATATGTGTATTCCACCTAGATGTCCCCTGAGTCCCAGACTGTTATAGCCAGTGTTGACCGAATACCTTCATTGGGATATTCAAAACGGAACCCACCATTTGGCCCCACCTATCCTTATTTTCCCTCAGTTAATGGCACCACTGTTCTTACACCTGTTCACTCAAGCCAGAATCCAGAATTTGGTCTAGATCTTCTCTCTCCTTCCCTCCCACACACCACCGATATCACAGGGGACCACTCCTGGGAGCAATTTTGAATCAGGGTCCAATCAGGAGAGATAAGCCACTAAGTAATAGGAACAGAGAAAGTTCAATATAAAGATATTTGGGGAGAGGGCCTAGACTCTAAAAGGAGACACCATAATTAACCTTGGGGCCAGACTCCCCTAAGCTGTGGGAGTTAAGCCTCAGAGTGTACTCCCAAGTGGGCATATTATTTACTCCTGTATATATCTCCCTTACCAAGACACACAGTTTTTACAGTCATTTTTTTTAACTCTCTTTTCCTCTTATCCTCATATTCCCATTATTAAGGCCAGTCAGGCCTATTCTTCCAGCACTATTCTCCCACCCACTGTTTACTCTCCATTCTTGCTGCCATGGGAGACCAGTCCTCCTCACCTCATAGTTACATTCTGCATGGCCACTCATTCAGCAGCCTGACCCTGTGCAAGGTGCTGAAGCTCACAGACATGAACTGATACACAAGCCCACCAGTGGAACCTCCAAGTCTTTGCCAAGACAGCAAGTCAGCCCCCCCAGCACTTATGAAGGATCACTGTTGCCTTCCCAATGAAATCTAAGTTCATACTTTTCTTTCTTTAGTTCACTCACCAAGTGTTACTGAAAGTTACTATGTGCCAGGTACTGGTACTAGGAATAAAGAGGTGAACAAACTGGCCATGGGCCCTGACCTCAAGGAACTTAGTCTAATGGGGAAGACAGACACAAAAGCCGAAAATCACAGAAATAATTATATAATTACTATTGTTTAATTACAATTATTATGAATGAGGGGTGCTTATAAGAGTGTATAAACAAGTGATCTAATCTAATCTAAACCAGGAAGTAAGACAAGACCTGAGATCCGAGTAGGAGCCCAGGTTTAGGTGTGTCTTGGGAGAAGTGGTGGTTACTAAATGTTCCAGGAAGAGGGAATAGCTCATTCAAAGGTCCAGGGTTGAGGAGACATGGAATGTGAGAAACTGTGTGCCTAAAGCATAGCGAACAAGATGGAAAGTGGCAGTTCAGGAAAAAAAATGCAGAGAATTGCAGATTGAGTTCAGGTTTTTGGACTTTGTCCTAAAATTTATAAGAAGGTATTGATGGTTTCGAAGCATGGGATACCATGACCTGACTTGCTTTTTTTTCCTTCTGAACACATTATGAAAATGTTCAAACACAGTGGAGAGAATTGTACAATGAACACCCATACTGTTAACTCACATAAATTTTTACAATTAACATTTTGCTCCTGACTTTTAAATTATATCAGCAACAATTATGCAGATGTGAAAAAGGAGGAAATAAATTTAATTTCTTCATCCTAAGGGGGATACAAAAAAGTTTAGAAATGGTATAGCCTAGTCAATAAAATGATTAGAAATATCAAATGCACAAAAGCACAAGGGATCATTGCAAAATTCCAAACACAATTATAGGGGGAAAGTGTACTAGAGTTGTTTTCTCAGTTACACCCTATATCATTTCATCTTTGTGAACTCCAGCTCCAAGGTAATATTTTGGATCTTTTTATACATTGATTTCCTCTTATTAGAATTTGAAATACAATGTTTAAAGAGGAAAAAAACTCCAAAAACACTTCAGTTTCTAAGATAATTTGCACTTCACCAGATAAGTGAGTTGATGAAGCCCTGATAAATGGTGGCCAGAGGAATGAAAGGTCATTCCTCTGGCCACCATTTATCAGGGGGAGGAGGAAGAAAGATCAATTTAAAAAATTATATATATATAAATATATATATATATATATATATATATATATATATATATATATGGAGTTCCCACCATGGTTAAGAATCCAACTCCAGCAGCTCATGTGGCTGGGAGATGAGGGTTTGATCCCCAGCTCTATGCAGTGGGTTAAAGGATCCAATATTGCTGTAGATGCATAGGTTGCAGCTGTGGCTTGGATTCAGTCCCTGGCCTAGGAATTTCCATATGCTAAGAGTGTGGCCATTAAAAAAAATAGGGAATAGAATTGATGAGATATGTTAACTAACTAAATGAGGGAAAGAGAAGAAATTTTAGCAGAATGGTTCAGAAGGCAAAGGAAGAACAGATACTTAAAATGATTATTTTAATTTTGGAAGTTAATTTTTATAAAAATCTGAAGTATCCAGGTAAACATTCCAGTGAGCATAGAACTGGAGGAGGGGGAGTGTTCAAAGCTATAAATACAGATTTGGAAACCATAATCATACAGGTCCCTGACTAAAACCATGAAAGCAGATGAGGCTGGAGAGTATATAAAAAAAGAGAGGATAGTTGTCACCTTGAGTCATCACCAAATCTCTGGGCCTCAAGTACTGACGCTGTTCCAGGTGACTATTTTAAACCAAGTAAGAATCAAATTGCCAATTCTTATAACTCAGTAATAAAAACAGTAACAATAGGCAAGGTATCTGAATAGAATTTCCCTAAAGATCTATAAATGGCCAATAAGCACATGAAAAGATGTTCAACATCATTATTAGGAATAAGCAAAGCAAAACCACAATGGCATACCACTTCACATTCACTAGGGCGGCTATAATTAAATAGCAGTTCCTCAAAAAGTTAAAGACAGAGTTACCATACAACCCAGCAATTCCATTACTAGGTATTTTCCCAGAAGAGCTGGAAACAAACCTTCAGACAAAAACTTGTACATGAATGTTCATAGCATCATTATTCATAACAGCTAAAAAGCAGAAACCACCCAAAAGTCTACCAACTGATGAACAGATAAATATGATACATCTATACAATGGAATAAAATACGAAAAGAAATGAAATACTACAAAAATGAATGAAATCAGCCATACGAAAAGGAATGAAGTACTGATACATGCTACTGCATGGATGAACAGTGAAAACTTACCCTAAGTTAAAGAAAACAGTTACAAAGGACTTCATATTACACATATGATTCCATTGATAGGAAATGTCCATAAAAGGGAAAACTGTAGACAAAGTACAGTTTTACATTCCTTAGAACTGGGAGGGTTATGGGTGGGGGGAGGAGGGGGAGAGGAGGTTGGGAAGAAGATAAACAATATCTATTAATGACAGGATTCTTATGCAGGGTGATGGAACTGTTTTAATATTGTGATGGTATGGAGTTCCTGTTGTGGCTCAGTGGTTAACGAACCCAACTAGTATCCATGAGGATGCCAGTTTGATCCCCAGCCTTGCTCAGTGGGTTAAGGATCCTGCATTGCTGTGAGTTGTGGTGTAGGTTGCAGACACAGCTCAGATCTGGCTGTGGCTGTCCATAGCCTGGGAACTTCCATATGCTGCGGGTGTGGCCCTTAAAAAAATTACAATAAAATTGTGATGGTTGCAATTTTATAAATATAAAAACCGCTTGAATTGTACATTTTATTTTTTTGGCTGTGCCTGTGGCCTGTGGACTTCCCCGGCCAGGGATTGAACACTCACCACAGCAGCTACCCAAGCCACTGCAGTGATCACACCAGATCTTTAACCCACTGCCCCACAGAAGAACTCCAATTCGTATACTTTAAGTGGGAGTATTGCATGATATGTGAATTATATCTCAAGAGAACTGTTTTTAAAAATCAAGTGGCTCTTTACAGGTATCGAAGTACCTCACCAGCCAAGTACCACACTTTTTTAAGGAGGACAACAGGGACAGAGGAATGGCTGAACGTCCAAGTTTGGACTCTTCCCAGTATATCATGCTGTTGAGATTTGGCATAATTAAACTCCTTGTGACACCACTATAGTTGTACATTTCTCTAATGTTTGAAATCATAGTTTGCAAATCTGTGTTTAACAGTTCTCCCTAATTACACCACTAACTCCTTTAGGTTAGAGACTGTGCCTGGTTTCAGTGCATCAAGATCTGGTAGAGTACTTGCTACTTAACAGATGCTCAAATGAAGGTTTTTCAGGCAGGAAAGACCCGTAAGAGCAAAGCAAAGCATGGAACCTATCATAGGGCTATCCGCCCTCTCCAATCACAGGAAGACACAAAAATGAGGAATAAAGTGAAAGAAAGGAAATAAAGACGGGCGAAATGTTGGGCATCTCCTCCCTTCCCCCACCCTCCACGACGGCTTCCCTGGAAAGTTCCAGAAGGGAGTCAGGCGTGGCCGATGACGTCACTACGGCCCTTGGCGACCACCACTGAGGACAACTCGCGCTCTCACTTTCCCGCCTCTAAGAAACCCCGAGTTGGGAGTTAGCGCGATTTGAGGGGCGGGGTTACGTCACGTCCGTTCGGAACGCGCCACTGCTGTAAAGGGAAAGTCGAGCGCAGAGGGGCGGGGCCAAGAAAGCGCGCCTTCTGGGAGGGGGTGGGGCCGGGTTAAAGAGCGCCGCGTCACGTCCGGAAGACTTAGAGCCCGTGCGGAGGCGGTGCGGAGCGTTTCGGTCCTCAGCGGCTGGGGAGCCACTGCGTGGTGTGAGGCTGCGGCGGAGCCTCTAGATAGAAGGCGCGAGAGGGTGGCAGCTTCGCTGGAAGCACGTCGAGCGACGACAGCAGCCAGGAGTCATGAGCGACAGCGGCGAGCAGAACTACGGCGAGCGAGTACGTAGCAGTGGTGCAGGGGGCGGCTGCGTGGTCCCAGCTTCTTGAATCTTTTCCAGGCCCGTCGGCCTCGGGCCGGGTGATGGGGGCGCGATTTCGGTTCCGAAAACTGAGACCAGGAGAGAGGGGAGTCAGGGTTTGAAAAGCCCTCGTAGGTAGTGTCTTAACCGTGAGGGAAACTGCCGGCATGTTTAGGTGGCTTGGTACCCGAAACGGCGGTTTTTTCCGTTATGAGATGGGGGGGGGGGAATTAAAAATGGCCGCTGCGTCCCCTCGGTGGTGGGGGAGGGGAGCAGTATCTCGTTTCGCCGTTGGTCTCTTGCGAAGCCTCGCCGCAGCCATCTTGGGCTGGCGGGCCGGGCGCGCTGCCAGAAGCACAAAATGGCGGAGGAGCCGCGCGTCAACGCGGGCCCGACCGGCGGAGGGGCCCACACCTCACAGGGTCGCGGGGGCTTCGGGAGGGAAAGAAGCGACGTTCTGTGGGGTCTTTCGCTCGTTAGTGTAAGACAAGGTCGAATTCTGAGCCCCGAATGTATGAAATTCTAGAGTGTTCTTGGGGCCTCTTTTCAGGTGGGGGAACTAGGAGGGAGAAGTTCTGGGCCCGTTAGTTTGAGGAGATTACGCGCGGGCTTTGTGTTCGGCCTAAATGGAGTGCTTTTCTTTGATGTCGAAGAGGGTCTCAAACCCTAGATCGTTGCGGTGTCCAAGTAGACCACAAGGTCGCTGATATTTTCTTGTTTTATAGAGGTTCCCCCCCCCCCTCACGGGATGGTGAAGAAATTGGCGGGTAACAATTTATGGCGCCGTTGTTTCCTTTGTTTTGAGGCATTCTTGTTATGTGAACCACAGCTTGTTTTGGTGCGCTTTTAAGTTTTCACTTCAAAATGTGGAGTTCCGTGAGGGTTGGATCAAGTGCAGAAATAAGACAGTTCCTGGGCTTAAAAAGCATGATGTAAAGCTTGGTTTTGGGTCCTGGAGTACAAATGTGTAAAGATGTAAGACTTGGCAGAATCTTGCCTACTTGGAGCTTGAGATTTGTTGGAAGGGTAATGAACACCATAGAACTTGATTTTTTTTTTTACCTTGATGGGATTAGGTTAGATGTTACGTAATTTTCCGGTAAAATCTATTCAAATATCTGGTAAATCTATTCAAAAATCTTCCACAAAGGAATGAAAAAGATTTTAGGTGGTTCATTAGAAGGGCATTGTTGGGGAAAAAAAAAAAAAACTTATTTTAGCTCTTGGAATCTTAGTGGCTTTACCGTGTAACTTCTGGATTCAAATCTGATTAATTTGGCTTGAACTAATCAGGCCCCATCTTTAGCTATGCAGATGAATTTTGGCTTTATATATTTTTCCCTAAGACGTTTGATTTTCACTGTCACCAGTGTTTGTCTGATTATTTAAGCTTTTTTGTAGAGAGAAAGCTTGGATCCAGTTCACAAGTTGTTGAAGCTGTGGCTTATGGTTTCTGCCAGTTGGGAATACTATCGAAATTGGGCGTCTGGACTGAAAAGGAAATGCTTTTTTAGTCTTTAGCTATTAAAACAATGGGTATTTTTGTTTTGAGAATACAAAATGACTAGCCTCTAATGACTGATTAGAGGAGCTCTCAGGTGAATAAACCTAAGTTGCTTGTGAAGATGAAAAAATTCCTGAATGGAAAGTTAGTGCATTTTACTTAAGGGAGGGAACCAATTACAGGAATTAGGTCCTTGGTTTGAGACCGCTCAAGAGACATAGTCCTCACGCACCAAACAAGTTTTTGAGTTGGTATGTTTTTTGTTAGGAGAAAAAATTTACGTTCTAGTGTCTCACAATTCTGTTACCTAGAATGGCAACTCACTAAATTCTTATGAAAAGAGTGTTATAAAATAACTTAAAGTTACTGTCAGAAATTGATATTTTGTCTTAAATAAGTTTTGACTTTCTGGAAGAGATTTCTGAACTTTGAAGTTGTGGAACACTCCATGTTTTGTTTGGCATTTGTTTTGTCTGTAAATTGCTTTCCAGTTGGTGTATTGAAACCTGAAGTGGTCAGAATAGACCTAAAACAAACGGTTGGGACTCCCAAAGAATGCTTGGCAAAACCAAAATCTCAGTGGAACCAATTTAAATATAATGCCATAAAAAACACTAGGTAGAATAGTCAAGTTTGCTTGGCTAAAAACTTCTTGAAAGGGCCTTAAAACAGTGGGAATAAAAGTTGCATTCAGGGTAATAATCTTGGACACGACCTGCTGTGAATAGCTTCCCTGGAGCTTCAAAAATTACTTTGATTCTGCTCTAAGCTTTCAACATTACAAATTGTTAATGTAAATCACCAATACTTGAACAGTTTAATCAATTAGTCACCGACAAAACTTTCAAGCCTAAATCATGGGCCCTCCCCCAGCTCTAGAAATGTCTTGTGTCCTCACCCACCCCCAAACCAACCCGGAGGAGGGGTGCAAGCAATAATTATCCTGTTTGTTCATAAGTAAGCATACTTACTTATTGAGTAAATATTGACACTTAGAGATGGGGTTCTTTGTGTTCCCTTGTCAATATTCATTTACAAGTTGAAGTTTCTTCCAGGACATTTTTGCAAAGAAACTTGACTAGCACCTTTGGGAAAAAGAGGTACTCTTAACAGATATGTACTCTTAACAGATATGTCACAATTTGGGAGAATAAGAACATGATAAAGAGTCAGTAGCCAAGTTTAGAGGTTCATGGTAATGGTGAGGTTTGTGATAAATCTTTAAAGGCCCCTTTATGGTCACAATGTTAAGAGTATGGTGAGGTTTGTATGTTTGGTATTGATCGTGGTATAATGTTTTACCCTCCTAAATTGTAGTTTCTTCAGCTTCTGCAAATGGGTCTTTACCTAGAGAAACCAGATACACTATTGTATGGACCAGATCATTTAATTTCTGTCATGTTAATCAATATTGCGTAAATATTCTGATAGAATAGTGCCTATTTTTGTAGGATGTGTTTACGATATGGGTATATTATCTTTAGTCTTACTCTCTGTAGAGATGAATAGCATCTGGATATCATCCCATCAAACTGTCTTTCAGATTCTGCAGTTTTTCTCTTCTTCTGCTTAATCTTTTTGGTTGTCTTTGAATTCTGTTTTTAGCCCCTGACTCTAAATCCTAATTTTCAAAACAAACATCTCAATCTATTTCTTTCTAAAGAATTGTAGCCATTGCACCACGTTCCTTTAATAGAGGATTGAATTAATCACTGGGTGGGAGGAAATCCGTTCACCACCTTGTTTTATTCAGGGTGAGTCTTGTTAGGCACAAGTCTCTTGAAACCAGGTTGAAGGATATTTTTCTTGGTTTTAACTAAGAATGCTTTAACATTATGAGTATGGTGTGGAACTGGAAGGTGGCATTTTCAAACAGATTACAAGGTAAGTACTACCAGTTTTGTCCAAAGATTGAACAGGAACTCAGGTGATGAGAATGGATAAGTGAAGTTCGCCTTGTATAGCCTTTTCCCTTTGTTTATCCCCAATAAAACCCAAAGCCTGAGTGATAAATATTAATGCTTTCATAGTTCACATTTTGCCCAAGAGAAGGACAGTGCTACAGCCGTGTGTACCTTTTGAGCCTTAGCATTGTGTTACGTTGTACAGTTTCTTAAAATTAATCTTATTTTCTTACAAGGTACAGTTATGAGGTGGTGATTGATTTTTGGGAATTGTAAGTGCTTTACCCACTTTAGTCTTGGGAGGTGTGGGTTACATAGAGTGAGATGTTGTCACATAGTCTTGTTATGAAGCTGGGGTAGGGAGAATTGTTCATTATAGCGAATTTGAGTTTTCAAATTCCCAAAATCTTTGCTTTGAATTGGGTTTTGGAGGTTCTAGTCTGATTTTTATCAACAAGATTGCTGAATATGACAACATGGATGTGGACCCCTTTTTTTTGCATTTGCACTGATTTTTGTGCTTAGATAATTAGGTTAAAAAGTGGTATTTCAAAAAAAAGTAAAATATGCTTGCACTTTAGCTATAAATTCAGTCTGCTGTTAAAGCCTTGACTTAGAGTTGATTTAGGCATGTTGGGTGACAGTTTTTCCATAAAATAATCTGTCTTAGAGGATTTTCCAATCCAACCAGCCTTCTGGTAGGTTTCAGATTAGAAAAAAATAAAATAGTGCTTATGTTGCTAAGAGCATTAATCTTTATAGTAGAATCATTGAGGGGTTTTTTTGGCCCCCTCCCGGTTTTTAAAATATTACCTTGTCAGTCAATCTAATGAGTTTGCATATGTTTTCAATGTTACATAAACTCCAGTTGTAATCCCTAGAATCATTTTTTTTAATTGTTTTGGTGATGCAACAAATTTCTGCTTTATTCTGAGTATGACCTCCTCTTAACCACATGTGTATAAATTGGGCCAGTCTTCTGGTTTTATGAAGTAGCCCCTTGAACTTAGCTGAGTTTTAATGAACCTAAAGTTTACATTATTTAGCAGTGTATTTTGTTCTTTAGATATAAAAGAAGAAAGTTGGGAAGAGGTAATGAAATAACAGCAGGAAGGCATTCATTTTGAAAAGCTGTGATATCTAGAGTTATGGCCTCTATTCCAGTATCTTTTGCATCTAAGCCCTGTATCTGTATTTAAATTTTAGGAGGCCTTAGAGGAAACCTGCTTGGGCATTCTGATTCCATGATTACATTTGTGTTGCCAGTATACAGTTCCCATTACATTTTAGTGATGGATATTAAAGGAAAGCCAATTAATGTGACTCCCTTAAGAAGCTTTTTAAACTTTTTCCTGGATTAAATAAATAGTAACTTTGAAAAACTACACTGAAAACTATGCTTGCCCTCTTAGAAAAGACATTGTAGCCATACACGGTTGTCTTTGTGATCAGATAATCTTTCTTCTTTTTTAAAAGAAGTTTTATTTTCTGAAAAAAATAAACTAGGAGAGGAAATTGTTGACAGTGAAATGAAAGGTCACGAGGTGAACAGGAAAACTTGAGGGTAGTATTTTGTTTAAGGTGTTCAATAGACACTATTATACTTTATTGAGCTCTTAAGGGATATTGAGTCTTTAATAATTTCAGCACGTCAGCTATAATTTTCTCCCAATATTGCCACCTTTAAAAATAGGATTGCTCCTTTGGATTTGGAAAGATTTTAATACTTTATTCATGGGGGGGGGTGTTACCAAAAAGTTCTTTGAAAACACCACTGTTGGATTCAAGTTTGTTCTGTTTCCTTCATAGCTACTTGCATGTAGTTGTTGGTTGACTTGATTTGGTCTTTTTATGATTTTAGTTCTAAATTTAGTAAGTTGGGCCATTCATGATATAAAGTCTCACTAGAGCAGTTTTCTAGGGGTGGGTTGAACACTATAGTCCATATTACCAGATTTCCTTGATAATCATTTTTCTACAGAGCTACTTAATGTAGTACAAAAATGTGTGACGTTGAATACATTTTTCTTGACCGTATCTAGGCAAGTCACAATTTGTAAGCTTCTTCAACCCTGAGCCTTGTCATCATTGTGCAAATGAATTGTCCATGCTTTCCTTTCTTGCACTTTTGTGTTAATGTGTCATTTTTTGACCAGAGATGTGCTTTTGACACTTAACATACTTTCTATTGAATACCATAAGTGTGAAATGTAATTATAGTTCTTAAAATGTTAGATGAACAGTAAATGTTCAGTCGTGCACTTCACATTCAGTTTAAGCATGATAAACCTACTTGGCGTAGACAAATGAGATTGATTACTATATATATTTTATAGAACCAACAGGAAACTAGTTTCAGGGTTTTTTTGAGCTGCGTATTCTAGCTTTTCTAGAAATCCAAAACAACAAAAGGGATTTTTTTTTCTAGTTTCAGTTTTGGCACTGGATTTTATCCTGGAGTTTTAAAATATTCTTCATCCTGTTCTTTTTCTATTAAGGTTAATGTTGAAGAAGGAAAATGCGGAAGTCGTCATTTGACAAGTTTTATAAATGAGTATTTGAAGCTCAGGAATAAGTGAAGCTGAAATTTGAAAAAATAAAAGAAAGAATGCATGCTAATTATCAGACCAGAAGTCCCACTTGTAGAATATTGAGCAATTTGTGTGAAGTGGGGAAGATGAAAGAAGTCAGAATTTGAAACGGAAGAATGAAGAAAAGAAATAAAAATGAAGTTAAGATAAGAAGTAATCTGGAATCAGAAAGCACTACGCTAAGTAATTACTAGTCTGTTTATGTGTCCCTGTATATTTTTGCTAAACATGCATGCATTATTTGTTTAATAGAAGAAAATATATACAGGGTAAAGAAGTGCCTTCCAGGGGAAACGTTTAAATTAGGTAATTCTAATTTAACTTCTTAGTCAAATGATTGAAATGCAACCTTAAAAAACAACCCTTGTAGTCAAATAGGCAGGAATGAGCACTCCAGTTGGGTAACAGCTGGCTTCATGTTGTCTCCTAGATTTTTCATCTCTCTGACTTTGCTGGCCCTGGGACATGAGTTGAGTACTTCCAGAGTTGGAATTGGTGGTCTTGTGCCACCCCCCTTGAATTCTTAAAATGCATTGACCCCTATCCTTCAGTACAGAGCAGTGTATAGTAGAATGTTTTCTTAAGTTTTTCAAAGTTTTCTTAAGGAAGGTCACCAGGATGGTTATGGAACCAAACCCCCAAAATCCAAGCAAAGCATTGAACAGGATACTTCCTTTTAGCATTTATGAAAATAGTTTCTTTCTAGATAGCAATAGTGGAAAGCTATGACCATTTAGGTCCTAACTTTAAGATGCATGTATGCTAAATTCACAAGATAATTCTTAATTCTTTTCTGTTTAATGCTCATTTCAGCTGAATGACTGGGGTTCCTGCTAAAAAAAAAAATTATGGGGCTTCCCATAGAATGAGGTGGGTCACACGAGTGAACAGGATGTTTAACTCAAGAGTGGCAATAATAGTAGAAACTTTATTCTCTTTTCTCATTTTCTGCTGTTAACATTTAGCTGTTAAAATGAGAAGTAGCTTTTTTCTGGTTCCCCACTCTCACCACTTACTGGGAAAATAGAATCCAAAGTTCTGTCATTCTCCCTTCTATGTGTGTTGTTTTAGCTGAATAGAGGAGTCAAATGATTGGTGCAATGTTGGTAACTTTCACTTGAATGGGAGTACATGTGTCAAAATAATACCCGGTAGTAACCAACCAAGAGATGTTTCCTGTCCTTTTGGTAAAGTCAAGTCACTTCTTCTCCCTGAAATGAAGATAACCTAAAAGATTTTCTGAGAGTAGTCAGAACTTAGAGCTCTTGCGAAAAGTGGCTAACATTCTAGAAAGATCCATTTTCTGAGACTTTAGGACCTATTGTTAGTGCTGCGTTGGTGCTTTTTATAGTAGTAATTCTGTGTCCTACAAGCAGAAGAAAATTACTCCCACCTTATAGGTGTTAGTTTCAAGAATTTGCTTTGCCCTGATTATCGCTTTGTAAAATTTGCCATGTACAGACTAATTTAAACATTAAATTGAAACTCTTAATTTTGTATTCCAAATTACTTACAACTTAGGCAGAGAGCTGTGGCAAAGCTGACGTGAGTAGATGTCATATTTTTATTCAGTTCCATGGATTCTTTTAAGGTCCTAGGGATTCAAAAGAGAAAAGACCTATTAGCCCTGTAAGGGAAAGGAGCTTGGAATTTGAGTATATGGCCCAAGCTGGAGAGCTTATTTTATCTTAGTTTACTTTGTTTTATTTTTGTAGAGCAAAAATAAAATTTGATGCTAGGTGGACCATCTCATCTATTCAGGTTTTGTTCCTCCCTTTACCCACTGCCTGGGGAGTATGGGGGAGTCAGGCCTCATTTCCTAGGGCAAGCATAAGGTACAAGCCCACAGGAGGGATGATTAACGCCAAGGGGCAAATGGGGCAGAGAGAGTGACAGAAAACAAGGTTCTGAGAACGTGACTTTACCAAGAAAAATAGGATGTGTAAGAAGTTTCTCAAGTTGATTAAATCAGTGAGATTTGAAGCATCGAAAACATGTATGGTATTTTTAAGAAATGTAGGTGTCCAACTCCAGGCCTAAAGTAAGCTCTAGTTAGGGAATCTCTATTTTTTCTGCAACTGGTTTTTAAAATAATACATGAGAAACTTAGCGATTTGGATGGTTGTTCCCACTTCTGTCATCCCTTTCAAAGTTTTTCTAAGATATATCCCTTTCTCAGAATAGGGAAATACAGGTTGATGTTTTGTTGGAAGGCTGAGTTTATTTTTTCCGTGTTGTGTTCCCTATTCTTTTGGCTATATATGAACAAGATCCAATCTATAAGAACTTGATTTCCTTGAGCAGTGTTCAGGAAATTTTTGTTTTTAATATTATTCGTGCAGACTTTTAAGTTCATGATCCTTTTCCTTGAGGTATTGATGTTCAGAGTAGTGCTTCTTTTGGTAGGGCTTTAATGTGTTGAAAGTATATTTTGTCAGCCCTGAAAGTGGACTTGGAATTTTCCTGTTGTGTGTGGGTTTTCACAGCTGGTTTTTACAGATTTGACCAAGGCTTAAAGTTAATTTTATGCTTTTAGATTTGGTTAATGATTTTAGATTTGTCATTTCTTCTAGACAGATGAAAATATCCTCACATGTATTTCCAAACCAGCTAATGGCCGACATAACTATTAAAAGGGTTTTAACTTTAATGGTCCCTGACGAGAAAGGTAGGAGGGAGAGGCGATGTTTCTGTGTTAGCCTAACAAGTGTCAGTAGAAAAGGAAAAAAATCTTAGCATTAGTATTTCCCCTGTTCCTGGTCTAAGAAATGATTGCTTACAAAATGCATCTGCATATAGCCAATTAGTTTTAGAGGCTGGGTGGAAAGTCTTAGGATAATTTTGCAAATACTGTACCTTTGACCCTTGCTCTGCTAGAATTTCAATGGGGAACTTCATTAAGATTTATTCTTAGGCTTAGAAGTACTTTCTTTTCCCTCTTGGTGGACAGATGGGTAAAGCATCTCAGGTTGGAATAAGGCTTTTCTGTTTAATAAATCAAAAGAATCTTGACTTTTCTACTCTCCCTTTTCAGATCCCTAGACTAACTGGTAACTACAGTTAATTTATTGGTAATCTTACAACTCTTACTGTGAGGCACCCATATTCTCTGCCTGCCAGAGCAAATTGTTTTCTTTGGTTTCCATTAAAGGTTATAATTATTCCATGAAATAATCTTTCTAGCATTGGAATAAACAAAGGCATTTAGTTTAGTAAATAATTTTTGGGTCTTTGTTTCTGCCTTCTTTCTCTTCTAGATGAGCGTTTTGCCTGTTGAATTGATGGCAGAAACTCCACCCCCATTTTTGAGAATTTCTTTTCTGAGGATAAGGAAGAGATGACTTGTGCTTTTAAATATGTCAGCATTCAGAATATTTGCCAGAGAAAACCAAGGGACTGTTAGTTGGGGGTCCCCAAAGCCATTGTACATCTTTTAGCCATTCCATGATGATATAAGCAGCTATTATCACTAGTAATTAAGAGTGCCATCTTTTTAGTAATTCATGGCGGGAATTGGGGGAGGCTCATTTCATATCACTTTATACCATGTTTTGCAATGACTTTGAAATCTTACTGTAAAGTTTATAGGGTTGTTTGGGATATGGAGACCAGAACTCAGTTTGGCCCACAGATTTGTTCGTCCCTATTCTAAACTTGAGGCTTTAATTTGTCTCTTTTGTGTTGCATGTAAATTTTATCCCTGAGCATCATAGGAAGGATCTTCCAAATTTTCTGCACTATGCTGTAAAGTCACAGAACATACCCTAAAATGTTTTGGGCTGTGATTTTAAAATAATTTCATATTTTCTATCCTTTCAAGAATGGCCAGAATAATTATTCTGAAGGTCTACAGACCTTATGCAGCTTCAACATTGATTCTTATTAGTGGCTTATTATAATGTTGATTCCTTTTTGAGTTTGGCCATTTCTGTTCTATCTTGAGCAGGAAGATTCACTGGACTTCACACCTTTTAATTTGCCTATAATGGCTAACCTGCTTGATGATACCTTGGTTATATATCACACTGAGTGGATTCTCTTGTCTTTTCCACTGTTTCTATTTTGGTGCCCTGGCAGAACATTTCCTTGGGTCTAGTTCTTACTATATATAATAGTGTTTACTTTTTCCACTAATTAGGTGATTATATACCTTTGGTTCATTGATGAACTACCTATTCTATTTACCTATTTCTTTGCTAGTGTCTTTTAGAGGTCTTTTTTGTCCTGCCTACCTACCAGCTAGTATCAGTCTTGATAGGGTAAGCTTAGAGTATACAGTATATACCTAGATTTTCATTTTTAACCTATATAATTCCTGGATATTCTCCCTTAGATTAGGAGCCCCTGATCTAAACCAATTTGATTTGACTATGTCCATTATGTAACTTTACTAACTGCTTATTATCAGTTCTCCATCAGTTGGCTGTGACTCATCTCCACATAGCTGAGGAAGCTGTAGCTCTCTGGTGCCCTCTTAAATTCTTACCTCTGCGGTTTACTGCCTTTCTATTGTAACTCCATCTAGTTGCTTTGAGATTCTTAAGGCCTTCCTACCATGGTTAGATGGACAGGTCTAAGATTTATTGTCCTTCAAACTGGTCTGGCTTTCCACTAGGTTTCTGCCTTTCTCTGCGACTTGAAACAGATATTATCCTTGTCTTTTTCCCCCCCACTCAACAGTAAATAAAACTTGAAGTGTTGAGGTCTTATGGACAAAAAACAAGCATTTTACAGTAAGTTTTATGAATTTCATAGGGTTTTTTTTATTGATGTCAACTTGATTGAAATAGTTATAAGGTATAGGTGTCATAGTTACTAAGGTTCTTTCTCACCCTAGTCTTACTATGGAGTAACTTTCCCAAAACATTCCTTGGGCAGTTCCCTTAACTGCTTGGCTTTGGCACCCATTTCTGAAGAGTGGGGTCAGTTAACTCTTATCCCTGCTCCAAAAAAGGTGGAAGTTCAAGTTAATTGGCTTGTGTCAGTTGGAGCAACGTAACCATTATACAAGGTATATTCAGTTCCTGCCCTTACCTATGTTTTCTTATCTTGGAAGGGGATTGCTTTCCCTCACCATTTATCTTACCACAGCTTATTTGTTTTTAAAATTGCCCAGAAAGTATACAAATTAAACTTTTGACATCTACGTGTAGGAATCCCGTTCTGCTTCCAGAAGTGGAAGTGCTCATGGATCTGGGAAATCTGCAAGGCATACCCCTGCAAGGTCTCGCTCCAAGGAAGATTCCAGGCGTTCCAGATCAAAGTCCAGGTCCAGATCTGAATCTAGGTAAGAAAGACTGTCTTGGGGTTTTCTTGTTACTCTTAGCTTTGAAATTGGTGCGTGCTTTTGTAAACTAGGAAGATAGAGAGGGTTAGCTCATTTGTTGGCTTATTTAATATTGGTACTAGAAACGAACTTAAGTGATAAGTTCTGGGAGACAGAAGACTTAAGTGGTTAAGAGCCTGGGCTTTTGGCGTTAGGGTTCAAATCTTACCTCTGTTTTTTCTGGCTTGGGAGATTAACCTTTTTCAGTCTTAGCTTTCTTATCTATAAAAGGCAAGTTAGTTAATAGTACCAATTCTTCAGAATTGTTGTGAGGATTCACTGGGTTTAAGTGAACTGCTTATTAGTGTGGCAAATAGACTGCAGAACATTGGCTTTTAGTAACTGCAATTCTTGATAAATAGGTGTAGTCTAATATGACAAACATACGTATAAAACAAAACACCTTAACAGAGTGCACTTTTTTAAAAATGTTGGTCAAGAGTAGGCCATATGTCCTGGTTTGCCCAGGTCAGCCCCAGTTTATGCCAATTGTCAGGCATAATTAATAGCACCCCCCCTTCTCTCTTACAGTGTATCCTCCCTGGTTTAGATGATAGTTTATATGTTCACTGTAGTTGAGAGCAACTGGTTGATTTTTAAACGCTACCGGACAAAACTACTGTGAATGGTGATTTTTATCTTAAGTGAGTGGTGGGCGTATATGCAAGAGGCAGAAAAATAAGTAGAGGGTGGTATTCTGAAGGGGAAAGATGGGAACAAATAAGGCTAGTATGAAATGTTGCTTGTTTTAGAAGTTTCGGAAGATTTTGAGTATGTTAAATTTAATGTTTTTAAAGAAATATTGGAAGAGAGCTTTAGTTAATAATGGTTTGGGAACTCTTCTAGCAGAATTGAAATGACTAGATACAGAAGAAAAGCATCAATCTCACTTCATTGGCACCATGTTAGTATATGCCTGGATTGTGTTCCGCCTCTTGAGTTCTAGAGTGTTAAAAGAATTGAAAGCCATATCTTACTGTCAGCTATTTAGTCATAACCTTGAAGCCTTTGTCTTTCAGGTCTAGATCCAGAAGAAGTTCTCGAAGGCATTATACAAGGTCACGATCTCGGTCCCGCTCCCATAGAAGATCCCGTAGCAGATCTTATAGTAGAGATTATCGAAGACGGCATAGCCACAGTCACTCTCCCATGTCGACTCGAAGGCGTCATGTTGGGAATCGGGTAAGATGAGAAATAGGTTTTTGAAGCAGTTATAATATATAATAACACATTCCCCTTTCTTTGTGCTTTGTTTTACTTGATGTTAGAACTGCTATTATTTGACAGTGGAGCTTTAGCACGAGTTACCTGTAGAGATTTTTTTTTTTTAGTGCTTTGAGATTATCTCTTAAATAGTATCTCCTCCCACTTAATGGTATCCATTTGCGTTATTAGTCACTTTGAAGCAAAATAATTTCACATTGGTGTGACTAAACCCATCAAAAAAAAACCCCACTGTGCATTACTGCTACGGTTTTAATAGTACACTGTTATATAACATCTATATGTTCCATACTAATGTTAACTCAAATTTTCTGGGTTTAAAATAATTTTTTATAGAATGCTCTCCTGACTTACCCATTTAATTTTAGGCGTGTTTCTTCCAGGTATTAAGGCTTTTGATGTTTCTGTAGAACTAAAAGAGAGCTGAACGTGTTCTATAACTTTTTGACAATTTAGAGCCTCCCATTGAATGAGTAGTATATCTTAATTTAAAGTTTTAATGGTTTACCCTTTTCCCCCCTGGCTTATAAAGCACTGTTTTGATTATCCTCAAGTGTGCATGTTCTGAGTGTATGGACATTTTCTTTGATTAAAGCCTAGAAGGGGAATCCTTTGGGCAAATTGTCCTAATTGCCAAAAAAAAAAAATTCAGGTTACCTGTCACTAGTATGAGCTGCCATGTGCCTGTGTCCCTGCCAAAGCCCCCCACCCCCCAATTCTAAGTTGGAATTAATCTCTTTGCAGTCTTTCTTGCCCAATTCTAAATGTGCTTGTAGTGCTTCTATAACATAATTCTAAAATAGCATCTGCTTTACTTACTATCCACTTTTAGTGTTAGTGATATTTTTGGCTAATAGGTGCATGATCTCTTTTTAAAAAAAAAAAAAAAAAACTTTGATTTATAATGTGTCATGTTTACAATACATTTATTTTACTATTTCCAGGCAAATCCTGATCCCAACTGTTGTCTTGGAGTATTTGGATTGAGCTTGTACACTACAGAAAGAGATCTAAGAGAAGTGTTCTCTAAATATGGCCCAATTGCTGATGTGTCTATCGTATATGACCAGCAGTCTAGACGTTCAAGAGGATTTGCCTTTGTATACTTTGAAAATGTAGATGATGCCAAGGAAGTAAGTAAAAGTTTTATACCCTGAAAAAAAAAAAAAAAAGCCAGTCCTATTTTTAACTCCCAAATACTTGAGTAAGGATTTTTTCTTTTTAGGGCATATCTATGGCATATGGAAGGAAGTTCCCAGGCTCAGGGGGTCAGTTGGAGCTGCAGTTGTTGGCCACAGCAACGGGGGATCCAAGCCACATCTACAACCTAAATCATATAGCTCACAGCACTAAGAACTCCCAAACAACTTTTGCTTTTAGTAACTATAGCTTGAGCTAAAAGAAATGGATCCTTTGGGGAACAGATACTGAAGTTAATAATTTAGACTTTAAAAAAGGAGTTCCTGTTGTAGCTCAGTGGTAACAAACCTGACTAGTATCCATGAGAATATGGGTTCAAACCCTGGCCTTGCTCAGTTGGTTAAAGATCTGGCGTTGCTATGAGCTGTGGTATAGGTTACACATACAGCTCAGATCCCACGTGGCTGTGGTGTAGGTTGGCAGCTGTATCTCTGATTCAACCTCTAGCCTAGGAACTTCCACCATATGCTGCAGGTGTGGCCCTAAAAAGGAAAAGGGAAAAAAATACTTTCAAGGAGTTCTCTGGTGTCCTTGCAGATTAAGGATCCAGTGTTGTCATTGCTGTGGCATACACTCCATCTCTGGCCTGGAAACTACCACATACTATAGGCGTTGCAAAAAGAAAAGAAGGAAGGAGAGAAAAATATTTTTTTTTAATTTTCAAATATAACAGGATAACAGAAAAGTGTAACAATTGGTTCTATATTCTGGTTCCGTTCCCTCCATCATATTGAGGTAAATCCCAACAGAGTCGCCTGTTTCCAGATGTGATATGAGTCTAGATACAGATATTTCTAAAATATAAGAATACTAATACTCTCATTTGGAACACAATTCAGTGTTTACATTGAGTTGCTTTCTAAAATGGAGAAAAACTTTAAAAAGTGATAAAGCTATAACCCCGGAGAAAGAAACTGGTTTTGAATGTATACTGGCAATTGTGTTTATATTTGTTAACTTAAAGCAAAATGTGGGTAAAATTTTTTAGTATGTAGGCTAAAGTGAAAATGCAGTATGTGAATCTAAAACATCAATTAGGAAATTTGGACTTGGTTAAGGATGTTAGCTAAAGTCATTTCCAAGGATAGTATAAGGAAGAGAAAAGCTTGTGAAATTTAATGACAAGCTATTTGAGGTCAGTGTTAAGGAATTGAGCTCTCAGTAAAATTATACATAGTATATATAAAATTCTCATGTAATTTTTATGAAGATTATACTTAGTTTTGAAAACTATAAACCAGTTTTAATAAGCTGATCTACTAAAGAAAGAATTGAAAGCCAAATACAAGTAATTGTACTTTAAGAGATTTTTGAAGGGATGTTTAAGGTGTTATTTAACTTCATTTTGCTGATTATTGATGCCGAAAGATACAAATAGGAATTGCCCAAGGTTACTAACAGTATAGCCTTCCTGGTTTCCCTAAATTTTTTGGTTACAGGACCACAGTTAGCTTTCTGAAAGATAGCATATTTTATATCTGAAATCAGTAGTGTCAGAAACTCTTTTGAGACTTAAAGTAGAAAATTACAATTATATATTTTTTTATTTATTTACTTTGTCTTTTGTCTTTTTAGGGCCACACCTACAGCATATGGAAGTTCCCAGGCTTGGGGTCCAGTTGTAGCTGGCCTTCCCATAGCCACAGCAATGAGAGATCCAATCCGTGTCTGCAGCCTGTACCACAGCTCATGGCTATGCAGTGAGCCACAGTGGGAACTCCTAGAAATTGAAGTTATGTTTAGGTGGTGGGTGTCTTAGATTATGAACAAACTGCTAAGTCTTTGGTTTGGTATATTTTTTCTGTACATACTGTTTCATTGAGTGTATATTCTAGATGAAGGAACTATATATAATTGAAGCTTTCTTCACACAGCCTTTTGCTTCCATAGCAGGGATCCATAAGCTTGTGTGAAGGATTAGACAGTAAATATTTTTGACTTTGAGCCATAAGCTCTGAATGACAACTTTGCTCTTGTAATGTTGTAAAAGCAGCCGTATGCAAAATGCAAATTAATTAGTGGTGCTGTGTTTCAGTAAAAGCATTTATGGTCACTGAATTTTGAATTTCATGTAATTTCATTTGTGATGAAATATGTTGATTTCCCTCACCTCCCCAGTGATTTAACTTCTTTGCTTCTTTAGCCAACTATGTACTGCTTTAAAGCTATAAGCACTATCAAATCTATAGTTATTCATGGGTTGTAAATTGGCCTTTGTGGCTTTTTGGATAAACTATTTGGGCTAGCGTTTACAAATACTTAATATGAAAAAAAATTTACTAATAAGCTGTCAACCATAATTCTCTGGCCTAACTGGAATATCCAGTTGGTCCTTATTTTGGATACTTTGTGGATTTGTCCAGAATGTATATAACAATTTTCTTATTTTTTGAAGGCGAAAGAACGTGCCAATGGAATGGAGCTTGATGGACGTAGGATCAGAGTTGATTTCTCTATAACAAAAAGACCACATACCCCAACACCAGGAATTTACATGGGGAGACCTACCTAGTAAGTTTATTTTCAGGGTTGTTAATACTGACAGTTCAGTTTGTTCACTTCCTCTAAGAACTATATGTAGGGGGAGGGAGGTCTTTGTCATTTCAAACTGGCTAAAGCTATATTCAGTGGAAACATTTTGTTGGTGCCACAAATTTTGATTGACACCATTGAATAGATCACATCCCTGTTTATCATAAAGATTGGCATATATTTGGCTTAGCTGGGGAATTGTTTCTCATCAGATCATTTTTCCCATTCTGGAAACTTAAAATCAAGTTCGTATAAACCTTATTATTCATAGTGGCAGCTCGCGCCGTCGGGATTACTATGACAGAGGATATGATCGAGGCTATGATGATCGGGACTACTATAGTAGATCATATAGGTAAGTTTAACTAATACGAAATTTAAGTTGCCAAGTAATTGAACAAATCATGTCCTGAATCAATTGTGTAATTTAAAGCAGCATTAATAATGAAGTTTTAGCCTTTGATAAAATCGTTAGCTTTAATATTAAAGATCCAGAGGTTGAACAGGATTTTATTTTTAATTTATAAAGTGAACTTCGTAAGCTGTATTTTGAAAGTCATTGGTTAAAAAGAAATTTTTTGGTATCTAAGGTAACATGCACTAGAGGGCAGGGTAAAGTGATTCTTGGAAGAGTCCAAAGTAGTAATTATTTAATGAGAATTTCTTATAAATGGTAAGAGGTTTAATTTATTATTACCAAAAATATTGATGCATTTTCCAGAGGTTAATAGGGAAATGTTCGTGATGCCAAATAAGAATACTAGTAAAAATGAAGTAAAGATCTCCTTTGTTTTAGCAGCAGGTAATTTAGACCTTGCCTTGCTTGTCAAAATGTAAACTGTGTAAGAAATACCACAATTAGCCTCATTTCTTGTGGTATTGAGATGTGGGTGTCACTTTTTTGGGAGCACACTATTTGGTAATGTTACAAGAAGTTGTTGATAATCCTTACATTTATCACTAACAAAAAGAAACTTTCTTTAAAATGGCACTTTTGGAGTTTCTGTTGGGGCTTAGCAGACTAAGAACCCAACAGTGTCTGTGAGGATGTGGGTTCCATCCCTGGCTTCACTCAGTGGACAGTGGATTGGCTCTGGCATAGTCTGCACGTTGCAGATGTGGCTTTCTTATATTTAGTGTTGCCGTGGCTGTGGTAAAGGTCAGCAGCTGCAGCTCCGTATCCACCCCTAGCCTGTGAACTTGCATGTGCTGTATGCAGCCATTTTTTTAAAAATGGCATTTCTGTACTAAGTGACACTTAAGGGATTGATTTGTGGAGGCTGTAAAGATCATGATCTTAGATTTTAATTCACTCGTGTTTATTTTTGATGATATTCATTCTAACCACCAGGGAGCGCTCTATGCCAGTTTGTGAAAAGGTGGCAAAAGCAGCTCTTTATCGCTTAAAGGCAACTAGCTTTCACTAGATTTATATGAATTATATATTTTCAAAAACTTTAAGTGAATGTATGTTGTTTTTCTTTCTTCACAGAGGAGGAGGTGGAGGAGGAGGAGGATGGAGAGCTGCTCAGGACAGGGATCAGATATACAGGTATGCAAGGAAACTAAAATCTGTACAATAGTAAAATGACTCACATAAAGACGTTTTCGTTTCTGATATTTTGGTGAATTATAAGTGGCATTGCCCCAAATTGGATTTGGTGAAGCTCATGAAAATACTGTAACTGAAGCCAAGATGACAGTGTGTGGCTTAATTTGTGTATTTACAGAAATTAATTGAATTTAAACTGATTATTCAGTGGTACCGCTTTGTACATTAACAAGAGATGGTAGTACAATCTTAAGAATCCATAAGATTCTTAATTCCTTATTTTGGTCTTTATATTCCTAATAGTTTTGTTAGCTTTTTATAAGCATCTCATAATAAATGAATATTGAAATTGATCTTTATTACACAAAACTAAATCACTTTTGAAGCAACTGTGAATGAAATTGGGATTTTTAGAGGGTATGGTTAAAATTAGTGAAAGTTTTTCCTTTAACATTGTACTTAACCAGAATTTAAAATGGGTTAATTATAATTAGCAGATTATCCGTGGATCAAAGCAAGAAATACTCAACCTCTGATAGTTTGATTATGTTTGGTACTGGGCCTGATAGTTTGCTTCATTCTCAGGACTAAAACAGAACTTGAAATCCCATGACTGACTAATGCACTGTTTCTTAAAGGTTAGTGAGGGCCTTAGTTTGGAAACTGATAGATCATATGAATCTTCATGCAGTTTATCTGTGGAGTCTTAGATGGTCTTATCATTTGTTTACAGAAGACGGTCACCTTCTCCTTACTATAGTCGTGGAGGTTACAGATCACGTTCCAGATCTCGATCATACTCACCTCGTAAGTTTTTATATTGATATGATTACATGTTGTAATAGCTTGGCTTGTTCTGACTTATCAAACCATCAGAGATAATGGTTGATTCAAGTAGTTTTATCTATATTATATTCCTTTCCAGTTTTTTGGTAGGGTTCAAATAAGTGCACAATATATTAAAACAACCCTTGGAATCTTACTCTTGCTGCTAATTAAAATAGTATATTTAGGTCCTGGCGTAGGCCAGTGGCTACAGCTCCAATTCGACCCCTAGCCTGGGAACCTCCATATGCCGCAGGAGCGGCCCAAGAAATAGCAATAACAACAACAAAACAACAAAAAAAGACAAAAGACAAAAGACAAAAAAAAGGAGTTCCCGTCGTGGCGCAGTGGTTAACGAATCCGACTAGGAACCATGAGGTTGCGGGTTCGGTCCCTGCCCTTGCTCAGTGGGTTAACGATCCGGCGTTGCCGTGAGCTATGGTGTAGGTTGCAGACGCGGCTCGGATCCCGAGTTGCTGTGGCTCTGGCGTAGGCCGGTGGCTACAGTTCTGATTCAACCCCTAGCCTGGGAACCTCCATATGCCCCGGGAGCGGCCCAAGAAATAGCAACAACAACAACAAAAAGACAAAAGACAAAAAAAAATAGTATATTTAGGGAGTTCCCATTGTGGCTCAGTGGGTTATGAACACGACCAGTTTTTTTTTTATGAGGACAGCCTTGCTCAGTGGGTTAAGGATCAGGTGTTGCTGTGAGCTGTGGTGTAGGCCGGCAGCCATAGCTGCAATTTAACCCCTATCCTGGGAAGTTCCGTATGCCACGTGTGAACCTTAAAAGCAAAAATAAAATGTTTTTGGATAAAATAGGAAATTATTTAGGAGTCCCCTTGTCATTTTTGTATAGCTTGAAAACACTTGAGTGACTTATTCTCAGGTTAGGGTATGTATACTCCCAGTTGTTTGTTTAACATTGTTCTTTTAGTATAACCCTTGTGTGAAGTTCTTCCTTTATCTTCATGGGAGAGAATCTGACACTTTGGAATTTCCTATGTCTAAAATTCTCAACATTAAGTATATATATATATATATATATATATATATATACCCTTGATGATGAGTTCTCCTAGGATTGAAGCACATTTCTTTGTTTTCTTTCTAGGTCGTTATTAAGCATGAAGTTGAAGACTTTCTGAAACCTGCCCTAGAGTTGGGATATTGTTTGTGGACAATATTTTTTATTGTCTCCTGTTTAAAAAGTGAACAGTGCCTAGTGAAGTTAGGTGACTTTTACACCTTTTATGATGACTACTTTTGGTGGAGTTGAAATGCTGTTTTCATTCTGCATTTGTGTAGTTCGGTGCTTTGTTCAAAGTTAAGTGTTTTCAGAAAAGTATGTTTTGCATGTATTTTTTTACAGTCTAAATTTTGACTGCTGAGAAGTTTCTATTGTACAAAACTTCATTTAAAAGGTTTTTCTACTGAATCCAGGGTATTCTGAAGATCGAAGCCTGTGTGTAAAATGCTACCAAATGGCAAAAAGCAACAATAAAGTTTCGTTTTTACTTTTCTTTCTAACATATCAGTGCTTAGCAGAACTGTTCAGATTAGGTCGTCAGTAGTAAATTCAAGACAAAAAAAAGCCCATTTTCCTCCAGTCCATGAAACATACCATATACTCAATATACCTGCAATTAAGTGTTAAAATTATGCTCTGTAACTCTATACTGCTAGTATTAGAACTAAAGATCTCTCAATACAGCAAATGCTTAATACTTATATAAATGTGGATTTGTCGGCCTTTATGTAATCTGTATTATATATAGCAGGGAATAAGATAAGAGTTATACAATGTATGCCTTTAAAAGGCTATTTCTTAAAGCTGTTACAAGGGGATAATGGTATTTCAACTAAGTTATCAGCAAGTGACAATACATTCCACCATAAATGTACTCTTGTTCTTCTAGCTTTTAGACTATATGGAAAGACTGGGTGCTTCAGAGCTTGAGAAAAGAGAAGGGAACACTACACCTGTGTTGTGTATGAACTGAAGACTTTGCCTGTTCATTTTTTAAATATTATTTTCAGGTCCTTTGCTTACCAAAGGAGGCCCTATTTCACTCAAATGTTTTGAGAACTGTGTTTAAATAAACTCAAGTGAAAAGAGAAAAAGACTGGTACAACTCAGTTTATAAAGAAAATTTTGTTTTAGCCTTGCTACATATAATTAGTTATCTTAGTTTCTAGGCCCTCATGCAGTATTCATTGTACTGAGATGTAACTCTTTTAAATAGATAAATTGTTCCTGGGAAATACATTTAAGTGAATAACCAGGAGTTCTCTTGTGGCACAGCTGCTTAAGGATCCAGCCCTCACTACAGAGACTTGGGTCACCACTGTGTTCAGTCCCTGGCCAAGGAACTTTTACATGCTGTTGGCATGGCAAAAAAAAAATGAAGTAAATAGCTAGGTGTTGGGGTGATCATTCTCCACTAGGGGATGGTATTATATTAAAATTAGTCTGAGCATTTATCCTGAAGGTGCCTGAAATTAGGTTCTTTTCGTGGCCAGTTCTAGAGAAATTGCTATATAGACAGGTAATTACAGTTTGTTAGCCTATTGATCTTTGTATTATTTAGATATAGTATGTCCCAGGTACTTTGTAAAGCACTTACCATATATTAGTACGTTTAGTCTGTAGCAATCATAATGATTTAGTAGTTTACCTCAGGTCAGACAGCTATTAAAATACCAATGCCGGAGTTCCTGTTGTGGCTTAGTGGTGACAAACCTGACTAGTATCCATGAGGATGTGGGTTCAATCCCTGGCCTCACTTAGTGAGTTAAGGAATATAAATAATAAATACCAATGCTAAGATTTGCACTTGGCCAGTCTCGGTCTATAGTCTGTATGTAATCTTAGTCAGTGTCATTCTACCTCTTAATTTGGGTAACCAGATAATTAGAAATGTTGGTAATGGACTGGAGGCATTATTTGCTGGCCTTAATTTGCCAAATTTACTGGACAGAGGAACTTAGGTTGATGGGAGCTGAAGAGTGATGAGACTTCTGCAAGTATTTTAGTGTGCTATGATGGTGGTCTTCTGGTTCTGTGAAAGAAGTCTCTTGAAAAATTAGCCTCAAGACAAGGGAACCAGGATTTTTGCTTACAACTGTAGGCATGAAGATTACTGAAAGAAACCAAATACAAAGTTGGTACAGAAGGTTTCTAAATTAAAATAGTTAAATTAGTAATCAAACTAGGGTCTTAGGCACATTTCAAGATCCTTTAACCTGCTTTGTCACAGCAGGCACTCCCTGTATGTGACTGCTTTTACATTCTAAATAGTGGTGTTATGACAGTATGACCCACAAAACCAAAAATAATTGCTGACATTTTCCAGGAAAAGCTTGCTGATACCCCATCTGTCCACAGGTACATACCACAGTTAAAATCCTGAGTTTATAGATGGCTCTCTACCCAGTATGCTCAGGGACAGGTTGTTAAATGTCACTCAATGACTCTGATGGATAACATCTTGTCAATGAGAACTAAGCAGGTGTCTTGGTCTGATAATTTGAGTTCATAGGTGTCTTGGTCTGACTTGTGTGGTTAATGGCTTGGCAGTAGCAGAATAAGAGGGTTGGTAATAGAGCGAAGGCAATGAACGTTTCTTCTATTTGCATGTTTGTTCACCTAAGCTAAACATTGCTCACTACTGAGAGCCTAGCTTACCAGTAATGACCAACCCTGAGCTCCAGGGTGAGATAGGCTTTGAGGATGTAACTGCAACACGTAGTTATTACCCTGCGCCATTGTGAAGAGGGCAGTAATTCTAATTGTAAATAACATTCTGTATTTGGATTTGCTTTCTTAGCTAATTTCTATACCACACAACTAATCAGAGTTCTTGAGAAACAGAACCGGTACAAGTGTTAATACCCCATTATATGGGGTATATAGTTGACATTATCAGCTATATACATAGCTTCATATTCTTGCCAATTCATATCGTGAACATTATGCTTTTAAGATTAAAATATTTAGAGAACGCCCAGGAGTTTCCCAACATAGTGCAGCGTGGAGCGAGTTAAGAATCTTACTGAAGCAGCTTCTGCAGAGGTGCAGATTGAATCCCTGGCCTGGAACAATGGGTTATAGGATCCAGTACTGGCACAGCTACAGCATAGAGCCAAAGTGTGGCTCAGATTCAATCCCTGACTGAGGAGCTTCTTTTTATGGCTATACCTGTGGTATATGGAGGTTACCAGGCTAGGGGTCTAATCAGAGCTATAGCTGCCTGCCACAGCAACACAAGATCCGAGCCACATCTGCAACCCATGCCACAGCTCATAGCAACGTCATATCCTAACCCACTGAGCTAGGCCAGGGATCAAACCCACAACCTTCATGGTTCCTAGTCGGATTCTTTTCCACTGTGTCGTGACTGGGACTCCAGCCATTAATTAAAAAAAAAAAAAAAAGCCTGCTCGTGAGAATTGTCTTCAAAATATTTTAGATATCTTTTGATCTTTTTGCCATTTCTTGGGGCCACTCCTGTGGCATATGGAGGTTCCCAGGCTAGGGGTCAAATTGGAGCTGTAGCCACTGATCTACACCACAGCTCACGGCAATGCCAGATCCTTAACCCACTGAGCAAGGCCAGGGATTGAAGCCGCAACTTCATGGTTCCTAGTCGGATTCATTAACCACTGAGCCACAACAAGAACTCCATCTTTTGATCTTTTTAAAATCAGAAATAATAATGTTTGACTTCGTGTGTTAATTCGTATTCTACATAAAAGTGGACTTTTAAGTATTCATGAGACATGAACACTTTTAAGGCTCATGAGTACCTATTACTCATTTTGTAGAAGGACTATTACTTGGCCCTTCTCCCATCAAAGGTATGCAGGTGCTTAAACTCCCAGGCTTACCACAATTAAGTATCATTATATAATGTCCTTTCAAAATGATAAAGCACTTTGCTCAAGTTCTAGAAAATCTGGATTACCTGGTATGAAGTCTTTGTGCTTTTAAAGGTTTCTTGAATACTTTTGGTTTATACTAGGACAAGTACTGGGAATAGAGCATGACTGTGTTCCATTAGCCATTCAATTCACTACTGCTTATTAACTTGCTACTATAAGATGGAGGTGATAGGGTTATGCCATGAATTTATCTAGATCTAAGCAGCCAACCTAGATGCCATCTATTTTAAATATTTATGCATTCATTTCTGAGCTGTGTTACAAACCCTTGTTCCAAGTCCTAAGGATACAGGACTGAACAAAGAACTATGGAGAAAAGGTAGAAATGTATTTTAACTAAGTTGGCCAGGGAAGACTGCATTTAATACATTAGGGACTGATGGTGAAACAGCCATGCATATGGCTGTTGGGAGGAATGTTTTGGACAGAAGACATTGGAAGTTACTTTGTTCAAATGTTAAATCACACTAGGAAAGCCAGTGTGAGTTTTAAGTAGAGAACATGTTGAGATCATTTGAGTAATGGGCATGGCCACATGACAATTAAAAGGAAAATTTGGCTTTTGTTCATGAGATGGGTAACCACTGTGTTGTACAAAAAGTGACAATTCCATAAAAGGCTCAACTGTTGCACACCAAGCAATGGATAAGAATGGGCTTTTAAACTAGGGAAAGCCATGTAAAGAGGTAATTTCACTGTAATACAGAAGATGTATTAATAGAGGTGCTCGTGGGAAGTGCTGTGAGACCCCGATGGAGGAGAAGCCTTGTGCAAGGGTTGTGTGAAATGATAGCTGGACTGAGTTTAAAATCATGTTTGCAAAGTGTTTTGCAAGCCAGGAAACAATATATTGAGCATCAGAATTTTGAAGACCATGCATATGGAGGCTATGGCCACTCCCTCACAGTAATCTCCAGCACAGACAAGTCCCTTTAAAACATTATCTAAACTGTAGAACATTTCCTTACTCCCATAATTAAAAGCTTTCTTAATTGCCAACCTTTTCATGCTCAGAATACAAGTGTATTTGATAAACTGTTGGCTGCAAAATCAATTGAAAACTCAAGAGGCATGCAAGTATTTAGCTGCTGATCTCAGCCAGGCTCTAATTTGCAGGACAGCTGGGGTTGACTGACTAGACTGCAGAAGACAGGCTGGTTTAACATGTCTCAGCCTCCTTGGAAGAGTGAACAAACCAGCACATGTTCCTCTCATTGTGATGCAGAAACACAAGATCAGGTTCAGTCATCCAAGTACATTTCAAGCCTCTGCTCATAGGCAAAAAGCAAGTTATGTGGCCAAGAAAGAAGGCAAAAAATGAGAAAAACTTCTAGTGGGGGAGATGCAAAGTCACATGGCAAAGGGCATAGGTACAAAGGAGTCAGAGCTACCATACCAAGTTTACTGTGCTGATACTGGATCTCATTTTCTCAGTTGGGACAGCAAGATCTATCCAAGTGGATTAGAGTGCCTGAAAGACAGTAATATGTGGGACAGGTTGGGTGGAATGGGGTGAAATTATGGTGGATAAGGAAGGTGATTCTATCTCTAGGCAGCAGATTTCCTTGTCTGGTGCCTTGGTAGTGGCAATGGGACAGGTTGTGGTATCCATGGTTTAGCAGTGGTGATGACCTCACTGAAATGACTGGTGTGTTGGGCTCTGGCTGTTAAAACATCCTCCCAAGCCTGGTTCTCTGCTGCAGAATCTAAATGTTCTAAAAAAACAGACCAAAAAACCTGTATCTGCTTAAATCAGTTGGCATTGTTTATTGCTTACAATCAAGAATTCTGACTGATAAACACTGCTTTACCATTTATGATGCCTAACTGGTAGCCATCTCTAGTTTCAATTCCTATTCCTCCAATCCTTAATCTAAAATGTCTTTAGAGGTTAATCAAATAACACCATTCCTTTCTTTGGCTTTAAAATCCTTCAATGATGGCTCCCCTCTTACATTTAGGTATAAATCCAAACTTTTTTTCAGTGGCTTACAAAGACTAACCAACCCCCCAGCCCACCCAGTCTCTCATCTTGCAACGTTGTTTTCTTTTGGATACTAGAAGCAGGAGTTCCCTCAGCTTTAGTAAAACTGGAGCAGACCAACAATGAGCCATTTTTTATGAAGACAGGAAAGAGAAGGAGATAACAAGGAGACAGAAAACCTGGACCTGGGTACCTCATGGTACTTCTCAGGATTGGAACTAATTCCCTAATCTTTTATTTGGTTTACTGTTTTGCTTGACCTTTGTAGTTACAGTGTTTTGTTTTTAGACATGCTTTAAAATGTAAGCTTAATTCTCTGCTTCAGTCTAAATGTACTATTTGAATTAAAAAGTTACCAAATGACTTCTGATTTCTACTCCAGCATGTAGGGAACTTCCTAATCACAAAAAGCTGGACAACATCAAGTCAACAGCTCTCTTTAGATCTATAAGAGGTAAGGTCACAAGGCAAACTGCTGCCCCCCAAATTGGAGACACAAACAGGCAAATAGGTAGAATCCCAATTTGCTAGAGCAGAAACCAACAAGCAGAAATGTCTGAAAGAACCAGTACTAGGATCGGAAAACCTAAACTCTATAATTGGTGAGTTGCTGGTGGTTCAGTGTGGACATACTGGAGAGTCAGAAACTCCAAGGGGACCCAGTCAGGGGAGTCTGCATACAAGAGTTTTGCCTTGAAGGGCTTAACTAATTTTTCACAGTGAATGCTGGAGAGAAATCCTGGGTGTGCTTCTGTCGGAGGGGCAAAGGAACCACTGTGCAATTCACCAGAGCATTCTGTACCTCTTAAGATCTGCCCCCCAGGAGAAATTAACCAGAACCTAACACGTTGGGATTTTATCAGAGCCTAACAGACCTGGAAAAGGAAACTCCCCAACTCCCGCTTGTTCTAGCCATCTGTCCCACCTAAGAGGCCCAGGCAGGGGGGGGCTTGGAAACACTTGTGAAGTTTACAGGGCAGGGATACAGGCACCTTGACACTAATCAAGAGTATAGACTTTTCCCCTCCACCCATACCTTACCATCACATTACTAAAGGCCTATAGCAATACCTTTTAGCTAGTGGATCATGTCCAGCTAATGAAAAAACTACAAGCCATGTTAAAAGGCAGAAGCTACAGTTTGACCACAAGGAGTAAGCATTAGAACCAGACTCAGATATGGCAAGGATGTTGGAATTAACAGACTGGGAACTTAAAACAACTGATTAATATGCAAAAGGCTGTATGGATAAAGCAGACAGCAGGCAGGAACAGATGGTCAATGTAAGCATAGAGATGGAAATTCTAAGAAAAAAAATCAAAAAGAAATGCTAGAGATTAAAAACACTGTAGCAGAAATAAAGAAGGCCTTTACCAGTCTTACTAACAGGACGCAGCTGAGGAAAGAATTGCTGAGCTTAAGGAATCCTCAATAGAAACTGCCAAAACTGAAAGGAAAACAAAAAAACCCACAAATACAAAGAACCTTAAGGATAAGGAGTTCTGCTGTGGCCTGGGGGGTTAGGAATCCAACTGCAGCGGTTCAGGTCACTGTGGAGGGATCCAGCATTGCTGCAGCTGCAGCTCGATTCAATCCCTGGCCCTGGGACTTGCATATGCCGCAGGTGCAACCATAAGAAAATAAGAGAAAGGAACAGAAGAAATATTTGAAAAAATAATGACTGAGACTTTCCCTAAGGTTGGCATCTTAGTCTATTAGATTGCTTTGAGTGAATGTTTATGTTGCCCTCAATATGTTGAAATTTAACCCCAATGTCAACAGGAGGTAATTAGGTCATGAAGATGGGGCCCTCATAAATAGGATTAGTATGTTTATAAAAGAGACACCAGAGAGCTCTGTTGCTCTTGCCACCATGTGAGCACACAGTGAAAAGATGACCAGCTATGTATCAGGAAGTGGATCCTCACCAGACTCTGCCAGTGTCTTGATCTGGGATTTCCCAGCTTCCAAAACTGTGAGAGATAAATTTCTATTGTTGATAAGCCACCCATTTTATGATACTCCTCTACAGCAGCTTGAACAGATTAAGATGCCAAACCACAGATCCAAAAAACTCAGAGAACACCAAACATGGAAAATGCCCCTCAAGACACAGGCATATCATTCTCAAACTAAAGATAATTGAATATTAAAAAAAATCCTGAAAGAGAAGTACCCGCTGTAGCACAACAGGATTGGTGGTGTCTCTGTAGTGCTGGGGTGCAGGTTCCATCCTGGCCCAGCACAGTGGGTTAAAGGATGCAGCATTGCCATGGCTGCAGCATAAGTCACGACTGCATCTCGGATCTGATCCCTGGCCTGGGAACTCCATATGGCATGGGGTGGCCAAAAAAAAAAAGTTCTGACAGAAGCCAGAGGAAAAACACATTTATCCTATACTCTGAGACAATCAAAATCAAGGGAATTTATTGCCAGTACTCCTGCTTTGCGAGAAATGTTAAAAGATCTTGAGAGTGAAGGAAAAGAATAAAGATTAGAACTCAGATCTACATAAAGAGCATCAAAGGATTAAGTAAAGGTATGATAACTTTTTCTTAGTCTTAATTGACCTAACCAATAACATTTTGTTCAAAATAATAATAGCCACAGTACAATCTGATTAACTATATATTTGATTAGGTATGTTATATATATGGGTATTTACATAAGCTTACATATAAACAATAAATGACAATGATAGAAGAGATGGGAGAGAGGAATTAGAATTACTTTATTAAAAGGTACTCACACTACTGGTGAAGCAGTGTAGTATTGAGGCTGGCTATTAACTCAGGTAGTCAGTGTAAGAACATGGGCTTTGATACATTTTTTTGATATGGATATTGGTTAACATTTGTGGCTTAAGGGCTCCAGGGAGTAACACCTCCACAGGCTTTGTTTACTATAGGAAATGTGCATCTCTAGCCCATTCCTCAACTGATAAAAAGAAATGAGAGGAATGGTGACTCAATCTAAGGAAAGAAAAGGACAAAGAAACCATAAAACCTATGAGACATTTCCAACCCTAAAACCCCTATTGGACAAGGACTGATACAGGCAATTAAGCAAGGCCAATAGGAGAAAACTACATCTTTCTGGACCCCACACTGGGGCCCCTCCCGACCTTCAAGAGATAAAAATCCCTATAGAACAATAAAGAAGGGGGCACTTCTCCCCCCTCCCAGCAGCTCTGGGAGGTATTTGCTTTTTTTTTTTTTTTTTGTCTTTTGTCTTTTTAGGGCCACACCTGTGGCATATGGAGGTTCCCAGGCTAGGGGTCTCACCGGAGCTGCAGCTGCCAGCCTACACCACAGCCACAGCAACGTGGGATCCAAGCTGCATCTGCAACCTACACCACAGCTCACGGCAAAGCCAGATCCTTAACCCACTGGCCAGGCCAGGTACTGAACCTACGTCCTCATGGATACTAGTCGAGTTTGTTAACCACTGAGCCACAATGGAAGCTCCTGCTTTCTTTTAATAAAGACTGCTTGCTTGCTGCCTGTGTGTTTGTGGAGCTCATTCTTCGTCTGCCGTGAGTAAGATCCCTGATTCCAGTATCAGTATTATTTTGAAGTGGACTTGGACTAGTTGTAAATGTATATTGCAAACTCTAGGGCAACCACTAAAAAGTTTAAAAATTAAAAAAAAAGTATAATTGATATACTAGGAAAGAGAAAATGGCAAAATAAAATTCTTGTAAAACCACAAAAAGCAGAAAGAGAATGGAAAACAAAAATAGGAACAAAGAGGAGCTCCCAGTGTGACTCAGCAGGTTAAGAACCTGACATAGTGTCTGTAAGGATGCAGGTTTGATCCCTGGCCTCACTCAGTGGGTTAAGGATCTGGTGTTGCAACAAGCTGCAGTGTAGGTCGCAGATGTGGCTCAGATCCATGTTGCTGTGTTTGTGGCCAGCAGCTCCAGCTCTGACTTGACCCCTAGCCCACAGGCATGGCCATAAAAAAAATATATATATATAGGAACAAAGAACAAGTGTGACACATAAAGAAGAGTAACAAATATGGTAGACATTAATCCAATTATATAATCACTTTGAATGTCAGTGGTATAAATACACAAAAGACAGAGATTATCTGCATAACATGGTAACTGTAGTTGATAAGACTGTGTTGTATATTTGAAAGTTGCTAAGACAGTAGAACTTAAGTGTTTTCACTCCCCCCGCCCCCAAAAAAGTAAATACGTGAAGTAATGGATGTCTCAATTAACCAAATGGGGGAGGAAATTCTTTCACAATACATATGTATATAAAATTACATTCCTTGCTTTAAGTATCTTAAGATTTTGTCAATTATATATCAATAAAACTAAACAAAAGTCTTAAAGGAGTTCCCGTCGTGGCATAGCAGAAACGAATCCAACTAGGAACCATGAGGTTGCAGGTTCAATCCTTGACCTCACTCAGTGGGTTAAGGATTCGGTGTTGCCATGAGCTGTGGTGTAGGTCACAGACGCAGCTCGGATCTGGCGTTGCTATGGCTATGACATAGGCTGGCAGCAACAGATTGGATTTAGACCCCTAGCTTGGGACCCTCAATATGCTGTGGATGTGGCCCTAAAAAAAAGGACCAAAAAAAAAGTCTTAAAAAAGAGATTAACAAAATGGATCAAAAAACAACCTAACAATTTGTTGTCTACAATAAACCCACTTTAAACATAAAGACATATAGATTTAAAATAAATAGATGAAGAAAGATACATCATGCTAATACTAATGAAAAGACAGCAGGAGTACTCTATTAATAATTTCAGACAGACCAGACTTCAGAGCTGGGAAAATTACCAGAGTTAGAAAGAGGCATTGCATAATGATAAAGGGATCAGTTCGTCTAGAAGGTATAAAAATCCTTCTGCATCTAACAACAGAGTGTCAAAATATGTGTAACAAAAACTGCAAGAAGAAACAGATCTTAAAATAAATCCACTGGTTTGGATAGAGGCTTCAAATCCCCTCTATCAGAAATGAACAGGTCCAGCAGGCAGAAAATTGGTAAGGACATATCAACATGACCTCAACCACACCATCAATCAACGGGATATAATGGACATCTATAGATTGCTTTATCACCACCAACAGCAGAATACACTTTTTTTTTTCTCAAGTTCACATGAAATACTCACCTTAGAAAGAATATTCTGGGCCATAAATCAAAACTAGCGTATTTTAAAAAATAGAAACCATACAATACCTGTTCTGAGACCACAGTGGAATTAAACTAGAAATAACAGAAAGACAACTGTTAATCTCCAATTCCCAAATAATTGGAGATTAAACAACCAAGATCTAAATAATACAGAGATCATTGAGAAAATCTCAAGAGAAATTTTAAAATACTTTAAATTAAATGAAAATGTGGGATGCAGTGTAAACAGTGCTTAGAAGGAAATTTATAGTATTGAATGCAAAGACTAGAAAAGAAGAAGGGTCTAAAATCAATCTTCTAAGCTTTCACCTTAGAAAACTAGGAAAAGGAGAGCAAATTAAACCCAAAGTAAGCAGGAAAAAGAAATACTAAAAATTAGAACAGAAACAAATGAAATCAATAGAGGAAAAATCAATGAAAACAAAAAGTGGTTCTTTGAAAAGATCAATAAAATTGATAAACCTCTAGTAACGCTAAATTTAAAAAGAAAAGAAAGAGGACACAAATTAATAGCATCATAAGTGAAAGATGGAACATTTCAGACCCATGGGCATTAAAAAGGATAATCATGGAATACTCTAAACTACTCAATGCCCACATTTCTCACAACCTACATGAAATGGACCAATTTCTTGAAAGGTACAATCTGACAAGATACGCATAAGAAGACATAGACAATTTGAGTAGACATTTCTATTAAAGAAATTGAATCACTAATGAACGACCTTCCAAAACAGCACCACACCCAGATATATTCGCTGGTGAATTCTACCAAACACTTAAGGAAGAAATTATACCAATTGTCTTCAGTCTTTTTCAGAAGCTAGAAGCAAAGGAAATACTTCCTAACTTATTCTATGAGGGCAGCATTACTTTAGTGCCACAAACAGAAAAATACATTATAGAAAATACAGACCAATATCTCTCAGGAGTATACTTGCAAAAATCCTCAACAAAATATTAGCAAATCAAATCCAACAATGTACAAAAAGAATTAAATGCCATGATCAAGTAGGATTTATTCTAGCCATGCAAGACTGGTTCCAAATTAAATCAATTGATGGGAGTTTCTGTTGTGGCACAGCAGAAACGAATCCAGCTAGCATCCATGAGGATGTGGGTTTGATCCCTGGTCTCACTCAGTGGGTTGGGGATCCAGCATTGCCGAGAGCTGTGGTATAGGTCACAGATGTGGTTTAGAGCCTGTGTTGTTGTGGCTGTGGTGTAGGCTGGTGGCTATAGCTCCAATTCAAACCATAGCCTAGGGACTTCTATATAACGTGGGTGCGCCCCAAAAGACCAAAAAAAAAAAAATCGATTGATGTAACCTATCATGTTCACAGGGTAAAGAAGAAAAGTTACACAATTATATCAACATATGCGGAAAAGGTATTTTTAAAAAAATCAATACTTATCGAAGTTCCTGTCGTGGCTCAGTGGTTAATGAATCCAATTAGGAACCATGAGGTTGTGGGTTCGATCCCTGGCCTTGCTCAGTGGGTTAAGGATCCAGTGTTGCCGTGAGCTGTGATGTAGGTCACAGATGTGGCTTGGATCTGGCATTGCCGTGGCTCTGGCGTAGGCTGGCGACTACAGCTCTGATTAGACCCCAAGCCTGAGAACTTCCATATGCCACGGGTATGGCCGTAGAAAAGACAAAAAGAACAAAAAAAGAAAAAAAAATTCAATACTTATCAATGATTAAAAAGTTGCTGAGAATAGAGAGGGGATTTCCTCAGCTGCATGAAAAAATCACCAAAAAACCTATAGCTATACATTATACTTGATGGTGAGAAACTAGAAGCTTTCCCACTAAGATCAAGAATAAGACAATGATGTTTCCTCTCACCACTCCTTTTCAACATCATACTGAAAGTCCTAGCTAAGGCAATAATACAAAAAATGGAAATAAAAGGTATACAGATTAAGAAACAACCTTTTTACTCACAGATAGCTGATTATCTATATAGAAAATCACAGAAAGAATTGACAAAAAAAAAATCCTCCTGGAACCAATAAGCAATTACAGCAAAGTTGCAGGACACAAAGTTAATATACAAAGGCCATCACTTTCCTATATACCAGGAATTAATGAGTGGAATTTGAAATTAACACAATGCCAGGAGTTCCCATCGTGGCTCAGTGGTTAATGAAACCAACTAGTATCCATGAGTATGTGGGTTTGATCCCTGGCCTTGCCCAGTGGGTTAAGTATACAGCATTGCCATGAGCTGTGGTGTAGGTCACAGACCTGGCTCAGATCCCACATTGATGTGGCTCTGGTGTAGGCCAGCAGCCACAGTCTGATTCAACCCCTAGCCTGGGTGCATATGCTGCGCGTGCAGCCCTAAAAAAACAAAAGACAAAAAAAAGCGATTTATATTAGCCCCCCAAAATTTGAAATAATTAGGTACAAATCTAACAAAATATGTATAAGAACTATACATATATAAGGAAAACTACAAAAGTCTAAGGAACAAAATCCAAGAAAAAATAAATGGAGAGGCACCATGTTTGCGGAAAGGAAGACTCAATATTGTCAAGATGTCAGTTCTTTCCAAATTGATCTATACCAGAAAAAACAAAACAAAACAAAACAAAACCAAGCTCCCATTGTGGCTCAGTGGTTAATGAATCTGACTAGGAACCATGAGGTCACGGGTTCGATCCCTGGCCTCTCTCAGAGGGTTAAGGATCCCACGTTGCCGTGGCTCTGGCATAGGCTGGTAGCTACAGCTCCGATTGGACCCCTAGCCTGAGAACCTCCATATGCCACGGGAGCGGCCGTAGAAAAGACAAAAAAAAAAAAAGACAAATTGATCTATAGACTCAATGCAAACCCAACCAAAACCCCAGAAAGCTATTTTGTGGATACTGATAAAGTGACTCTAAAAGTTTACATGGAGAGGTGAAAGACCCAGAATGATCAATATGATATTGAAAGAAAAGAACAAATTTGAAGGACTGACACCACTTGGCTTTAAGACTTACTAAATGCTATAGTAATCAAGACATCGTGGTATTAGAGAAAGAATAGACAGAGATCAATAAAACAGAGTAGAGAACCCAGAAATAGATCCATATAAATACAGTCAGCTGATCTTTAGCAAAGAAGCACATGTATTACAATGGAGAAAAGATAATCTTTTCAATAAATAGTGCTGGAATAACCGGACATTTGCATGCAAAAAAAAAAATGTAGACACAAACCTTACACCTTTTACAGAAATTAAATCAAAATGGGTCATAGACCTAAATGTAAAATACAAAACTATAAAACTTCTAGAAGGTAGCATAGGAGAAAACTTAAGATGACCTTGGATATGGCCATGATACTTTAGCTGTGACAGGAAAGGAATAATTCATGAAAGAAATAGTTGATACTGGATTCCTTTAAAATTTAAAACTTCTGCTTTGTGAAAGGTAATGTGAAAAGAATGAGAAGACAAGCCACACACTGGGAGAAAATATTTGCAAAAGACACAGCAGATAAGAACTGTTATCTAAAATATATAAAGAACCCTTTTGTGTGTGTGTGTGTGTGTGTGTGTGTGTGTGTGTCTTTTTGCCATTTCTTGGGCCGCTCTCGCGGCATATGGAGATTCCCAGGCTAGGGGTCCAATCGGAGCTGTAGCCACCAGCCTATGCCAGAGCCACAGCAAACCCGGGTTGTTTTGTTTGTTTTTTCTAGGGCCACACCTGTGGCATATGCAGGTTCCCAGGCTAGGGATCTAATCGGAGCTGTAGCTGCTGGCCTACACCACAGCCACAGCAACTCAGGATCCAAGCCACGGCTGCGACCTACACCACAGCTCACGGCAACGCCGGATCCTTAACCCACTGAGTGAGGCCAGGGATCAAACCTGCAACCTCATGGTTCCTAGTCAGATTTGTTAACCACTGAGCCACGATGGGAACTCCTAACATTGATAACCCTTTAATACATTTTGCCAAATAAAAGAAGTGAGTTTTCAAAAAAGAACTTATTATAGGATTTAATTCATATGAAATGTGTAGGACAGGCAATTTTATATTCAGAGAAAGTAGATTAATGGTTCCCTAGGGCTGAGAGTTGGCAGAAGGAACAGGGAATGACTAGTGATAGGTATGGGATTTCCTTTTAGGATGATGAAAACATTCTAACACTGACTGGTGATGACTGCATAACTATACTAAAGGTATTGAATTAATACACTTTAGATGGATTAATTTTAATAAAGCTGTTAAGAACTTCTCATCATCAAAAGGCAGTAAGTACTAAGAGAGTGAAAAGGCAAGTTACTCTGACAGAGTTGCCATACCTGGCAGAATTTCTAGTCAGAACACATAAAAAAGTATAGACAACCTGTGGAGGCCAGCTCTCCAAATGGCCCACAGTAGTCAACTGCTTCCTGGTGTTTACATCCTTGTTTAATTAGTTTCCTCCCATATGTGGACTGACTTATGCAACCAAAGTGTTATAGAAATGACAAACTAGGGGTTCCCACTGTAGCTCAGTGGAACCAAACCCCACTAGTATCCACAAGAGGTTGCAGGTTTGGTGCCTGACCTTGCTCAATAGGTTAAGGATCCAGCACTGTGGTGAGCCACCTATGGTGTAGGTCGCAGACATGGCTCAGATCTGGCATTGCTGTGGCTGTGGCATAAGCCGGCAGCTGCAGCTCTGATTTGACCCCTAGCCTGGGAACTTCCATATGCCTCAGGTGTGGCCCTAAAAAAAAAGTGGGTCAGGAAAAAACATATAAGCTTCTGCCTTGCTCTCTTGAGTTATATGCTCTGGGCAAGGCCAGCAACACTGTTGTGAGGAAAGTCAAGCCATCCTATGAAGAATCCATGTTTCGAGGAACTATGGCCTCCTGCCAACAGCTGATACCAACTTGCCAGCCATGTTAGCAAAGCCATCTTGGAAGTGCATCCACCAACCTCACTCAAGCCTGTAGATGACTGCAGCCCCAGTTAACCTCTTGACTCTAAGTTCACGTGAAACTCCAAGTCAGAACCACCAATTTAAGCACTCCAGAATTCCTGACTCATGGGAACTGAGATAATACATGTTTATAAGTGTTTTCAATCACTATGTTTTGAGGTGATTTGTTACTCAGAACAGAGAATAAATATATAACCCAATTTTCTCAATGTGGGCAAAATCTTGAACAGGATTTCATGTACAAAAAGGATATACAGGGAGCTCCCTGGTGGTCTAGTGGTTATGACTTGGCATTTTCACCTCTGCAGCCCTGGTTCAATCCTTGGTTTAGGAACTGGGATCCCACATCAGGCCATTGCACACCACACACCACAGTCAAAAAAAAAAAAAGTACATACAAATAGCTAATAAGCCTAGTAACAAAATTGAAATTTAAACTGCAATGAAATATTGCTACCTATCTAATTAGAATGACTGAAATTTTAAAATTGGCAATAACAAGTGTTGATGATAATGTACAACAATTGGAACCCTTTTTATTTCTTTTCTTTTCTTTCTTTTGGCCACTTCTGCGGCATGCAGAAGTTCTGAGGCCAAAGATTGAACCCACACCACAACAGCAACCCAAGCCACAGCATTGACAATGCCAGATCCTTAACCTCATGAACTGCCAGGAAACTTCACAACTGGAACTTTCATACATTGCTCACAGGAGCATAAATTGATATAGCCACTTTGAAAAGCTATTTGACAATATAATTTAAAGCTAAACCTTCATAAACACTACGACCTAGCAATTTCACTCCAGAATATGTACCACAAAACTGAGTGCTTTTATCCATAATAAACATGTACAGGAAAATTCAGGTAGCTTTATTCATAATAGATCCAAACTTAGAACAATTCAAAGGTGTGTCAACAGGAAATGAATAAATTGATGTTTATATGTCAATACGAATTAATATGTCTATACAATAGAATATTATACAGTCATAAAAATAATTAACAGCTGCTATATTTGATTACATGAATAAATCTCACATCATACTACTGAATGAAATAAACCAAACATGGAAGAGACATACTATATGAGTCCAGTGATAGGAAGGTGATGAACAAGCAAAACAAACTGTTGATAGAAACCATTAAGAGTGATTATTACTTAGGGGGTTGTACTGCCTGGGAAGGGAAATGAGGGAGCCTTTTGTGTTACGAGAATATTCTGTATCTTGATATGGGTGTGGTTATATGAATGTAATTATACGTAAATTGACAAGCTATATAACTGAATTCTATATGTGTTTCAGTAAGTTAGTCATACCTCAACTGAAAAGCTAAACTGGGAGGTAGGGGCAATAGCGGGGTGGGAGGTACCAACTACTGAGTGTAAAGCTCAAGGATGTGCTGTACAACATGGGACATATAGCCAATATTTTGTAATAACTATAAATTGAAAGTAACCTTTAAAAGTTGCATAAAAAATTAAAAACTTTTATGGAGTTCATGCTGTGGTGCAGCAGGTTAAGCATCCAGTATTGACACAGCTGTGGAGTTGGTTGAATTTGCAGCTCGGATTTGATCACTGGCCTGGGAACTTCTATATGCCATGGCTATGGCCAAAATAATTTTTTTTAACTTAAAATAAATAAATAAATAAATAAATAAGAGGTTTAAAATTGTGATGAGGGACTATGGGAAATGGAGCACCCTGTTTTAGGGACGCTTGGTGGATCCTTGATAAAACAAACTCTTCTGTCATGTCAAAATGTTTCCATTCTATGATTATAAATTGTTAAATAATGACTTGGTCTTTTTTTTGTTTTTCAGATGGGCCTGCAGCACGAAGAAATTCCCAGGCCAGGGCTCAAACCTGAGCAACCTGAGCCACAGCAGTAATGCGAGACACAGTAGTGACAATACCCAGTCCTTAACCACTAGGCCACCAGGGAACACCAATCATGATATGTCTTTACTTAAGACAAAACTGTGATAAAACAGTTTACCCAGTTTTGACCTGCCATTAGAAATGTCTGGCGGGGAAATGCTAAACTAATGTGGGGGGGATTTGTATAAAAGAGGGACCATACAGGGAATAGAAGGAAAATATTTTAAAATTATCATTAACAGCATTGGAATAATAAGATGATTGCGGAGTTCCCGTCATGGCGCAGTGGTTAACAAATCCGACTAGGAACCATGAGGTTGTGGGTTCGGTCTCTGCGCTTGCTCAGTGGGTAAACGATCCGGCATTGCCATGGGCTGTGGTGTAGGTTGCAGACGCGGCTCGGATCCCGAGTTGCTGTGGCTCTGGTGTAGGCCGGCGGCTACAGCTCCGATTCGACCCCTAGCCTGGGAACCTCCATATGCCACGGGAGCAGCCCAAGAAATAGCAAAAAGACAAAAAAAAAAAAAAGATGATTGCATCTATGCACTAAAACTATTATATCTAAAACTAGAAACAATCAGACATCAAGATAGAACTCTTCAAAATTAAAAACATGATAGGTGAAATAGAAGTTACTAAAAGGCTGACAGGTAATGTCGAGGAAAATTCCTCAAAAGTATAATAGAATACATAAACCAAAGAGGCAGAAATTATTGATAACAAGAAAAAATAGAAGACTATTTTAGGAGATTGGGAATAACAGAAGTTGCAGGAAAAACCAGAGAATACGGAAGGAAGAAAATTACTTAAGATAACAGTATCCAGAACTAAAAGAACAAGTCTCCATATTGAAAAAGCCCACTATGCAGCACAAAAATCCATGTCATGAAACTTAAAAATACTAGATAAAAAAAATCCTAAAAGAGTGGAGAGGGGCAGAAGGAGAGGGAAGAAGAGAAACAAAGTGGGGGTGGGGGGAGAAGAGGTAGAGAGACAGAGAGGGAAAGGGGGGAGGAGGGAGGTTCCATTCAAAGAAACAGATAACAGAATCAGAATGGCATGGAACTTTTCAAAAACAACAGTATATGATAGAAAACAGTGAAGAAATGCCTTTAAAATTTGAAAAAAATTTATTTTCAACATAAATCCTACACTCATTCAAACTTCAGTATGAAGAATGAATAAAGACATTTACAGACACGCAGACTCTCTTTAGAGAAAAAATTCCCTGTATGACTTCTAAGGAATCTCATAGAAGATGGGCTTTAGCAAAATTAAGCCATAATACAGGAAAGAGAAATAACAGGATCTAAGAGATTGAGGACTCAAGCCAGAAAAACAGCAAAGAGAAGCCCAGGATGATAGCTTTGTCTTCAGTTTAGAGATATTGATGTCCATATTGGAGAGGATTCTCCATAAAGAAAATGGAATTTCAGTTTTGCATTCAGCAAAATTATTAAGGAACTTTCACAGATTTGTTATTTCCCAAATAATTGAGGGAAAATTAGGTATATGCATACAAAAAACTTAAAATATGAAAAGATAATTTTCAATTCTGGGATAAAAAGCAAAATTTGTGGTAGATAAGGAGGTCATTCATTCAATTCATCAAGCAATATAACAACTGTATATATATATATGCACCCAACACCAAAGCACCTAAATATGCAAAGCAAATATTAACAGACCTGAAGGGAAAAATAGACATCAATATAATAATAGAAGGGGAGGTCAATAATCTACATTTAAGAATGGAGAGATCATCCAGACAGAAAATCAACAAGGAAAATTTGGTCTAAAATCTTTTTAGACCAAATGAACATAATAGAATATCCATGCAACGGCAAGAGAACACATACTCTAGATTGCATGCGGAACATTCTCCTGTATACCCCATATGTTAAGCACACAAAATAAATCTGAAAATATTTAAGAAGACTGGAAATTATATGTACCTTTTCCAACCACAATATGTGAAACTAGAAATCAAAAACAGGTGTAAAACAAAATTTTCTACATATTTTGAGTCAAATAAGAAATCAAAACGGAATTTTCTTAAATGGTAATACAATACACTAAAACTCACTGGAATGAAGCATAAACATGTTCAAATTTCTAAAAGGAAACTTCATGGCAATTAATACATACATTAAAAAGAAAGATCTCAAATTTAAAAAGTAATTTTACATCTCATAGAACTAGAAAAGGAGGAACAAATCTCAAAGTGAGCAGAAGGAAAGAAATAACAAAGATCAGAGCATAAACAAATGAAATATGGATTACAAAAACAATAGAAAAGATTAAAAAAACTAAGAGAGTTGGCTTTTTTAAAAGATAAACAAAATTGATAAGACTAACTAGACTACATAAGAAAAAAGAGAGAAGACTCAAATAAATAAAATCAGAAATGAAAGAGGAGATATTAACTCATACCATGGAAATATAAAGAATTATAAGAGACTACTGTGAACAATTATATACCAAGAAATTGGATAATCTAGAAGAAATGGATACATTTCTAGAAACATACAACCTATCAAGATTCAATCATGCAGTAGAAATTAACAGAACACTGTAAATCAACCATAATAAAAAAAATCCTTGAGAAAAGAGATTCACTCTTAAGAAACAAAAAATCTGAACAGACCAATACAGATTAAGGAGATTGAATCAGTAACCAAGAAAAGCCCAGGACCATAATGGTTTTACTGATGAATTCTATCAAACATTTAAAGAAGAATTAATACCAATTCTTTCCAAACTCTTACAAAAAATTGAGGAGGAGGGAACATTCCCAAACTCATTTTCGGCGGTAAGTGTCATTGACACCAAAGCCAGATAAAGACAGTAGATGAAAAGAAAACAATAGGCCAATATGACTAATGTTTATAGATGTGAAAATTCTCAAAAAAATTAGCAAATCAAATTCAATAACCCATTTAAAGGATTATACAACAAGAACAAGTGGTATGTATCTCTGATGTAAGGATGGTTCGACATATGCAAGTCAATAAATGTGATTCACCATATTAGTTGAATGAAAGATAATCATATTATCACTCCAAAAAATGCAGAAAAAGCCTTTCATCACAAAAACTCTTGACAAATTGAATGTAAAAGGAATATACTCAACATAATAAAGGCCATATATGAAAAATCCATAGATAACATTACACTCACTAATGAAAAACTGAAAGTTTTTCCTCCAAGACCCAATCTCCCCACTCTCATTCAACATCACACTGAAAGTCACAGCCAGAGCAATTAGGCAAGAAAAAGAAGTAAACAGCAAACAAATTGGAAACAAAAAAGTAAAATTGTCATTATTCGTGGGGTGTTTTTGTTTTTGTTTTTGTTTTTGTTTTTTAAGGGCTGCACCCATGGCATATGGAGATTCCCAGGCTAGGGGTCTAATCAGAGCTACAGCTGTTGGCCTACACCACAGCCACAGCAACACCAGATCAGAGCTGTGTCTGCGACTTATACCACAGGTCACGGCAACGCCGGATCCTTAACCCACTGAGCACAGGGATCGAACCCGCAACCTCATGGTTCCTAGTTGGATTTGTTTCCGCTACACCACAATGGGAAATCCCAAAACTGTCATGATTTGAAGATCATATGATTTTATATTAAAAAAAACACCCTAAAGATTCACCCAAATAATTCATCAACAAATACAGTGAAGTTACAGGATGTAAAATCAACATACAAAAATAAGCGGTATAGAGTTCCTGTCGTGGCTTAGCAGGTGAAGAAGCCCAAATAGTAACCATAAGGACACGGGTTCAATCCCTGGCCTCACTAGTGGCTTAAAGGATCCAGTGTTGCCTTGAGCTGTGGTGTAGATTGCAGTCACAACTTGGATCTGGTGTTGGTACAGCTGTGGCTTAGGCTGGCAGCTACAGCTTCGATTTGACTGCTAGCCTGGGAACTTCTATATGCCGCAGGCACAGCCCTAAAAATTAAATAAATAAATACATTACTGACCATTACAGTTTAGCCTAAGCCTATCTTGGGCAAAATCATCGAACACAAAGTCTATTTCATAATAAAGCACTGAATATTTCATGTAATTTATTGAATACTATACTAAAAGTGAAAAACAGAATGGCTGTATGGGTACAGAATGGGTGTAACAGTATCAGCTGCTTACCCTTATGACTGACTGGAAGCTGTGGCTCACTGCCACTGCTCAGCACCATAAGAAAATATATTGAACTGGCATATCGCTAGTCCTGGAAAAGATAAAAATTCAAAATGTGAAGTACAGTTTGTACTGAATGCATATAGCTTTTGCATTATCATAAAGTTGAAACATTGTAAGTCAGAGACTATATACTACAAAGCTATGGTAATTAGAATTCATGATACTGGCATAAAAATAGAAACCTAGACTAATGACAGAATAAACAGAAATAACCCCCTGAGTATATGACCAGTTAATATTTGACAAGGGAGCCAAGAACACTCAATGGGGAAAGAATAGCCTCATCAACAAATGCTGCTGGAAAAGCTGGGTAACCACATGTAGAAAAATTGGAAAAACTTGACACTGTCTTATATCAACCACAAAAATTAACTCAAAATGGAGTAAGCATAAGACCTGATGGCATATAACTCCTAGAAGAAAACAGGGAAGAAGTTCCTTGATATTGGTCTTCACAGTGATTATTTTGGATTTGACACCAAAAGCATGGGTAACAAAAGCAAAAGACAAGTAGTACTACATCTGAGCAAAAAGCTTCTGTACAGCAAATTTTTTTTTTTTTTTTGTCTTCTGTCTTTTTTGTTGTTGTTGTTGTTGTTGCTATTTCTTGGGCCGCTCTCGTGGCATATGGAAGTTCCCAGGCTAGGGGTTGAATCGGAGCTGTAGCCACCAGCCTACACCAGAGCCACAGCAACGCGGGATCCGAGCCGCATCTGCAACCTACACCACAGCTCACGGCAACGCCGGATCGTTAACCCACTGAGCAAGGGCAGGGACCGAACCCACAACCTCATGGTTCCTAGTCGGATTCGTTAACCACTGCGCCACGACGGGAACTCCTGTACAGCAAATTTTTTAAAAATGTAAAGCCACTCTACACAATGGGAGAAAATACTTGTAAGGCATATACATAAGGAATACATAAGGGATTCATATAAATTAACAGCAGAGAAATGAACAATCTAATTTTAAAATGGGCAAAGGACTTGAATGGACATTTCTCCAAAGATATACAGATGGCCAACTGGTACCTGAAAGGGTACTCAGCAGCTCTAATCAACTGGAAAATGCAAATCAAAGTCACACAAAGATATCATATCACATCTGTTAGGATGGCTATTACCAAAAAGTCAAGAAATAACAAGCGCTGGTGAGGATGTGTAGAAAGGTAAACCCTTACGCACTGTTGCTGGGAATGTAAATTGGTGCAGCCCCTACTGAAATAGTATAGAGGTACCTCAAAAAAAATTTTAAAAAGAGTTGCTCATATGATCCAGCAATCCTACTTTCCTACTTCTGGGTATTTATCCAAAGGACATTAAATCACCATCTAAAAGAAATATCTTCACACCCATGTTCACTTCGGCACTATTCACAGTAGCCAATGTACGGAAACACTCTATCTACTGATGAATGGATAAAGAAAATGTGAGATCTCTCTCTCACTCTCTCGCTTTCTCTCTCTCGCTCGCTCTTTCTCTCTCTCTTGCTCTCTCACTGTCTCTCTCTGTATATCTATATACATGTATACATATATATAAATGTATACATATACACACACACACACACACACATACACACAGAATGGAATATTATTCAGCAATAAAAAGAAGGAAAACCTACCATTTCTGACAACATGGGTAAAACTAGAGGACACTATGCTAAGTGAAATAAGATAGACACAGAAAGACAAATACAGCATGGCATCACTTATTTGTAAAATCTCTTAAGTAGCAACAGAGAATAGAATGGTGGTTACCAGTGGCTGGGGGATGGGGCTAAAGGTGAGATGTTGGTTGAAGGGTACAAATAAGTTCTGGAGACCTAATATAGACTTGAAATTTCCTAAGAGAGTAGACCTCAAGTGTTATCATCAAAAAACATATATATATACACATATATACATATATATATACATATATATGTGTGTGTATATATATATATAATTTGTCAATCATACCTCAGCAAAGCTGGAAAAAAATTAGGATAATATAAAAAAATTCATTCATGGAGCTTCTGTTGTGGCTCAGCAGTAACAAACCTGACTAGTATTCACTAAGATACAGGTTTGATCCCTGGCCTCGCTCAATGGGTTAAGGATCCAGCATAGCTGTGAGCTGTGGAGTAGGTTACAGACGTGGCTGAGATCACGCATTGCTGTGGCTGTGGTGTAGGCTGGCAGCTGCAGCTCCACTTGACCCCTAGCCTGGGAACTTCCATATGCCGTAGGTGCAAACCCCCACCCCCCCAAAAAAACCTGAGAAAGTAAGAAATAACAATATTAGCATAATACTTAGAGATGATTTCTAGAAGAAAATGTGTAATGGTTTGGTAGCTGTCTCTTAGGACAGAAATGAGAGGGGAAGACAGGGAGACACTCCTGTTTTTGTTTGTAAGTTTTTTAGTTTCATGCAATTTAAATTTTGACAAAAATGCCTTTTATAAGATAAATTATAAAGTAATTACATTCCTCATTTATTTACTTATTAATGGGAATTCCACACATTCCAACTGAAGGAACTGATTTCACTGAATGATACAGAAATTTATTATATTTGGTTAAAGTAAAAGAAAAATGTGCAAAAAAGTATGTGTGTGTATGTGTACAAGTGTGTGCTTATGTGGTTGTGTGCTGATGTTGACATGCTTTTCATCACTTTTTCTGATTATATTTTTCCTTAACTTTCAAAGGGGTTAGTTAAACATGTCTGAATTTCATGTGGTGTGGAAACTTTGAAAACAGGCTCTTCTGTTTGATGTCCCTCTTGTTTCTATTTAGAACTTTTGACTCAGCTGTGTGGCATTTCAGGAAATTTAACCACCCTAGTAATGATCAAAACTGACCTGTTGGGAAATCAAGAAGAAGAGAGAGGAGTGGCTTGTTACAGCTCAAAGGAACAATGAAAAAGAAAATGAAACTCTACTCAGAATAAGCAAAGGTTATGAGAAAATAAAACTCATTCTGGAGAATCCAGTTGTGTTTACGAGCTGAGGTCTTGTGAGTGATGGCAGGGATTGGCTTGTTCTTGAGTTACTTGAACCAAAAGTGTGGAATTAATAGACTAAACTAGAGAATACAAATGTTATGTTGCATACAGTGTCAATGAGTTTCGGTTGTTTTAACGGTGTGATAAAATGAAACAAAAAATTACTATCTGTTCAAGTCATTCATTCAATAAACAGTTCCTTGTGTTAAATATTTCACTAGGCACTGAAAGTGAGGCTAGCAGTAGAGGCAAATGGATGGATATAAAGAGAAACTGGCATATGTAGGTTCTCTGAATTTCACAGAGGAAAAAAAAGGTACTGATATGAACATAGAGAACATGTAGAAAACAATAAAAGAGGCACAGATAAAAGCCAAAAGAAGCAGCCATCATTTTGCACTGGGGGGATTGGAGGGTGTGAGGAAGGAGATGCCATATGAGCATCTGTGCCTTGGAGGATAAGTAGGGTATGTAGGCTAAACCTCATAAAAAGGAGTCACACAGGGAAGGAATTATAGATATTTCTGACCCCTATTAGGGGATTAATAATATTCACACTTAATGGTCCAGTTGGACCTGAGCACTGGAATCAATTTTTCTGAGACACTCACTTCCACCCAGCAGAAAGCAGGAGTGTGACCAGTAGTCACTCTCTAACCAGAAACTGCTGACACCAGGCACCAGCAGGCCCGCTGACTCAGGGCAATGGGAGCGGCCCAAACCTTGTAACCCTTCGATACATGAGTCTTTACTACAACTGTTGGAACAAAGCCAGGCTTGCAAATTGCCTTTTATGCCACTTCCCAAAAGAGAGTGTTCACTAATTTTTTTCCCTTGGGCAGAGGAATAAATGACAGTGATTTCCTTGGCTTTCGCTCCTGAGGGAAGAGCAGTTGGTTCAAAATGTAGAGTCTAGTAAACTCTGTGCATTTCTGTACAGAGACAAGGCTAGATGTTATATAAATGTTATCATGTTTGTGGGTTTGCCTATTATTACATCATTTTAGAACAGCTAGATGGATGAAATATTTAGTCTAGTTTAAACGCAGTAAAACAATAACTTATTTGTTAAGATACAAAGTAAAATTTTATATATATAGATATGTGTTTTATATATATACATATATACAGTAAAATAATAAAAAAAGCATGAGGATAATAAACATAATATTCAAGATAGTGGTCAGCTCTGCAAGGGAGAGGATACACAGAGAGCTTCTGATTATATTTCTATTATTTTACAATCTGAGTAATAACCATAAGGGTATTTCTTATATTATTTTCTATACTTATTTTTGTGTGCCTGAAATATTTAATAATGTTAACTTTGACTCAAAAGTCTCATTTTGCTTTTTATGAGTTTTACTGAGGTAAAATTTATTTTTTTATTTTTATTTTTTTTGTCTTTTTGCCTTTTCTAGGGCCACTCCTGCAGCATATAGAGGTTCCCAGGCTAGGGATCTAATCAGAGGTGTGGCGGCCAGCCTATGCCAGAGCCACAGCAACACCAGATCTGAGCCGTGTCTGTGACCTACATCACAGCTCACGGCAACCCCAAGGCCAGGGATCGAACCCGCAACCTCATGGTTCCTAGTTGGATTTGTTAACCACTGAGCCACGACGGAAACTCCAAAATTTACCAATTTGTGATACACAAATCATAACTTAGAATATTTTCATTACCTCTCAAAATTAAAAATATAAAATCAATTGAGAGGCAAGGATTAATGTTTTTACTTATTATATTTACTATCAACTTTCAAGGATTCGTGACAGAAACTGATATTCAGCCAGTGCTACTGTAAACAATTAAAAAACTGAATAAAATACATGAAAAATTGTATATATTTATTGATTATTTATATTCTTTTTGGGGTGCCCTGGCTCTTCCAGGCCAGGGATCAGATCTGAGCCCCAGTTGCAACCTATGCCACAGCTTCAGCAATGCCAGATCCTTAAACCACTGTGCCAGACCAGAGATCAAACCTGAGTCCCAGGGCTCCAGAGTTGCCACTGATCCCCTTGCACCACTGTGGGAGCTCCAAAGTAACTGTTTTTAGATGTTGCATGATAGGCAATACAGGACTGTGATCCTCGGAAGAAGGAAAAAAAAAATAAGGTGAGCTGCATATGGCCTCCCTTTATACTTGGAGTTAATTTCTGGACTGTGCTGTGAGGAGAGGTAGCCTAAACAGAGCACAGTAATCTCCCTGATGTAAGACAGAAATCAGAGCTCAGAGCTCTTAGTTATCTGGAATGTTTGGGGGAAAGTACCAAAGGTAAAGAAGTGATGCCAAAACCTGCTCCAGAAATCTTCAGAAGGAACTTCTTGAGTTTTTGACCAAATAGGAAACTGTGCATGCACAGAACAAGCCTCTAAGAGAACTAGTAAATAACAATTACCAGGGAAAGAACAGCTATCAGTTAGCTATATGCTAAATAATTACTGAACTCATCCTGGCTAGGAGATGTTCAAGTTTAAATCAGTTAAAATTAAAACACTTTATAAAAATGATGCCTCAGTAGAGGCTTCAGGAAGATCCCACCTTAGGAGAAGGACTAATCTAGCCCTAGGGTAAAAGTTTCCCTAGACTCACCCTAAGAAATCTTAAAAACAAATTTCAAAAGAGTTAATTCCCACGCAAATTAACTACCTGACAAAAAAAAATCCCTAACTCTATTACGGAAGTTAAAAAAAAAACCTAGGCATTCAACAATGTAGCATTCATAATGTTCATCAAATAATAAAAAAAAATTATTATAAATATGAAGAATCAGGAAAGTATAATCTGTTACCCAAAGAAAAATTAGTTAATAGAAATATATCCTAAAATGATGGAAGTGATGTTATTATCAACAAAAATTTTAAAATAGTTTTTATAAACTGTTTTATTATATTTATTCAACTATTACAACATGTTCAACTATTTTAAGGAACAGATTAACACAACAAAGGAACAGTTAGAAAGTCTCAATAGAAAAATGGAAAGGTTGGGAGTTCCCATCGTGGCGCAGTGGTTAACGAATCCGACTAGGAACCATGAGGTTGCGGGTTCGGTCCCTGCCCTTGCTCAGTGGGTTAACGATCCAGCGTTGCCGTGAGCTGTGGTGTAGGTTGCAGACGCGGCTCGGATCCCGAGTTGCCGTGGCTCTGGCGTAGGCCGGTGGCTACAGCTCCGATTCGACCCCTAGCCTGGGAACCTCCATGTGCCGAGGGAGCGGCCCAAGAAATAGCAACAACAACAATAACAACAACAACCAAAAAAAGACAAAAAAAAAGAAAAATGGAAAGGTGTGAAAAAGAACCAAATAAAAAGCCCAGAATCCAAAATTAAAATACATGAACTGAAAAATTTTACTGAATAGGTTTAACACCAGAGACACAGAGAAGAAAGAGCAGCAAACTTAAAGAAATGGCAATAGAAACTATCTAAACTGATCACATAGGGGGAAAAAGCCTAGAAAATTCTTTACAAAGTCTCAGTGATTTATTGGAGAATACAACTGAATACTGGAAAATACTCAATAATCCAAAAGAAGGCAGGAGAGGAAGAGGATAAGAATAGAGAACATAAAAAAGGTATAGAAAAAAAAAAGGCAATATATGGACTTAAAACTAGCCATTTCTAGGAGTTCCCGTTGTGGCTTAGTGGAAGCGAATCTGACTTAGGATCTATGAAGATGCAGGTTCGATCCCTGGCCTAGCTCAGTGGGTTAAGCATCCAGCGTTGCCATGAGCTGTGGTGTAAGTCACAGACACAGCTTGGATCTGGCATTGCTGTGGCTGTGGTGCAGGCCTGCAGCTACAGCTTGGATTCGACCTCTAGCATTGCAAACCTTAATATGCCATGGATGCAGCCCTAAAAAAATAAAAAAGAAATACTAGCCATTTCTAAATTTACATTAAATGTAAATTAATTAAATATCCTAATTGAATGACAGAGGTTGTCAAACTAAATTGTTTTTTAAAAAGCAAGAACCAAGTATACGCTAAGAGATTTCCATTAAATAAATGATCCAGAAAGATTAAGTTTAAGGATAGAAAAATACACACCATGCAAAGACTAATCTTATGAAAATGTATACAAAAAATAATAATCTTATGCAAACACATTCTTACGAAGGCTGGAATGGCTGTTACTATCAAACAACAGGCTTCAGTTCAGAGAGATTACCAGAGATAAAAAGGTAAACTTTATAATTAAAAAATGATCATTTCATCAAGAAGACATATAATCATAATATGTGTGTAATTAGTAACAGTTTCAACATACATACACATAAAAACTGGCAGAGGTAATATACAAATTCATAATTATATTTGGAGATTTCAATACTCCTCTCTAAATAATTAATAGAACAAATAGATACAAAATCAATGCGACTAAGACGCTTTGAACAATACTATCAACCAACTCAATCTTTTGACATTTATAGAACACTACATAGAACAACTGCAGAATACATTCTATCCATGTGCACATGGAACATTCAACACAAAGAGGGCATAGAATAAGGCACAACACACTTTAAAAGTTGGAATAATATTTTCTATGTTCTCTGAATGCAATTTAAAATAGAATTAAACAAAGATATCTGCAGTAGAACGACTTAAGCTCACCTTCTCTCATAAAACAACAAAATTATAATCAACTGTTGAACAAAATTCAACATAATGGACTAGAAACTGTCAAAAAAGATATCCTACTCCAGAAGACAAAGAGGAGGCCACACTGAGATGGGAGGAGGGGCAGTTACTTGATATAAGCAATCCTATACCTGCTGGGTGGGCCGCCCACAGACTGGAAAGTAACTGTATTGCAGAAGCTCACCCACGGGAGTGGAAGATCTGAGCCCCATGTCAGGCTCCCATGCCTGGGGATTTGGCATTGGGAGGAGGAGTCCCTGGAGAATTTGGCATTGAGGGCCAGTGGGGCTTGTGCAAAGGAACTCCACAGGACCGAGGGAAACGGAGACACCACTGTTTTTTTGTTTTGTTTTGCTTATTAGGCTGCATCCATGGCATGTGGAAGTTCCCAGGCTAGGGGTCAAATTGGAGATACAGCTGCCGGCCCTCCAGCTATAGCTATGCAGGATCTAAACTGTGTCTGTGACCTACACCACAGCTTATGGCAATGCCGGATCCCCAACACACTGAGCGAGGCTAGGGATCAAGCCTACATCCTCATGGATACCAGTCGGATTTGTTTCTGCTGTTCCACAAGAGGAACTCTAGAGACTCCACTCTTGAAAGGCACACACAGGCTTTCATATGCGCTGGGTCCCAAGGCAAAGCAAAGACTCCACAGGAATCTTGGTCAGACCTGCCTTCGATTCTTAGAGGATCTCCCAGGAAAACAGGGGTGACCATGGATTTTTGAGGGGGAAGAACATTGGAGGCAAAGGTCTCAGAAATAATCATCAGCATGAACTCCTCTAGAGGTGGCCATTTTGGAAGAATCTGGCCCATACATCAGGGCTGAGAAGCCCAAGGCCAAACAACAAACCAAGTAGGAACACAGCCCCACCCATCGGCAAACCGGCTGCTTAAAGACCCCCCAGGCACACATCAAAGCCTCTAATCTCACCCAGAGACAAAGTCCCACCCACTAGAGGGATAATAATCAGCTCCACCTACCAGTGGGTATGCACCAGTCCCTCATCGGGAAGCCTGCAGCAAGCCCCTATACCAACTTCAGCCACAAGGGGGGCAAACTTCAGAAGCAAGAGAGGCTGCAATGCTATTGTCTGCAAAAAGGAGACCACACCAAAAACCTACACAAAATGAAAAGACAGAGAATTATGACTCAGATAAGGGAACAAAAAAATCCCCAGAAAAACATCTAAGTGATTTGGAGATTACAAACCTCCATGAAAAAGACTTTAGACTAATGATAGTAAAGATGATTCTAAATCTTGGAAATAAACTGGAGGCAAAGATTGATAAATTACAAGAAACACTGAGAAAAGAAATAGAAGATTTAAGGATTAAGCAAGCAGAGATGCAAAATACAATAACTGAAATAAAAAATTCACTAGAGGCCATTGCAGAATACAGGAGGCAGAAGAAAGAGTAACTGAGGTGGAGGACAGATAGTGGAAATCACTGATGCAGAACAGAAAAGAGACAAAAGATTGAAAAGAAATGAAGACAGTCTAAGAGAACCCTGGGGCAATGTTAAACGCACCAACATCTGTATTACAGGGGTGTCAGAAGGACAAGAGAGAGAGAAAGGGCCAGAGAAGATATTTAAAGAGATAATAGCCAAAAACTTTCCTAACATGGGAAAGGAATCACTCACTCAAATACAGGAAGCACAACAAGTACCATATACAATAAACCCATGGAGGAACACCCCAAGACACATGTTAATCAGACTGTCCAAAATTAAAGATGAAGAGAAAATACTGAAAGCAGCTAGGGAAAAGAAGCAAATAACATACAAGGGAAGCTCCAATAAAGTTATCAGCAGAAACTCTTCAGGGCAGAAGGAAGTGGCAAGATATACTTAAAATGATGAAAGGAAAAAACCTCCAACTAAGATTACTCTACCCAGCAAGGCTCTCATTCAGATTTGAAAGAGAAATCAAAAGCTTTACAGACAAGTAAAAGTTAAGAGAATTCAGCACCACTAAACCAGCTTTACAACAACTACTAAAGGAACTTCTCTAGGCAGAAAAGGAAAGACCACAACTAGAAACAAAAATATTACAAATGACAAGGCTCACCAGTAAAGGCATACATATAGTAAAGGTAGGAAATCATCCACACGAATATGCTACCAAAATCAGAAATTGTGAGAAGAGAAGGGTACAAATGCAGGCCAATGGAAATGCACTTGCAATTAAGAGACCAACAACTTAAAACAATCTTGTGTGTGTGTGTGTGTGTATATATATATACTCCTATATCAAAACTTCATGGTAACTGCAAACAGAAAATCTATAGTAGATACACACACAAATAAGGAAAAGCAATTTAAACACAACACTAAAGACAGTTATCAAACCACAAGAGAATAGAACAAGAGAAGGGCAGAAAAAAAGACCAATAAAAACAAATCCAAAGCAATTAATAAAATGGCAATAAGAGCATACATATCAATAATTACCTTAAATGCAAATGGAGAGTTCCCATTGTGGCACAGTGGTTAACAAATCCGACTAGGAACCATGAGGTTGTGGGTTCGATCCCTGCCCTTGCTCAGTGGGTTAAGGATCCGGCATTGCCGTGAGCTGTGGTGTAGGTTGCAGACGTGGCTTGAATCTGGCATTGCTGTGGCTGTGGGGTAGGCCAGCAGCTGTAGCTTTGATTGGAACCCTAGCCTGGGAACCTCCATATGCCACAGGTGCAGCCCTAGAAAAGACAAAAAGAAGAAAATAAAAAAATTTAAAAATAAATAAATAAAATCAGGAACAAGACAAAGATATCTGCTCTCACCATTACTATTTAACATAGTTTTGGAAGTCCTAGCCATGCAATCAGAGAGGAAAAAGAAATAAAAGGAATCTTAATTGTAAAGCAAAAAAGTAAAACTATCACTATTTGCAGATGACATGATACTATACCTAGAGAATCCTAAAGATGCTACCAGAAAAATGTTAGAGCTCATCAAAGAATTTGGTAAAGTTGCAGGATACAAAATTAATGCACAGAAATCGACTGCATTTCTATATACTAACAACAAAAGACCAGAAAGAGAAATTAGGGAAATAATCCCATTTACCATCTCATCAAAAAGAATAAAATTCTTAGGATTAAACCTATCTAAAAAGACAAAAGACCTGTACTCTGAAAACTATAAGACACTGATAAAAGAAATCAAAGATGACACAAACAGATGGAAAGACATACTGTACTCTTGGATTAGAAGAGTCAATATTATTAAAATGACTATGTTACCCAAGGCAATCTACAGATTCAATGCAATCCCTATCAAATTACCAAGGACATTTTTCACAGAACTAGAACAAAATATTTTAAAGTTTGTTTGGAAGCACAAAAGATCCAGAATAGCCAAAGCCATCCTGAGAAAGAAAAATGGAGCTGGAGGAATCAGGCTCCCTAATTTCAGACTCTACTACAAAGCTACAGTCATCAAAACCATATGGTACTGGCACAAAGACAGAAATATAGATCAGTGGAACAGGATAGAAAGCCCAGAATTAAATGCGTGCACCTACAGTCAATTAATCTATGACAAAGGAAGAAAACGTATACAATGGAAAAGTGACAGTCCCTTCAATAAGCAGTGCAGAGAAAACTGACAGCTTCATGTAAAAGAATGAAATTAGAACAATCCTTAGCACCATATACAAAAATAAACTCATAATGGATTAAAGACCTAAATATAAGACAGGATAGTATAAAACTCTTAGAGGAAAACAGGCCAAACACTCTCCGACATAAACCACAGCAATATTTTCTCAGATCCACCTCTTAGAGTAATGACAATAATAACAAAACAAACAGATCCACCTCTTAGAGTAATGACAATAATAACAAAATAAACAAATGGGACCTAATTAAACTTAAAAGTTTTTGCATAGCAAAGGAAATCCTAAAGACAACCCCCCAAAAAAAGACAACCCACAGAATGGGAGAAAATATTTGCAAATGAAGAGACCGTCAAGGGATTCATCTCCAAAATATATAAATACCTCCTGAAGCTCAATACCAAAAAAACAAACAACCCCATCAAAAAATGGGCAGAAGATATAAACGGATGATTCTCCAAAGAAGACATACAGATGGCAAAAAAAACCCACATAAAAAGATGTTCAACATCACTAATTATTAGAGAAATGCAAATCAAAACTACTATGAGGTATCACATTATACCATCCAGAACTGCCATCATCAAAAATTCTACAAACAATAAATGCTGGGAGAGGGTGTAGAGAAAAGGGAACCCTATTACACTGCTGGTGGGTGAAACCAGGATGGAAAACAGTATGGAGATTCCTCAAAAAACTAAAAATAGAATTACCATTTGATCTTGCTAGATCCCACTCCTGGGCATCTATCCAGAGAAAACCATGATTTGAAAAGATACATGAACCCTAATGTTCATTGCAGCACTATATACAATAGCCAAGGCATGGAAGCAAACTTAATGTCCATTGATAGAGGAGTAGATAAAGATGTGATACATATACACAATGGAATATTACTCAGCCATATAAAGGAATGAAATAACAGCATTTGTAGCAACATGGATGGACCTAGATATTATCATGCTAAGTGAAGTTAATCAGACAGTGAGAGACAAATGTCATATGCTATAACTTATATGTGGAATCTAAAAAAAGGACACAATGAACTTTGCAGAACAGAAACTGACTCCCAGATTTTTAAAAACTTATGTTACCAAAGGAGACAGGTTGGGGTAGGAGGGATGGGCTGGGGGTTTGGGATGGAAATGCTGTAAAATTGGGTTGTGATGATGGCTGTGCGGCTAAAATTACAGTAAGATTCATCAAGTTTAAAAAAAGATATCTGGAAGAACTATCAGTATTTGGAAATTAACATGCTAAATTAACCATGCATCAAAAAATTTTAAGGAAAATTAGATCTCAAACTTAATAATAAGGAGGTTATACCATCAAAATATGTGGGATTCAGCTAAAGCAGTTATTCAAAGGAAATTTAAAAATTAAATGATTTTTACTTAAAAAAAAGATAACTTAAAATCAATCATTGGAGTTCCCATTATGGTTCAGCATGTTAAGAACCCAACATAGTGTTCATGAGCATGCCGGTTCACTCCTGGCCTTGCTCGGTGGGTTAAGAATTCAGCAATGCCGCAAGCTGCAGCATAGGTCACAGATGAGGCTCAGAGGTGGTGTCAGTGTGGCTGGGTGTAGGCCAGCAGATGCAGCTCTGATTCAACCCCAGGGCAGGAACTTCCACATGCTGCAGGTGTGGCCTTTAAAAGAAAAAAAAATCAGGAGTTCCTGTCGTGGCACAGTGGTTAACGAATCCGACTAGGAACCATGAGGTTGCGGGTTCGGTCCCTGCCCTTGCTCAGTGGGTTAAGGATCCGGCGTTGCTGTGAGCTGTGGTGTAGGTTGCAGACGCGGCTCGGATCCCGCGTTGCTGTGGCTCTGGCTTAGGCCGGTGGCTACAGCTCCAATTCAACCCCTAGCCTGGGAACCTCCATATGCCGAGGGAGCGGCCCAAGAAATAGCAACAACAACAACAACAACAAAAAAGACAAAAGACAAAAAAAAAAGAAAAAAAATCAATAATTTAAGCTTACATGGTAAGAAATTAAAAAAAAAAATGATCTAACTAAACCCCAAATAAGTATGAGAAAAAAATAATAAAGCGCTAAAACAAATGAAACAAAAATTAGATAACAGAAAGAGTAAATGAAAAGTTTGGTATTTATACAGATTAATAAAAATTGCTAAGTCCTAGCTTTACTGACAAAGAGGAAAAAAAAGAGAATACATATTATTAATGTCAGAATGAGTGAGGAAACATCACTACAGAGCCCACAGACATCAAGTTTAATGAAAGAATGTTTTCAACAATCTTATGCCAAGAAATTTGACTGCCTAGATGACTATCTCTTTAAAATACACTATATTTAAAATAACCTACTCTCCAGACCAGTGTTAGCATTACTAGTGAATTCTGTCAAACATCTTGGGAAGACATCATTGTACCAATTTTATATAAATGTTTTTCAGAAAATAGAGAAGGGAACACTTTTCAAATCATATTATGATAACAACATTACCTTGATATCAAACCACAAAAAAGACATTACACGAAAAGAAACTGCAGAGTAAATACTTCTTATGAACATAAGTGCCAGCTCTATACCACAATAATAACAAATTGATTCACCAATATATAAAAAGTATGTTAGATCAGAATTAAACGAAATTTTCAGAGGCATGCATGTTTGGATCAACATTAAAAAAAATCACCTGATGGTAGTTCCTTGGTGGCCTAGCATTGTTAAGGATCTAGCATTGCCACTGCTATGGCTTGGATCACTGCCTGGCCTGGGAATTTCTGCATGGTGCAGGCATAGCCAAAAAAAATTTTTTTTTTTTTGTCTTTTCATCTTTTCTAGGGCTGCGCTCTCAGCATATGGAGGTTCCCAGGCTAGGGGTCTAATTGGAGCTGTAGCCGCCAACCTACACCACAGCCACAGCAATGCAGGATCCGAGCCCCGTCTGCAGCCTACACCACAGCTCATGGCAATGCCAGATCCTTAACTCACTGAACAAGGCCAGGGATCGAACCCGCAACCTCATGGTTCCTAGTGGGATTCGTCAACCACTGAGCCATGACAGGAACTCCAAAAAAAAATTTTTTTTTAATGTTATGTACCTCATTAACAGGAGGAAAAAAGAGAAAAACTTAATGATAATTTCAGTAGATGCAGAAGAGATATTTGACAAAATTCAATATCCATTCATGATAAAAATTCTCAGCAAGGAGTTCCCGTTGTGGCTCAGTGGTTAGCAAACCTGACTGGCATCCATGAGGACACGGGTTTGATCTCTGGCCTCACTCAGTGGGTTAAGGTTCTGGTGTTGCCATGGGCTGTGGTGTAGGTCTCAGATGCGTCTCAGATCTGGCATTGCTATGGCTGTGGCTTAGGCCAGTGGCTACAGCTCTGATTCCACCCCTAGCCTGGGAACCTCCATAAGCCATGGGTGCAGCCCTAGAAAGACAAAAACAAAAAAATATGTGCAAGACCTTTACACTAATATCTAAAAAATTCTGCTGAGAGAAGTCAACGAGCCTTAAAAAAAATGTGAAGATATACCAAGTTTGTGGATTGGAAGAATAACAGTTGTTAAGATGTCATATCTTCATAAGAAAGTGGCTTTTTTGGTAGAAAATGAAAACTTGATTCTAAAATTTATATGGAGGAGTTCCCATCGTGGCTCAGTGGGTTAAGGATCTGGCATTGCCGTGAGCTGTGGTGTAGGTCGCAGACGTGACTCGGATCCCACGTTGCTGTGGTTCTGGCATAGGCCAGAGCTGTGGTACAGCTCCGATTAGACCCCTAGCCTGGGAACCTCCACATGCCATGGGAGCAGCCCCAGAAAAGGCAAAAAGACAAAAATTTAAAAAATTAAAAATAAATAAAATAAAATTTATATGGAAATATAAAGGACCTAGAATAGCCAACATAATCTTGATAAAGAAGATCAGAGTTGGATGATTGATACTTCCTGATTTCAAGATATACTATGAAACTACAGTAATCATTGATTATGTGCCACTAAAAAAAAAAAAAAAAAAAAAAGGTCAGTAGGAAAGAACATAGGCCAGAAATAGACCCATTCTTATAAAGCATCAAAGAAATTTAATGGGGAAACAAAGTCTTTTCAACTAATGGTGCTGGCACAGTTGATTACCTATAACGTAACCACTGAGTTTTGTCTTATTCAATACAAAAACTAATTCAAGATGAATCATAGATAAATGTAAAAGATAAAGTTACAAAGCTTCCAGAATAAATCATAAAACTTTAGGTTCTTGTTAAAATACAGTAAGCACATTCTTCCAGCTCTCCCAATGAATGCAACTAAAACCCCACAGAGAATGCATGGAGTAACCATCTGAGGGCTCTGAAAAGTGAATGATAGCAAAGTACTATGAATCAAGCAATATGTTTCCCGGCCTTTCTCCCCCTGTATCTACCAGCTTGGATTCAAAGGCAGCCCAAATCTCAGCTCTGTGTACCAAGTGTAGACAAAGAGCTCCAAGAGAACCCCTCTCTTTCATGGTTTCTATAGGTCAGAGGAAGTAGAAAAAATACTCTTGTTCTTTACTTTCTCTCCTGCCCAAGCCCTCAGGCAAACCGCAGTCCTGAACTACAGTCCTGTGGTGGTGGTAGTGAAGGTAGTTGGAGTCAGGTGGACGTATAAAATCTGAGATAGGAATACCTCTCTCTGATTGGAAGAACCATGGTCTGAAGGGAGAAAGTGTGCAGGAATTCCTTTTGCTTTTTCTATATATATATATCCTTCCATTCCTTAGCCCCAGAAGCAAACCCTCTTATGGGAAGTGCATGGCAGAACAAGGAGAACATAGCCAGGGTACCAGAAAGAGGGGTGTCTGAGAGTTTGAGAATAGAGAGAGATTGCAGAGAGGAGGGAGCTCAACAAAAGTTCTCTTATAATCAAGCTGTGGATCAATGGATACCCAAGAGCTATAGCTTTCTCTCTCAGTTTTTTTTTTTTTTTTTTTTTTTTTTTGGAGCTGTAGCCGTCAGCCTAGGCCAGAGCCATAGCAATGTGGGACCTGAGCCTCATCTTCGACCTACACCACAGCTTACAGCAAAGCCAGATCCTCAACACACTGAGCAAGGCCAGGGATCGACCCGCATCCTCATGGATGCTAGTCAGGTTCATTAACCGCTGAGCCACAATGGGAACAATACTAATTATTAGAGAAATACAAATCAAAACTACAATGAGTTATCATCTCATACTGGTCAGAACAGCCATCATTAAAAAGTCTACAAACAATAAATGCTGGAGAGGGTGTGGAGAAAAATGAACCCTCCTACACTCTTGATGGGAATGTGAATTGGTACAGTCACTGGGGAAAACAGTATGGAGGGTCCTCAAAAAACTAAAAAGAGAGTTGCCATATGATCCAGCAATCCTACTCCTGGGCATATATTTAGAGAAAACACTAATTTAAAAACATACGCGCACCCCTACATTCACTGAAGCACTATTTACAGTAGCCAAGACATGGAAGCAACCTAAATGTCCATCAACAGATGAATGGATAAATGTGTGAGTATATGAGTGTGTAAACACACACACACACACACACACACACACACACACACACACAATGGAATATTGCTCAGCCGTAAAAAGAATGAAACAATGCCATTTGCAGCAACACGCATGGACCTAGAGATTATCACACTAAGAGAAGTTAGACAGGGAAAGACAAACATCATATGATATCACTTACATGCAGAATCTAAAAAAGTATACATATGAACTTATTTGCAGAACAGAAACAGACTCATAGACGTTGAAAACAAACTTATGGTTACTAAAGAGGACAGGTGGGTATGGCAGGGGGGGATGGACCAGGCGTTTGGGATTGGCAAATGTGCACTGTGATATATGGAATGACTGGCCAACGGGGACCTGCTATATAGCACAAGGACCCCTACCCAGTATTTCATGATGGTCTATGTGGGAAAAATCTCAAAAAGAATGGATGTGTGCACATGTACACCTGAATCACTTCATTGTACAGAAAAGAACATCACAACATTGTAAATCAACTGTACTTCAATGAAACTTTAAAAATGAAAAAAGATTGATTCTTCTAAAAACAAAAACAAAAACCACAGAAAAACAGAAACAGATTCATAGACTTAGAAAACAGACTTATGGTTACCAAAGGGGAAAGACAGTGGGGGAGAGATAAATTAGGAGTTTGGGATTAGCATGTACAAACTACTATGTATATAATAGATAAACAATAAGGTACAACTGTATAGCACAGGGAACTATATTTAATACCCTGTAATAAACCACAATGGAAAAGAGCATGAAAAAGAATATATGTATTGTTTTTTTGTTTGTTTTTTGTTTTGCTTTTTAGGGCTGTACTAGTGGCATATGGAAGTTTCCAGAGAGGGGTAGAATTGGAGCTGTAGCTGCCTGCCTATACCACTGCTCATGGCAATGCTGAGTCCTTAACCTGCTGAGCAAGGCCAGGGATTGACACCATGTCCTCATGGATACTAGTCAGATTTGTTTCCTCTGTGCCACAATAGGAACTCCCTGTATATATGTTTATATACACAAAACTAAATCACTTTGTTGTACACTAGAAACTAAAACCACATTGTAAATCAACTATAATTCAATAAAAAAATATATAAGAGTAATGCTTTGAGAAGTGAACCACGAGGGAGACCACTGCTTAGGAGAAAGACTGGTCCCTGGGTGGTGCATGTAAGCGACTATTACAAACAGCACTGCAAAGTTTGAAATATAAACTTATATTGAACAACAAAAGGTAGGTTCTAATTTGTAGCTTGAAATAACCAGGTTGGTTTTCTACTAAAAAATAAAACAATATATGGAGTTCCCACTGTGATGCAGTGGGTTAAGAATCTGGCATTATCTCTGAGGCAACATGGGTTTGATCCCTGGACTGGCACATTGGATTAAGGATCTGGCATTGCCATAGCTGTAGCATAGGTCACAGCTGTGGCTCAGATTCAATCCCTGGCCCAGGAATTTCCATATGCCACAGGTGTGGCCAAAAAAAAGGGAAAATAAATAAATAAATAAATATTTTTTCCATAGGATTTAAACAAGACATAGAGTCTCAAAATATAATATTCAAAATGCCTAGGATACTATCCAAGATTATTCATCACAGAAAATAAAAAAAAGAAAAATCTGAACAGTTCATCTGAGAAAATACAACCAATGGAAGCCAACTCTGAGATGACCCAGACATTACAGGTATCAGACAAATGATTTTTTTTTTTTAAGTTGAAGTATAGTTGATAGACATGCTTTTTTTTTTTTTTTTTTTTAATGGCTGCACCTGTGGCATATGGAAGTTCCCAGCATAGGGGTCAAATTAGAGCTGCAGCTGAGGCCTGTGCCACAGCCACAGCCACACCAGATCCAAGCCACATATGTGACCTACACTGCAGTTTGTGGCAACGCCAGATTCTTAACCCACTGAACAAGGTCAGGGATTGAACTTGCATCCCCAAAAAGACAACATAGGAGTGAAGTCAGCCATACAATGAAACACCAACATCGAATGCTTTCACTGACACATGGAATCTGACAAAAGAACAGATTGAATTTCTTTGCAGAACAGATGCTGACTCACAGACATTGAAAAACTTTTGGTTTCTGGAGGAGACAGTTTGGGGGTGGGGGGATGTGCTTGGGTTGTGGGATAGAAATCCTGTGAAATCAGATTGTGATGATAATTATACAACTACAGATGTGATAAATTCATTGAATAATAATAAAAAATAAATTTAAAATAAAAAAAGACAACATCTGGTCCTTAACCTTCTTAGTCACAATGGGAACTCCTAGACAAATGCTTTTAAGGAACTGTTATAATCATATTCCAAGAAGTAGGATGAATGTTATTCAAAAAAATGGAAAGTCTCAATAGAGAAACAGAAGTTATAAAAATGAACCCAATAAAAATTTTATAACTGAAAAATACGATAACCAAAATTTAAAAATTCATTAGATGAGTTCAACTGCAAAATGGAGATGACAGAAGAAAGAGTCAATGAACTTGAAGACTGATTAATAGAAATTGAGCAATCTGAACAACAGAGAAATAAAATATTGAGGGGGTGTGTGGAAATTAATAGAGCTGCAGGGAATCTGACATTTTTGTCACTGGGACCTTGAAGGAGAGGAGTATGTTGCAGAAGTAATTTAAGGAAATAATGACTGAAAACTTCCCAAATTTGGTGAAAAGCATAAATACACAGATTCAAGAAACTCTATCAACTCCAAAGGGTAAAAACTCCAAGGAACACATGCCCAGACACATTATAATCAACCCACTGAAAACCAAACACAAATTATAAATCTTTGCTTTTTTTCTTTCTTTAGGGCTGCACCTGCTGCATATGGAAGTTCCCAGGTTAGGGGTCAAATCGGAGCTGATAGAATTGCCATACTGAATAAAATAACAAGACTGTATGCTCTCTACAAGAAAGTTACTTTAAGTAAAATGATGTGGGTGGGTAAAAAGTAAAAGGATGAAGAAATGTGTATGATGCAAACATAATTTTAAAAAAGCTGGAGTACCTTTATTAACATCAAACAAAATAGACTTCAAAGCAAAGAAACTAAACCAGGAATAAGGAGGGATTTTACATAATGATAACAGTCAATTCACTAAGAAGACAAAACAATCCTAAAGGTGTACGTACATGAACAGAGCTCCAAAATAAAAGAAGCTAAAATGACAGAATTGAAAGGAGATGTGAGCAAATCCACAATTAGAGTTTGAGCCTGCAGCATTCTTCCCTCAGGAACTAATAGAACAAGTAAGTAGACAGAAATTGGCAAGAATATATAATTTATAAACACCACCAGCTACCATAAAGAAGTGAAATCATACAGAAGATGTTTTCTGACTACAATGGGATTAAAGAAAAATTAATATTACAAAATGCTAATGATTAATTAATTAATATTAAATTAATTATTACAAAATGCTAATGAAAAATCAAAGGAAACCTAAATAAACAGAAACATACTATGTTCATGGACTGGAAGGCTAAATACACTTAGAATGTCAATTCTTCCCAAAGTTTCTACTACTTTCCTACCAACATATTAGTATTATACACATGAGCACTAAGCACCTGTTTGTGCACTATGCTGTCTACCATTACTACCTACTTTGGGTCTGGCCATAGGCTTTGAGGGATAAATACAAGTGGTTAGACACAAAATGTAAATGTACAAAACACATGAGAAAATAATACAAGACATGACTAAAAAGGATGTTGTCTAAAAATATCCCATGGATAAGGCAGGGTTTATCCCAGGCCTTGGAGAGAGACAGGATTTACATAGAGCAAAGGCAGCTTTAAATTTTTGTTTTCTACTATGAAGCTCGCACTATAAAAAATTTTTACCCATCAAATACCTAACAAGATATATTGTTTTTCAATTTTTATATTTTTATTTTTTGGCTTTCTTTAGCACTGCACATGCTACATATGGAAGTTCCCAGGCTAGGGTTCGAATTGGAGCTGCAGTTGCCGACCTACATAGAGCCACAGCAACATCAGATCCCAGCCATGTCTGCAACCTACACCACAGCTCACAGCAATGCTGAATCCTTAATCCACTGAGTGAGGCCAGGGATTAAATCTGCATCCTCATAGATATTAGTCAGGTTGGTTACCGCTGAGTCACAACAGGAACTCCTGTTTTTCAATTTTTATTTATTTTTTATTTTATTGTATTATTATTATTATTATTATTATTTTGTCTTTTTAGGGCCCCACCCATGACATATGGAAGTTCCCAGGCTAGGGGTCAAACTGGAGCTGTAGCTGCTGGCCTACCCACAGCCACAGCAACTCGGGATCTGAGCTGCATCTGCAACTTACACTACAGCTCATGGCAAAGTAGGATCCTTAACCCACTGAGTGAGGCCAGGGATCAAATCCGCATCCTCATAGATCCTAGTTGGGTTCGTTAACCACTGGGTCACAATGGGAACTTCCTCTTTTTCAAGTTTTAAATCAGAATTATTTAACTGCCAATTAGAGTTTATTATTATTATTATAGCAGGATGATTCCAATGAAGTTGATACTGTTACAGGCAAAAAGTAAGATAATCTAACTTTTTTTTTTTTTTTAATGGCTGGACCCGTGGCATATGAAAGCTCCCTGGACAGGGATTGAATCCAAGTCACAGCTGTGACCTATCCCTTAGCGGCAGCAATGCATGAAACCTGCCCATCTACAGCAACTCTAGTCCTTGCAGTCAGATTTTTTTTTTTGTCTTTTTTGCCTTTTCTAGGGCCGCTCCCGTGGCATATGGAGGTTCCCAGGCTATGGGTTGAACTGGAGCTGTAGCTGCTGGCTGCTGGCCTACGCCAGAGCCAGAGCAACTGGAGATCCGAGCCATGTTTGCAACCTACACCACAGCTCATGGCAATGCCGGATCCTTAACCTACTTAGCAAGGTCAGGGATTGAACCCGCAACCTAATGGTTCCTAGTTGGATTCATTAACCACTGAGCCACGATGGGAACTCCATGCAGTCAGATTCTTAATCTACTACAGCAAGAACGCTTTTTTTTTTTTTTTTGGATCTAACTTTTTAGCTGGCCTTTATGGCCTTATTAAAGACAAAGTTATGATTTTAAAAATACTGAAAACACTTTTTCTTTTTTTTTGTTGTTGTTGTTGTTGTTATTGTTGTTATTTCTTGGGCCGCTCCCGCGGCATATGGAAGTTCCCAGGCTAGGGGTTGAATCGGAGCTGTAGCCACCGGCCTACGCCAGAGCCACAGCAACGCGGGATCCGAGCCGCGTCTGCAACCTACACCACAGCTCACGGCAACGCCGGATCGTTAACCCACTGAGCAAGGGCAGGGATGGAACCCGCAACCTCATGGTTCCTAGTCGGATTCGTTAACCACTGCGCCACGACGGGAACTCCCTGAAAACACCATTTTTCTATGGTTGACTTGTACATATTGTTATAGCAGCAAAAAAAAAAAAAAAAAAAAAACCTAATAAAGATTACGATATCTTATTTACCCATGTTTAAAAATGAGGAAACTGAGAATTAAGGACATATATCCAGGACTTAGAAAAGTAGATCTTTGAAACAAGCTCTGTCTGCTACCCCAACCTTTGCTTTTAAAAATCAGCTTAAAATAAACAGGGCTGAAGGAGGGAAGGGCTTACCTGAGGAGGGGCCTGACTTATGCATGATTAGTCATCTGTATAAACCACTATATCCAGGAGGGTGTGATAACTGGAATTGTAGGTCCATCAAGTAGAAGGGTCCTCTGTTGGTGTTGGGGTGTAGAATCAGGAGTCTTAGCAATGAGGATTGATGCTAGCAGTACCATGGTTACAGGAGGTTCACTGGATTGGACCCAACTTGAGCCAGTAGTTAGAGGTGTGCAAAACAAGGTCAGACCTGTGGGCAGGAGATAGTAAGAACAATGCAGAGATCAGTGGCTCAGTCGTACCCACTAGACTCCAGCCTAAGGCTTTTGTTCCAATAGGAGCACAGATAATGACACCAATGCCCAGGACACAATTTAAGGTCTGTCCCAGAAGGTAAACTGGCATATCTTTTTTCATTAGTAAACAAAATTTTATTCAAACTTTGCAAATATCCTTTACATTTAGCCTGAGATTAAGCAGGAGACAGTTCAACCTGAAGTTAGACTTCATCGCTCAAATAGTTAAGCATCTGATAATAAAGCTAAGGATGAACATTATCAAACATAATTTAGGCATTCCAATGAATTTGACAATGAATAGTGACCCAAACCAAGCTTTAACTTACTCTGGTCTACATGATCTTCAGAGCCTAAAAGTACCTATCATTTAATAATAATTTTTTTTAAGGTCTTCAATAACAAATTACGAAGGTGTGTCCAGGTGCAGAATATTGGTTCAACATTTCTAGAACTGCTGCTTTACACTAGTGTTAAAAAAAAATGACCCCAATCATTATTCAACACGTAGTTGAAAACATGCAGCAGCATGGTATAGTTTTTGTTTTTTGTCTTTTTGCAATTTCTTGGGCCGCTCCTGCAGCATATGGGAGGTTCCCAGGCTAGGGGTCAAATCGGAGCTGTAACCACTAGCCTATTCCAGGGCCACAGCAACTCGGGATCTGAGCCGCGTCTGTGACCTACACCACAGCTCATGGCAACGCCGGATCGTTAACCCACTGAGCAAGGCCAGGGATCGAACCCGCAACCTCATGGTTCCTAGTTGGATTCGTTAACCACTGTGCCACAACGGGAACTCCCTATAGTTTATTTTTATAAATATTAGTACCGGTAGTAAAAATATAAAATACGGAGCCTCCCTTTTTCAAATATTAGGTCTCCGAATGCTTCATTCATCCTTGCGTTTCAAACCTATATAATGCACTCATATGACATTGTAGATTTAGCAATGAGACAGAATACCGTACATCTGTTGGGGAAGGAGAAGCATTGTGGGAATACCAAAGCACTACTTTATAGAAAGTAAACGTTTCTGAATATTTACTGTACATTATGTAAATAAACATTCATAATAAGAATCAACATAGGCCAAAACATTGTTTTCTAGGAAATCAGAACTTTTTTTTCTTTTAAGTCACACACATTCAAGATGCTTTTTGTTAGAAAAAAAGTGGAACCTGTTCATCTATTTGCTTATGTGCTTAAATATCTTGGAAATAAGTAACTATTACATTCATTTGCTAAAGGTTTGTCCTCTTTGTTGGCTGGCTATGGCAAACAAGGAATACAGTACTGTTTCAGTACCTGTTTTTCATGTAATACTAGCTAAGTAATATATAATTAATTCATTTTTATCAGTGTGTATTAATAGTATAAATGGATTAGATGAAGCAGTGAATTTCAAAATTTGTATAGGAGAAACTAGTTGATGATTTGTTTCCAATAAGGCTAGTAACAAAATAATTACTACAAAGTCAGTCTGAGCTAGAGGGAAACCCCTGATTTAGCAAGTTGAATCAAAGTTTGAAGTTAGGTCATTTTAATTCTTATATTACTGTGCAAATCTAGAACTTCCTATGTAAGAGAGAGTTCTGGGAGCATTAAAGTCCTATAATAAAAGAATGAAATACTGATTAGGTTTTTGAAATAAACAGAGATACTATAGGAAGAAATATGAATGTGTTAATGACAGTGTCATAGCAATGGCCTCGGGATTTCCTTAATGAATGAGAAACTAAGAGAGACAATTCATTAGTCAATAATGTTCTCAATCAAACCCTAAATTTGAAGTAAGAGATGATAAAGACACAAAATCAAAGATGTATTTTCTGGAGTTTCCATCATGGCTCAGTGGAAACGAATCTAACTAGCATCCATGAGGATGCATGTTCAATTCCTGGCCTCGCTCACAGGGCCATGAGCTGTGGTGTAAGTCGCAGATGCGTCTCGGATCCCGCATTGCTGTGGCTGTAGCGTAGGGAGGCAGCTACTGCTCCAATTCAATCCCTAGCCTGGGAACCTCCATATGCCACAGGTGTGGCCCTAAAAAGACAAAAAAAAAAAAATGCACTTTCTACTACGACCATATGCAAGAACTTCAAGCTTTATGCCATTATTTTGTACCAGCAGCAGCCCCCTTAACAGGAAAAAACTTAGTCACAACTGTCTACCCCATTCAAAGTTTCTAGGCTTTGAAGGAGTACATTTCTAAATGCTTGCCATTAGGCAGGGGTCAGCATGTCCAACAAGGAATAGATTGTTTTGTAGTAGGAGTCTGTAGATGATGTCATCCACCTGGTCAAAAACATAACCTACCACCCTGAGCCCTGCCTCACTGAGCTCCAGGCAGTATCTACTCCTTTCTCGTTTCCACACTGATATAGGTCACATCATCTGTACAGCGCAGGGTTTTTGAGAAGTACATGTTGCTAACAGCAAAGAGAACCTCATTTAAAACTGTATCAGCTTCCAGCCTCATGTCTTTCATATCAGTTCCTTCAAAGACATTAAGTTCTACATCTTCAAATCCCGACAAACTGCTCAGCTCCTTGGGATTAGTCTATTTCCATTCTGTGTGTGCCCTACGTCCTCCTCTTCCTCCCTCTGCCACCCACTCACTTCCCTACTCTCGTCCCCCACCCCCGCACATCATTTTTTGATAAACAATCAATATCAAGACATTTAAAATGCTCACACCTTTAAGGTGAGCATTTTAGTCTTAGGAATCAATCACCTAAACTGATTTGCCTTTACCAAATCAGAAGGTGTTTATTACATTATAGCAAAAAAATTGGTAACAATGGAAATATCCAGTAACAGAGGAATGAGTTAAATTCTAGCACAATCATGATGGGCCATTATGCAGCCATTCAAAAGGATTTTTTTTTTAAGAATTTTGGAAATGTTTACAATATAATGTTAAGTGGAAAATGCAAGATATAAAGTCATAGAGTATGCCCAAGCTTCCTACAAGTGATTATGGTTTTGCCAAAACTTTACAACACAGACCACCTATAACCAACTTCTGAAAGGAATGGTATCTATCTAATATTTAAGTCATATTCATGAGAGTGTTTTAGGAACTAAAACAAACCAAAAAGGTCAATTTAATTCCACTAGGATATTTTCCTACAGAAGTCGAAACAAGTTTCCTTGAGGAAAACCAATAGTCCAACAATGATGTTTATCCTGAATAACAAGGTCCCAGCCTGGACACCTCACTCATGTGTTTCTTCTCAGGTTTAGCTGAAGACAGCTTGCCCCAAGAGCACCTGCTAACAACTATCAAGGTAGCCTCATAGGTGTAAGAAGATAATATCAGGGAGCCCAGTATTGTGTCTGGCTTGGAGAATGGATATTGTTGCCTCGAGGAGATGGGATAAACCTGGAGGTTTCATCTGGAAAGCCTAAATGGCCCCCCTCCTTTTTTTAAACAAGCTTGCTTCCGTACTCTCCATAAATCAGTCAGCAAATTATTAGTACTGCCATCCTCAGAGAAATCTATGTAGTTGGGGTATTGGGCAGCAAAAGATACCCTACTGCAAGAATCCTCCTGCTTGGGAATTTTATGGCCACCCTTCTTCAGATGTGGCCTCCTAGAACAACCAAGAAGTGCAACCAGCAGACATCTAGATGGAGTAGTACCTGCTAAAGTCCAGAGTGGCCTGGTACTTGCTCCTGAGGTGACCAAAGCGGCCTAGTAACTGCTCCTGAGGTGACCAAAGCAGGGGTAACCCATTCCCTGGGAACACCTGGCTATGGTCTTCTCAGGTAAGCCCACCCTTAAGTTGGGTTCTGTAATGGCATTACACATGTAGATACTTCAGGCGGTCCAAACCCTGATTGTAGACATAGGGACATCGCTGGACACACATTTGACAATACACCCTATTAAAAAAAAATTGCAGCACTTGCTAGCACCTGAAAGTTCACTCATTCTACTTGCTCCAACCTCACACAATACAAAATCATGATAGACTCTATCAGTTCCATCTTCTTCCCACTGCTGCACCCCAACTTAGTTTAGGACAGCAGTCCCAACAGCATTTGCTGGCTAGAATGTTTTATTGATAAAGATTGCTTTTAATTTTTTTAAATTGGGACATAAAATACTACATACAGTAGTGTACATAAAGTAGACTTATCTCTAGCATGTGTACTTAAATAAATTTGTGCCTATGTATACACTCATGTGACGCCTACCCAGATCTACACAGAACATTCACAGCACACCAGAAGTCTGCTTCATTCCTTTTAGTCAACACACATTTTTACTACTGTAACTGTCATCTCTATAGTTTTCCTATTTTGCACTTTTTTTTTTGTCTTTTTAGGGCTGCACCTGCAGCATATGGAGGTTCCCAGGCTAGGGATCAAATCGGAGCTGCAGCCGCTGGCCTACACCAGAGCCACAGCAACACCAGATCTGAGCTGCGTCTGCAACCTCCACCAAAGCTCATGGCAACACTGGATCCTTAACCCACTGAGTGAGGCCATGGAACGAACCCACAACCTCATGGTTCCTAGTCAGATTCGTTTCCACTGTGCCATGACGGGAACTCTGCTGTTTTGTACTCTTGATCTGGCTTCTTTTGCTCAATTTACTGGTGATATTTAACTATGTTGCTGCATGTTCATACTTTTTCATTACTGTGTAGTTATTCCATTTTGTGTATATACTATAATTTATTTGCCCATTCACCTTTTGATAAATATGTGGACTGTTAAGCAGTTTGAAGCTACCATGAAGGAGAATGCTATGAAGATTCTTGAATATGTATATATCTTTTGGTGGACATTTGTGTTTATTTGCTTGGGTACGTAGCTAGGAGCAGAATTATTAGGTTATAGGATACACATGTGTTTAGCTTTAGCAGATCTTGCAAAACAGTTTTCCAAAGTAGTTGAATCAATGTAAACTCCTACTAGAAATGTATAGGAGTGCCAGTTGCTCCATATTTTCACCAATATTTGGTACTTGCTCCTAAGGTGCCCAACATACATAATGGGTGTACAGTGGTAGACTACTGTGGTTTTAATCTGTATTTCCCTAATGCTGATTTGAATATATATATATTTTTTGTCTTTTTGCCTTTTTTTCTAGGGCCACACCTGTGGCATGTGGAGATTCCCAGGCTAGGAGTCTAATCGGAACTGTAGCTGCCAGCCTACGCCAGAGCCACAGCAACGCGGGATCTGAGCTGCTTCTGTGACCTACACCACAGCTCATGGGCAATGCTGGATCCTTAACGCACTGAGCAAGGCCAGGGATTGAACCCGCGACCTCATGTTTCCTAGTCGGATTCATTAACCACTGAGCCTACTTAGGAGTTCCCATCATGGCTCAGTGGTTAACGAACTTGAGTAGTATCCATGAGAACGTGGATTTGATTCCTGGCCTGGCTCAGTGGGTTAAGGATCCAGCATTGCTGTGGCTGTGGCATAGGGTGGCAGCTACATCTCCAATTCACCCCCTGGCTTGGGAATCTCCATATGCCACGGGTTTGGCCCTAAAAAGACAAACAAACAAAAACAACAAAAAACCTGTGCATATTTCAGTGTCTTGTCCATTTTTAAGCTGTGTTGTATTTCAATTTTTTATTGATTTGCTGGAGGTCTTTATATAGTAAGAACCCATGCTATATAAAGAATCCATGTTAGATTATGCTCTTGTCAACTTAGTTAAACTTGGAACTATGACTCTTAGAATCCCCTTTCCTGTATAGTTCCCATTAGAATTAAACTCAAAGAGGAAACTGCACAATATTTGGAAGATGGAGTTGAATCAGCAGCCACTTATCACTAATGAGACACAGGGATTAAAGACAGTGGACATATGCAGGGGTTATGGAAAGTAACTGTCCTCACTCTTCTTTGCCCCATGAACAGTTCATCTTTCAAATGCTGCCCTTGCTGACCAACCTATCGCTGGATACTTACCTGCAGACCCAGAGATGTAGTAGCAGTAACAGCTATTCACAGAACTCTTCCCTCCATAGTCCCTATTCCAATGGCTAGGCATGCTTGGTTTTCTAGATTTCCTCCAACTTGTCCACTTGAGCTCATGTTTCAGGAAAACAAGTCAGTGACTATTTATCTCATCTTCCAATACAGTTAGACCTCTTCCTACAGAGGAACTTTTGTTTTAGCTACAAAGAAGATAAAGTTATCTCCATAGCATCATATTTTTTCTCCAAATTGTATGTAGGTATTAAAGACAGATTTAGATGAGCAAAGGGAGAAAATAAATAATAATTCTTAATCCCACCAACTCACAGTCACCCACAGTCAAAATTTTGGTATATTTTCTTCTGGTTGTTTGCTGTGTATTTTTGCATGCATTTATATACACTGTGTATATTTTTCCCTTCAAAAAATAAAACATGGGATCTACACATTTTGTAAACTCAAAGATACACTGAGTATTGATATTGCTAATTCTTTGTCCACATACATTTCCTTAGAATAATTTTTTGACTTAGAATTCTAGAACTAAAAGATAAAAAATCATTAAGGCTTCCAATAAATATAACTCAAATGACCTCCCCAAAAGACTATCGACTACATGTCCACCAGTGTCTGTTTCCCTTCATCCTCACCAAGGACTTTCAAAATCTTTGCCAATTTATAAGGGGAAAAATGGTATCTCTTTTTCTTTTTTTTAATATTAAAAAATAATTTTTAGGGCAGCACTGGCAGCATATGGAAATTCCCAGGCTAGGGGCCGAATTAGAGCTACAGCTGCCAGCCTATGCCACAGCCACGGAAACACGGGATCCGAGCTGCAACTGCAACCTACACCACAGCTCATGGCAACACCGGATCATTAATCCACTGAGCAAGGCCAGGGATTGAACCTGCACCCTCATGGATACTAAGTGGGTTCTTAACCCACTAAGTCACAACAGAAACTCAATACTTGTAAATTTCTTAAGATATAAGATGATGTCTTATTCATATTTTCTTTCAGCATCAAATATAATGATTAATACATAATAGATACTCAAATGTTCATTGAGGAGTTCCCTGGTGGTCTAGTGGTTAAGGATTTGGCATTGGCACTGCTGTGGCTCTGGTCTGATCTCTAGCCTGGGAAATTCTGCATGCTGCAGGTGTGGCCAAAAAAAAAAAAAAAAAAGTACTGTTGAACTGATTCTATATATTCACTTTGAAAATATGTCATCTTCGGAGTTCCCGTCGTGGCGCAGTGGTTAACGAATCCGACTAGGAACCATGAGGTTGCGGGTTCGGTCCCTGCCCTTGCTCAGTGGGTTAACGATCCGGCGTTGCCGTGAGCTGTGGTGTAGGTTGCAGACGCGGCTCAGATCCCGCGTTGCTGTGGCTCTGGCGTAGGCCGGTGGCTACAGCTCCGATTCAACCCCTAGCCTGGGAACCTCCATATGCCGCAGAAGCGGCCCAAAGAAATAGCAAAAAGACAAAAAAAAAAGAAAATGTGTCATCTTCACTATATTGTCCCTTCTTAGGCAATATTTATCTCTTCTATATTCATACCTATTTTTATTTACCCCATTAGAGTTTTATTGTTTTATCTGAATAAATCTCTTTGATTCCAAACCAACTCAATAAAAATTACTATTGTAAAAAGATGTTCATACCAGCATATATTTCTAGTATATGAAAATAGAGCAGAGAAATATAATGAATTTTTATCTAATGCTGTGAAATTTTGCTTCAATTAAAATTTAAATACCTCTACTAATTTAGGTTGACTTCTGTAGTATTAAATGATATAATTAAGAAAATTTTTAAATAAGCTATAGAATGGAAGAAAGTTTTTCAAATCATGTATCTGATAGATGACTTGACAGAATATATGGGGAACTCTTCCATTTCAATATAAAAGGCATTCAATGAAAAATGGGCAAAAAGGAGTTCCCATTGTGGCTCAGTGGGTTATGAACCCAACTAGTATCCATGAGGATGAGGGTTTGATCCCTGGCCTCGCTCAGTAGGTTAAGGATCTGGCTTTGCTGTGGCTGTGGCACAGGCTGGCAGCTGCAGCTCTGATTCAACCCCTAGCATGGACTTCCCTATGCTGCAGGTGCAGCCAAAAACAAACAAACAAAGAAAAATGGGATTGTATTTTTTATATTCTTTTTCTAAAATTTCATTGTTAGTATACAGAAGTGCAAACGATTTCTGAATGTTAATCTTGTATCCTGCTACTGATCAGTTTGAGTAGTTTTTGTGTTGCAGTCCTTAGGGTTTTCTATATATAGTATTATGTCATCTGCATAGAGTGACAATTTTACCTCTTCTCTTCCAATTTGGATTCCTTTTATTTCTTTCGTTTGTCTGATTTCTGTGGCTAGGACTTCCAATACTATGTTAAATAAAAGTGATGAGAGTGGGCATCCTTGTCTTGTTCCAGATTTTAGAAGGAAAGCTTTCAGTTTCTTTCTGTTGAGTATTATATTGGCTGTGTGTTTGTTGTAAATGGCTTTATGTTAAGGTATGTTCCCTCCATACCCACTTTCGTATGAGTTTTTATCATAAATGGATGTTGTATTTTGTCAAATGCTTTTTCTGCATCTATTGAAACAAAAAGACAATCTACGGAATGGGAGAAAATACTTTCAAATGATGCAACTGACAAGGCTTAACCTCTAAAGTATACAAACAACTTATACAACTCAACAGCAAAAAAGCCAACAACCCAATAGAAAAATGGGCAGAAGACTTGAACAGACTTTTTTCTAAAGAAGATATATAGATGGCCAACAGGCACATGAAAAATGCTCAACATCACTATTAGAGAAAAGCAAATCAAAGCTACAATGAGGTAGGAGTTCCCTTCGTGGCTCAGCAGTTAATGAATCCAACCAGGATCCATGAGGATATGAGTTCGATCCCTGGCCTTGCTCAGTGGATTAAGGATCCAGCATTGCAGTGAGCTGTGGTGTAGTTGCAGACACTGCTCAGATCCTGCTTTGTTGTGGCTATGGTGTAGGCCAGCAGCTGTAGCTCCAATTTGACCCCTAGTCTTGGAACCTCCATATGCTGCAGATGCAGCCCTAAAAAGACAAAACAAACAAACAAAAACTACAATGAGGTAACCCCTCACACCAGTCAGAATGGTCATCACTAATAAGCCAAAGAGTAACAAATGCTGGAAAGGGTGTGGAGAAAAGGGAACCCTCCCACACTGTTAATGGGAATGTAAATTGGTACTGCCGCTATGGAAAACAGTACGGAGGTTCCTCAGAAAACTAAATATAGAACTACCAGGAGTTCCCGTCATGACTCAGTGGTTAACGAATCCGACGAGGAACCATGAGGTTGCAGGTTCGATCCCTGGCCTCGCTCAGTGGGTTAAGGATCTGGCATTACCATGAGCTGTGATGTAGGTCACAGATTGAGGCTTGGAACTGACATTGCTGTGGCTGTGGTGTAGGCCTGTGGCTACAGCTCAGATTAGACCCCTAACCTGGGAAACTCCATATGCCGCAGGTGCAGCCCTAGAAAAGACAAAAAGACCAAAAAAAGAAAAAAAGAACTACCATATGACCCAGCAATCCCACTCCTGGGCATATATCTGGACAAAACCTTCACTGAAAAAGATATAGACATCCCTATGTTCATTGCAACATTGTTCACAATAGCCAAGACATGGAAGCAATGTAAATGTCCATTGACAGATGAATGGACTAAGAATAAGTGGTATATATACACAATGGAATACTACTCAGCCATAAAAGAGGACAAAATAATGCCATTTGCAGTAATGTGGATGGAACTAGAGATTCTCATACTAAGTGAAGCAAGTCAGAAGGAGAAAGACAAATACCATATGATTATCACTTATATATGGGATCTAATATACAGCACAAATGAACCTATTTACAGAAAAGAAACAAACTCATGGACTTAGAGAACAGACTTGTGGTTGCCAAAGGTGAAGGGGAGGGAGTGGGATGGACTGGGAGTTTGGGTTAGTAGATATCGCATTTGGAGTGGATAAGCAATGAGATCCTGCTGTATAGCACAGGGTCACTTGTGATGGAACATGATGGAAGATAATGTGAGAAAAAGAATGTGTGTATATATATAAAAAATGTGTATGACTGGGTCACTTTGCTGTACATCAGAAACTGGCATAACATTGTAAATCAAGTAAAATGGAAAAAATAAAAGTCAAAAATAAATAAATAAATAAAAGGTTAAATAAATTTAAAAAAGAAAAATGGGCAAAAGATGAATAAACATTTCAGAAAAAGCAAGTAAATTGCTAATAAACACATGAAAATACATTCAACATCATTAGTCATTAGGGAAATAAAAATTAAAACCACAATGAGATACAACTTCACATCCACTAGAACGGCTATAATTATGAAGAGAGAGACAATAACAACTGTTAGTGAGGAAGTGGAAAAATTAGAACCCTCATACATTGCCATAAGTAATGTAAAGTGATTACAGACACTTTGGAAAATCGTTGAACAGTGTCTTAAAAAGATAAATTTGCCATTAAACCCAGCCATTCCAGTCCTATGAATCTAACCAACAGAAATGAAAGCACACATCCACACACACAAAAAAACATGTATGCAAATGATCACAGCAGCATTTTCCATAATAGCCAAAAACTGGAAACCACCTTAACGTTCATTGCTTGCTGAATGGATAAGCAAAATAATATATATCCATACAATCAAATACTATTTGGCAAAAAAAGAATGTAATTCTAATATATGCTTCGATATGGATTAACCTCAAAAAAAATTATGCTAAGCCAGATACAAATGCTGTATATGACTCCATTTATATGAAATGTCCAAAAGAGGCAAAATTATAGAAACAGATGGAAAACCAGTGGTAGCCTGAGGCTAAGAGTGGGAGGAGAGATTAACTGTAAATGGGCATGAGGTTATTTTTTGGTGTAATGGAAGTATTCTAAAACTAGACTGTGGTGATGGTTGTACAACTCTATAAATTTATTAACAGACATTGAATTATACCCTCACAATGGCTGAATTCTTTGGTTGTAAATTATACTTCAATAAAGCTGTTTTTTAAAAAACCCCAGATATCTAATTATCTTAGGGTTTTAATCAAGAAAGGATGCTGAATTGTAATCAGTGCTAGCTAGCGTGGCAGAAATCCCCATTTAGTCAGAGGATATGGCTTTTTAGAGAGGGAAGCAATTGTCCCCAGAGTAATCTATTCAGGAAATTGTGAGCCACCTTGTTAAAAAGGAATGTTCAACTATATATCTTATTGATGCCAACTGTTTCTTTGGAAGCAATTCTAGCTGTTAACTCCATTCATCCATTCAGCAAAAGTCATAGAATGCTTACTTATTTGCCAAGTATTATTTGTCAAGCTGGAGGGGGATAATAAAAAATGAAAAGGCATGGCTTGGCCTTTAACCTGCCAGCATTTCAAAACGTGTGGTTCCATTAAGAATTTGGCCCTTCTTCCTTTCCTAGCTACTATCCCCTTTCTTTGACTTCAGAGCAGAGATCCTTACTGCTTCCACTTTCCTTTCTCCCTATTTCATTATTTTTCCCTTTTAGCAAAATTTCAAGCATATGGAAAAATATAGAAAAAATATAATAAAACATTCATGTATCTGGTTAGCTCTTAATTTTTCAGATTTTTAAGTTTGAATTTTAGGTCTTTAAAAAAAATAAAATATTACAGATGGCATTTGAAGGTCCCTGTGTTCACTTCTTTTTTGACAGAGGTAACTGGTATCCTAAAACTGGGCTCCATCATTCCCACACATATTTACATCCTATTATTTTATGTGTATATGTATTCATAAGCAATGCATACACTTTACAAATATAAGTGATGTGACACTTCGTATTTTTTCATGCTTTTTGTGTTCTTCACTCAATCTGTTTTTTGAAGTTGATTCATATTTTAACTTTGATTTAATGTTCCATTATATGAATAAAGCACAATTTATTTATCTATCTTCCTACTTGGACATTAAGGTTGTTCCCATTTTTTTCTATTGCAGACAGTGTTGCAATCAATATTCTTGTACATGTTTCCTTACGCAAATATACAAGGTTCTTAATGGGCTCTACACACATAAGGGGAATTGCTAGGCCATGGGATATGTACTCTTTTTCAGCTTTGGTAGATGTTTCCAAATTTTCTTCAACAATTATTCAACTTACACTCCTACTAGCAGCACCTGAGAATACTCATTTATCTACATCTTTGCCAATATATGGTTTTACCAGATAACATTTTGTCTATATGAAAGATATGAAATGGTATCTCACTGTGGTCTTATTTGTCTTTTCCTGATTATCAGGGAAGGGAACATTTTTTATGTTTGTTGCCACTTTAAATATCATTATCTGTTATTCTTTGACCATTTTCCTATTGGATTGTTTGCCTTTTTCTTACTGATATGTTGTGGTTCTTTAATCTTTGTCTATTACATACATTTATCTTTTTTCCATCTTTGTTTTTTCCCTTTCTTGTAATGATCTTTGTTAAGCAGAATTTTAAAATCTTAAATATTAATACAAAACTTGCTGTTTGTGATTTGTGCTTCTTATATCTTTTTTTAACTTAGAAATTTATTCTGTTTAATCCACAAGCTTTATATAGCTTTAGTTTAAAAAACAAAAACAAAACAGTGAAAACAAGACACTATTTCAAAGTCTGGGCCCTTCCAGCTTTCCAAATACAAGAGCTCTGAAAGTTGTATATACCAATAGGAAGAACAAGACAAAATTATGAAGGGAGCCATGACATTTCACAAATCAAAATTTTCATATAACTGAAGGATCCTTCCTGGGACTAGATAATTGCCTTTACAAAAAAAAAAAAATGAAATTCCAGTGTTCCAAGTGTGATTCTTATATTTTAAGAAATCCTTCCTTAAATTATTTTAAAGTTTTTTTCCATTATAGCTGGTTTATAGTGTTCTGTCAATTTTCTACTGCATAGCAAGGTGATCCAGTTACACATACATGTATACATTCTTTTTTCTCACATTATCATGCTCCGTCACAAGTGACCATAGTTCCCAGCGCTATACAGCAGGATCCCAATGCTTATCCATTCCAAAGGCAATAGTTTGCATCGATTAACCCCAGACTCCCAGTCCATCCCACTCCCTTACCCTCCCCCTTGGCAACCGCAAGTCTGTTCTGCATGTCCAAGATTTTCTTTTCTGTGGAAAGGTTCATTTGTGCCATATATTAGATTCCAGATATAAGTGATACCATATGGTATTTGTCTTTCTTTTCTGACTTATTTCAACTAGTATGAGGGTCTCTAGTTCTATCCATATTGCTGCAAATTTAAATTATTTTTATTTTTGTTAGGTAATAAACCTAACAAAAACCTAATGGTTTTACATCAATTAGAAAAAGGTTCTTATCAATTAGAAATGAATACTGGATTATTTACAAGTGAAATTACATTATCTCCTGGATTTTCTTTTCTTTCTTTCTTCTTCTTCTTTTTTTTTTTTTTTTTTTTTTTTGTCTTTTAGGGCTGCACCCGCAAGCACATGGAGGTTTCCAGGCTAGGGGTCCAATCGGAACTACAGCTACTGACCTATAGCAACGTGGGATCCAAACTGTGTCTGCACCCTACATACACCACAGCTCACGGCAACACCAGATTCTTAAACCACTCAGCAAGGCCAGGCATCAAACCCACATCTTCATGGATACTAGCTGGGCTTGTAACCTGCTGAGCCACAATGGGAACTCCTTATCCTCTGATTTTTTTCTTTTCTTTTGTAGAGGCCTGATCACATTCAAATTAAAGATTTGTGGCACAACTTCATGGGTGGTATTGTGATTGTCCACTAGGAAGCACAAGATGTTTGACTGTCTCCATTTGTGATGCTTGCAGCTTTTGAACATCATTAACTGGATCCATTAATTCAGTAGGACTTTCAACTGGTGATATTCAAACACCACAATGCCTTTTTCACTCATTACGTGGAATACTTTTATAAAGAAACCCTCTTCTCACAGACAGATGGCCAGAAAACACATGAAAAGATGTTCAACATCACTAATTATTAGAGAAATACAAATGAAAACTATAGTGACATATACCTCACACCAGTCAAAATGGCCATCATCAAAAAGTCTACAAATAATAAATGCTAGAGGGGGTATGGAGAAAAGGGAAGCCTCCTACAATGCTGGTAGGAATACAGGGTGGTGCAACCCCAATGGAGAGCAGTGTGGAGGTACCTTAAAAAATTAAATAACAGGGAGTTCCCATTGTGGCTCAGCAGGAAACGAAACTGACTAGTATCCATAAGGATGTGGGTTCGATCCCTGGCCTCACTTAGTGGGTTAAGGATTCAGTATTGCCATGAGCTGTGGTGTAGGTTGCTGACATGGCTTGGATCTGGCGTTGCTGAGGCTGTGGAGAAGGCTGGTACTGCAGCTCCGATTCAACCTCTAGCCTGGCAACTTCCATATCCCATGCAACCCAAAAAAAGCAAAAACAAACAAAACAAATAAACAAAATCCAGCAATCCCACTCCTGGGCATATACCCAGAGAAAACCATACTTTGAAAGGATACATGCACCTCAATGTTCACTGCAGTACTATTTATTTTAGCCAAGACATGGAAGCACCTAAATGTCCATCAACAGAGGAAAGGATAAGGAAGATGTGGTACATATATACAATGGAATATTACTTGGCCATAAAAGAGAATGAAATAATGCCCTTTACAGCAACATGGATGGACCTAGAGATTATCCTTCTAAGTAAGTTAGAGAAAGGCAAATATCATATGAGATCACTAAAATGTGGACTCTAATAAAAAGGATAAAAAGAACTTACAAGATAGAAACAGACTCAAAGATTCTGAAACCAAATTTATGGTTACCACAGGGGGAATGCTGAAGGGAGGGATGGACTGGGAGGTTGGGACTGACATGTATACACTACTATATAAAAAGTTGGTTGGTAATAAGGACCTACTGTATAGCTCAGGGAAATCTATTCAATATTCTGTGATAGCCTATATGGGAAAAGAATCTGAAAAAGAATGAATATATATATGTATATATATGTGTGTGTGTGTATATATATACATATATGGCTGATTCACTTTGCTGTACACTTGAAACTAACACAACATTGTAAATCACCTACATTCCAATAAAATTTATTTTTAAGAAAAGAGCTACTAGAGCTAAAATATGAATTAAGCAAGGTTACAGGAAAAAAGATCAATGTAAAAATCAATTGTAGGAGTTCCTGTCGTGGCTCAGTGGTTAACAAAACCTGATTAGTATTCATGAGGATGTGGGTTTGATCCCTGGCCTTGCTCAGTGGGTTAAGGATCTGGCATTACGGAGTTCCCGTCGTGGCGCAGTGGTTAATGAATCCGACTAGGAACCATGAGGTTGCAGGTTCGGTCCCTGCCCTTGCTCAGTGGGTTAACGATCCAGCGTTGCCGTGAGCTGTGGTGTAGGTTGCAGACTCGGCTCGGATCCCGCGTTGCTGTGGCTCTGGTATAGGCCGGTGGCTACAGCTCCGATTCAACCCCTAGCCTGGGAACCTCCATATGCCGCAGGAGCGGCCCAAGAAATAGCAACAACAACAACAACAACAACAAAAGACAAAAGACAAAAAAAAAAAAAGGATCTGGCATTGCCTTGAACTGTGGTGTAGGTCACAGACTCAGCTTGGATCCCAAGTTGCTGTGGGAGTGGTGTAGGCTGGCAGCTACAGCTCTGATTTGACCCCTAGCCTGGGAAGCTCCATATGCCGGGGGTTCAGCCCTAAAAAGACAAAAGACAAAAAAAAAATAAATTTTATTTGTACATATTAGCAATAAGTAATCAGAAAATATATATAATTATTTACAATGAAATCAAAATTTTAAAAATATTTAGAGATAACTATGACAATAGGTACACGAACTACTTGCTGAAAATAACAAATCATTACTGACAGAAATTTAAAAGAACTATACAAATGAAGAGATGTACTGTGGTCTTGGGTCAGAACACTTAATATTCTTAAGATGTCAATTCTTCCTCAAATTGATGTACAGACTCAACACAATCAAAATCCTAGAAGGCTTTCTGGTAGAAATTGATAAACTCTTTATAAAACAGCTTTAAAAAAAAATGTTGGAGAGCTAACACTACATACTTCATGGCTTTTCTAAAGATATAGTAATCAAGACAATGTGATGTTTACATGAAGATAGACAGAAGAATAAAACAGACTGAAAGACCAGAAATAAATCCATATGCATAGGGACAATTGACAAAGGTGTAAAGGCAAATCAGTGGAGAAGGATAGTCTTTTTAACAAATGGTGCTGTAACAACTGGCTATCTCCATGTGAAAAAGTGAACTTCAATCCATATGTTGTGCCATATATGAAAATCAGCTTCCATATGCATCATAGACCTAAATCTAAGTCTCATACTAAAAATTCTAGAAGGAAAGATGGAGTTCCCATTGTGGCTCAGTGGAAACGACTCTGACTAGCATCCATGAGGATGCAGGTTCAATCCAGGGCCTCCCTCAGTTGGTTCAGGATCTGGTGTTGCTGTGAGCTGTGGTGTAGGTCGCAGACTCGGCTCAGATCCCACATTGCTGTGGCTGTGGTATAGGCCAGCGGCTATAGCTTCGATTTGACCCCTAGTCTGGGCACCTCCATATGCCAGGGGTGCAGCTCTTAAAAGACAAAAAAAAATAAAATAAAATAAAAATATGAAAAAGTACTGTGACCTTGGTGTTATGGATTAAATGTTTGTATCCCCCCAAATTCATATGTTGAAACCCTGCCCCCTAGTATAATAGTATTTGGAGGTAGAGCCTTTGGGAAGTAACTAAGCTTAAATGAAATAGTAAGGGTGGGACGCCACGATGAGATTAGTGTCCTTATTAAAAAGAGATACCCTCTCCTTCTCCAATGTGAGGACACAACAAGAAAGCAATCTGCAAGCCAGGAAAAGGGCTCTTATCAGGAACTGAATCTGCTGGCACCTTGCTCTTGGACTTCCCAGCCTTCAAAACTATGAAAAATAAATATCTGTTGCTTAGACTCCTCCAATCAATCAATCAGTCAATCAATCTTTCCCTTTATTTAGCAGTTCTCAAAATAATAAATTGTGCACTTGAATCTTCCCCTGGTGGCCAATTAATTTTTGATATTATTATGAATTGGGGTTGCCTTAAACACACACACACACACACACATACACACATTTTGCTTTTTAGGGTTGCACCTGCAGCATATGGAAGCTCCTAGCAAGGGGTGAAATTGGAGCTACAGCTGCCAGCCTATGCCACAGCCATGGTAATGTGGGATCTGAGCTGTGTCTGTGACTTACATCACAGCTCATGGCAATGCTGGATCCTTAACTCACCAAGTGAGACCAGGGATTGAACCCACCTCCTTATGGATACTAGTCGGGTCCTTAAACCACTGAACCCACAACAGGAACTCCCAACTGAAAGACATTAATGTGATGCACAAATTACCCCATCTTTGGTCACTGGGAGTCTCTTTAAGTTGACTTCTAGCCCTTTTCACAAGACTTTAGTGGTCTTTGATAACTCTTTTCCTATCTGGTGTTGCAGGCTGCCCCAGACATGGAATCAGCCATTTCTCAAAGGAATCCTAGTTCCTTTTAGTGGGAAATAGTATTTTAAGATCACGATCTGGGTGCCAGAATGCTCATTTCTACTTCTTAGTCACTGTTTTTAGGCCTTTGAAATGGACAGAAGTAGAAAAATCTTTTTTTCTAAGATAAATTTATCATGAGTTTATGATGATACTTCCAATACAAAGTCAGGGTTTATATTTCTGTCTTACATCTTTTTTTTTTTTCTTTTTCCCATGCTAGGAATCATGGTTCTCATCAACACTGGGAATGATACTAGAATGTCACATAATGACTCATTTTCTTCACCCATGATACACATTCAACAGTCTCAGAATAACAATGCCACCACTACTACCAACAATATGATTGCCATAAACAGCTTAAAACTCTTTAGTCAGTTCTTTTTGTCCTAAGGGTATATCCCACTGGGATAAGCAATCAAATTACTATGTTTTAAACTCACTTGAAATAGTGAGTTTAGGTTCTCATTCTTTGTAAGGGGATCCAAGGTGGGTCTCTTTAAGTTGACTTCTAGCCCTTTTCACAAGACTCTTGAATACCGCTAACTTGTCTCTTGAATACCACTAGTCTTTGCCACTAAGTGGATTTATAGTTAGGTTCATTTGTTTTATTTTTCTTTTCATTTTTAAGATATTGTTTTTAAATTTTAATTTTGTTTTATAATTATGTAAAATATTTACATAGCTGCTAAAGTCACCTCTACAAACATTACCTTCTATTCCTTTCCTCTCCACTCTATTCCTCCCTCCTATAGATAACCTTTTAAAACATGTTATGGTTTATCCTTCCATATTTTAAAAATACAAGCAGTTCTTTTACACAAATAGTTTTCACTATGACATCCATTTTATTTGCTCTATTAATTTCTCTCTCTTTTTTTCCCCCTTTCTGACTGCTCCTATGGCATGCAGAAGTTCCTGGGCCAGAGATGGAACCTGCGTCACAGCAGTGACACAAGCCACTGCAGTGAAAACACCAGATCCTTAACTTGTTGAACCACAAGAGAACCTCTATCCTTTAGTTCTCTCTCAGTTTGTTGGTTTGTTTGTTTTTGTTTTTGTTTTTGTTTTTTTTGTATTCAAGAGAACGATAACCACAACCCACCCTGGATCCCCTTACAAAGAATGAGAACCTAACGGGAAGAAGAATCAGGTGAAATTCTTGGGACCAGTCAGGACTTCCTGCCAGAAAGGATGCGTTGAGAGTCAGGGGAGAAAGTGGGCCAGTCAACTGTCCACACCTTCTGTGTAGCTGGTGGAACTGGAAGGGTAGAGACACTCTTCTCACAAATGGTCCATCTTCCCCTACTAGACAGTTAACTGGAGGTCCCTTTAGATGGCCTAGGTTTGTGTTTTGTTTCATTTTCCTCTTAAGTCTTGGTTATTTATAAGATCAGAGTTGTGGAGAAATATGAGAAATCATGTTTTTGATTTCTTGACAGGACACTCCTCTAACCCTGCCCATTACTGCCCAGGAACTACTTTGGCCTCTACCTGTTTAATGGTTCCACCTGCCAAGGGTCAGTCTTGGGTGACCCCTGTAGCCTCTGTGTGTGTGTAGGTGAGCCATGGCCCACTACACCACTGTATTTTTGCTTTTTGCTGGGAGCTGGAACGGAAAGAAACCTAACTGTATGGTCTCAGTTCTTGGAGGACCTCAAGGATCATACTATAAATAGACCAGATACTCTAGATTACCTAGGGTTATGATCCTGGATTCTAGCCCTTCACCCCATGATACAAAATCATATCAACTTCCAGATTGCTACTGACTCCTCCAGGCATGTCCGCTTGTAACTTGTTCCAGTTCCGGCTCTGCCCAGCCCTTAAGACACCACCTCTTCTTGGTACCCAGAAACCAATTCCACTGACTCTAAATAGTGGATCTAAGAATTATATTAGTTAGACACTAGATTCCTGGTAATGCTAATTCCAACACCTGGTTGCTTCAGAGAGGCACAGGCTAGTGGACAGCCATGGGAACTAGACTACTGCCCCCAAGCCCTTTGCTATCTCCAGGAACTGGCTAGCCCTGGGAGGAGAGGTCTCTCCAGGGTCAACAAGGCTGTAGATGTCAAAGCACTAGAACTAATATGACAAATAAAAAGGCATGATCAATACACCCCATAGGACAAGGTTCAGAATTCTGCTTAAATATGCACTTATTTACTGACATGTCATCTTCTCTGCTGGTCTAGAGGGGGAAAATATTTTAATATAATGAGTCTGTCTTAGTATCTTCAGCTCCTAGCACAGTCAGTCTAGCCCATTATAAGCAACCAGAGCCAGGTAGCTGGGATGGAGAGTGGCTGACAAGATGGAACAAGCAGGGAGTTCCCTCTGTGGCTCAGCGGAAATGAATCTGAGTAGTACTTATGAGGATGCAGGTTTGATCCTTGGCCTCACTCAGTGGGTTAAGGATCTGGCATTGCCATGAGCTGTGGTGTAGGTTGCAGATGTGGCTCAGATCTGGCATTGCTGTGGCTGTGGTGTATGCCAGTGGCTACAGCTTCAATTCAACCCCTAGCCTGGGAAACTCTATATGCCATGGGTGAGTCCCTAAAAAGAAAAGAAAAAAAAAAAAAAAGATGGGACAAGAGGGACCAATGGTGGATGCTCCAGCAGAGTTCCCCCTCTGTTTACTTGTAAATGCGAGGCCCCTTGGGGTTCTATCCAAGGCCATCTTCCCTCCAGGCTAGAGGTCCAACAGGAGCTCAGCCACTGGCCTATACCACAGCCACAGGAACACCGGATCCAAGCCATATCTGCAACCTACGTTGCAGCTTGCAGAAACGCCAGATCCTTAACCCACTGAGCAAGGCTAGGGATCAACCTGTATCCCTATGGACACTATGTCGGGTTCTTAACCCACTGAGCCACAATGGAAACTCCTCATTTTTCCTTCTAACTGTACACTCTCCTGACACAAGCTCATGTGTGACCATGGCTCCCTTTGTCATAATAAGCAGATAATTCCCTTCTCTGAATCCCCAGCTCTAGGTCCATGTATCCAGGTGGCCACAGGACTTATCTCCCTGGATATCTCCCTGGCATTTACCACTCAATATGTTCAAAGTGAAAGACCAACTTGTTCCCCAAACAGGTTCCTCCTCCTACATTATATTTTTGTGTCACCCTCATCCTCCTACATGTTTTACCTGCAAACCTGGAGAACATCCTTGATTCCTCCCCTCCTTCACCTCCCTTATCCCATCAATCATTCAGTTCTATGATTCCACCTTCTAAATATCTAATGAATGAACCTGTTTTACCACCTCCACTGCCAATCCCCTGCATCAGTCACCATCCCCTTTCACGTGGACATAGTAACAACCTCTAATTGGTCCCTCTTTCTTCAGCTTTCTTTGTAATATATGCATACCTTCATTTAGGTAATTGAATCAGGGCTTATTTGAACTCAGATCAATCTTTTGTTTTTCTTTGGCCATGACCACGGCATGCGAAAATTCCTGGGCCAAAGATCAAACCTGCGCCACAGCAATGACAATGCCAGATCCCTAACCAGTAGGCCACAAAGAAACTCCATGAACACAGATCCATCTTTAAGTTTAAAAATATTAAATATTTTAGTAGTTTTAAAATCCTAAATTAGCTATAAATACAGAAAAGGATATAGTAAGCTTTTTCTTTGTACAATTCCAAGTTTATTTTATTTGTATTTTTGCTTTTTAGGGCTGTACCCGTGGCATATGGAGGTTCCCAGGCTAGGGGTCAAATTGGAGCTGTAGCTGCCGGCCTACGCCAGAGCCACAGCAATGCCATATCTGAGCCGCGTCTGCAACCTACACCACAGCTCACAGCAACGCTGGATCCTTAACCCACTGAGCGAGGCAGGGATGGAACCCGCAACCTCATACATGGTTCCTAGTCAGATTTGTTTTCACTGCACCACAATAGGAACTCCAATTCCACGTTTATTGACTTATATCAATGAGCATATATTTCTACTGTGATTTGAAAGGAAAATCCAATAAACTATATTAAATGGGAGCACATTTGTATTTAAGTGACATGAAAAGGAGACTGAGATAGAATTGCCAGAGAAAAGGAGAATGTTATTATGGAAACCAAAGCAAGAGAGAGGTTCAAAGAAGTGTGGTTAACAATGCCAAGAGGTGGCCAAGATGGCAAAGTAGGCCCTCCTCCCATGGGCACACCAAAATTACAGCTATTTATAGAGCAACAATTGATGAGCACAACCAGAAGACTACCATAAAAGATCTACAAGTAAAGTTATAAAGAAGGAATCACAATGAGCAGGTAGGATGGTCAGAGATGCGCTAAGGTCAAGACTCATACCCCAAGGTTTGTGACCCACATGCAGAAGAATAATTACAATTGCACAGGTTCCCTCTAAGAAGCATGGCATCCGAGGCCCACACCAGGCTCCCCAGTACAGGGCTCCTTCACTGGGAAGATGAATTCCCAGAATGTTTGGCTTTGAAGGTAAGTGAGGTTTACTTTTGGGAGATCTAGAGGACTGTGGGAAATAGGGATTCCATTCTTGTTGTTTTTTTTTTTTTTTTTTTTTTTTTTGCTGAGCCCATAGCATGTGGAAATTCCCAGATCAGGGATCAAACCTGCACCATGGCAATAACCCAAGGCACTGCAGTGACAATACTAGATCCTTCAACTGCAGAGCCACAAGAGAACTCTTAGATTCCATTCTTTAAAAGCACGCAAAGGAGTTCCCGTCGTGGCGCAGTGGTTAATGAATACAACTAAGAACCATGAGGTTGCGGGTTCGATCCCTGGCCTTGCTCAGTGGGTTAAGGATTCGGTGTTTGCCATGAGCTGTGGTGTGGGTTGAAGACACTGCTCCAATCTGGCGTTGCTGTGGCCATGGTGTAGGCCAGAGGCTATGGCTCTGATTTGGCCCCTAGCCTGGGAACTTCCATATGCCACCAGTGCAGCCCTAGAAAGACCAAAAAAAAAAAAAAAAAGATTTGTAGTTACCAGAGGGAGGTGGGGGGGGGTATTGAATGAAAATGGTCAGAAGGTACAAACTTCCAGTTATAAGACAAGATATACTTATAAGATAAGTACTTGGGATGTAATGTAACATATAAGTTAAGGTAGTAGGGATGTAATGTATAACATGATAAATATAATTAACACTGCTTGATGTTATATATGAAAGTTGTTAGAGTAAATCCTAAGAACTCTCATTACAAGGAAAAAAATTTTTTCTATTTTTAAAATTTTGTCTCTTTTCTTTTATTTTTTGTCCTTTTAGAGCTGCACCCGTGGCATATGGAGGTTCCCAGGCTAGGGGTCCAATCGGAGCTGTTGCTGCTGGCCTACGCCAGAGCCACAGCAATGCCAGATTCAAGCCACATCTTCGACCTACACAACAGTTCACGGCAACGCTGGATCCTTAACCCACTAAGCGAAGCCAGGGATTGAATCTGCAACCTTATGGTTCCTAGTCGGATTCATTTCCACTGTGCCACGACAGGAACTCCTAAAATTTTGTTTCTATATGAGATGATAGATGTTTGTTAAACTTACTGTAATAATCATTTCATGATGGATAAGTCAAATCACTGGGCAGTATCTCTTAAACTTACACAGTGTTATATGTCAATTATAGATCAATAAAACTGGAAGAAAAAATAATTTGAGAGAACATAGGTAAAAAGAAATAAATAAAATTTAAAAATAACCAATGCCATATGCTGCAGAAAGCCTTCAGGTTGGATGACAACTGGAAAGTACCATGGAATTTGCCAGCTATGAAGTCTTTGGTGACCATGGCAGGTGTTCATTCAGATGGAAGAGTAGAAGCAGAAGCAACTGTAGTGGGCTGTCAAATGCATGGGGTGTGAAGAAGTGGAGATAATAACATTTGGCTGTGAAGGGCAAGGAAAAGATAAGGTGATAGCTAGTGGAGAATGTCTTTGATAGAGAGTATTTTCAAGGGTAGGAGAGGTAAATGGTTTAACAAAAGTTGTAACTATCAGCATGCTGAAAAGAAACAAAGGAGTGAGGCTGTGGGGTTTTACTGTCCCTTTAAGAGATTTTAAAACTTGTGGGACAGGACCTTCCTCCACTTCATCAGCTACAGAGATGATAAGATGATGTGGATAACACGGTGATGTGGGTGTCAAGGTGATGTAGTGATGTCAAGAAGCTGCAACAGCCAGGCTATCAGAGCCCAAGACTGAGAGAGGTGCATGAGATTGAAAGGCTGACATCAGCATACCCAGCCTGGAGCCAGAACGGAGGACAAAACCTCTTGTAATTCAAAGGCTGGTGCCTCTAGTTTCAGAAAAGCCCCTCAATTATCATTACTTATGGACATTCCATCCTCTTTTTTTTTTTTTTTTTTTTTTTGTCCATACTCTCAGCATGCAGAAGTTCCTGGGCCAGGGATTGAACCTGTGTCACATCAGTTACCTGAGCCGCTGCAGTGAAAACACTGGATCCTTAACCCACTGAGCCATAAGAGAACTCCTCCATCCTCTTTTGATGTGTGCCTTTTGACTGTGAGTCACAGCAAGAAATACTTTTTGAGGAGTTTCTGTCGTGGCTTAGCGGTAATGAACCCACTAGTATCCATGAGGATGTGGGTTCGATCCCTGGCCTTGTTCAGTGGGTTAGTGGCTCGGATCCCATGTTGTTGTGGCTGTGGCCTATGTCAGGCTAGCAGCTGCAGCTCCAATTTGACAGCTAGCCTGGGAACCTCCCTATGCCACACCTGTGGCCCTAAAAAAAAAAAAAAAAGAATTACTTTTTTACATTGTAATCTAATCTAATACAAATACATATAAGAAACTAAAATTTCATATATTCTTGCTATGGATGATAAAAAAGTATAAGCTTTATATTAACTATTAATATTTAAACATAAAATAGAAGTGCCAAATAAATAATATAAAAAGAAAAACTGAGAAAGATTGGGACTTGAAAAATGTGAATCTTGTTTCTAGGTTCATACAACCTGTTTAGTACTTTCCCTGAAGACAACCAACAAACTTGGGTATGGATAGTTCAAATAGTAAATAAAATACTTTTAAAGGTCAGATTTTTTATTATTTATAGTAACAAAAGGCTAGAAATAACCCAGACATCCAAGAGGGAACTAGTGGTATTAACTATGGTATATACATACAATGGAACACTATGCAAATATAATAAGAAATGAGGACTACATTTACATACTGCTAGGGAGTAATACCCAGGACATGTTTGTAAAGGAAAAAGCAACCCAAAAAGTATGATGGAAAGGACACAGGGAAGGAAAGGATAGAGGCTAAACCTTTCTGAATATATCTTGTTTGATACATTTGACTATGGGATCACATAAACATTTTACATAATTAGAAAATATGTAATTTTAAGAAGCAAACCCTAAAATTCAAAAGCAAAATGAAATAAACCTAACTGTATATTGAGTTAGTGGCATAATCACACAAATATGAATGATTTCAAATGGGTTTAAGACACTATAATTATTTCGGGGGGTGTGCCGGAGGCATGCAGAAGTTCCCAAGCTGGAGATCCAACCCGTGCCATCGCAGTAACCAGAGTCATAGTAGTGACAACATCCGATCCTTAACCCATGAGTCATCAGGGAACTCCAAGATACTGTAATTTGAGTGCATATTCTTAGGGGGATATACATATGCTAAGGATAAAAAAATAAATTAAAAAAAAACCTTAAATTGTTTTCAGTAATCATAATGTTTGTGTTAGCGCCAGTACTGTTATTCTGAGACAATTGTGTGTGTATTGTGGGATAAGGCAAAGAGTGATTATGTTAGTTTTTCAGTGTGACAGAAAAGGAGAAACAGATTAAGGTAAATGAGGTTATGTAAAAATTCTGTAGTCCTGAATTTGAATTTGATATATTACTGTAAAGTCATGCTGTATTTTATCATTTTAAAAAGTATTTCTCGGAGTTCTTTTGTGACACAGTGGGTCAAGGATCCAGTGTTGTCACTGTAGCAGCTTGCTGTGGCATGGGTCCGATCCCTGGCCCAGAAACTTCTGCATACCACATGTGGAATACTGCATACTACATGTGGAAAAAAAAAAAAAAAAAAACCCAAACAAAACCGTATTTTTTAAAAACAAGTCCCAGTCAGTGATATTTGAATATCTCATCCAGACTGTGGTATCCAAAATCCATTTCATACTTTAAGAACTCAGAACTCTTTAGAGAAATGATTGATTCCATATCTGGGGTTAGAAATACACAAATTGAGCCTAAAACATGTGAGGAAATCAGAAAGCCATCAAAGGCACTCACTGCCCCCAAATGGGACAATTGCCCAACTGCTCAAAAATGTTCATGAGAATAATAAATGCAATTATTTCAAATATGTTCATGAGTTCATAATGATCCTTTAAAAAAAACCCAAAACTTATTGGTTACCTTTGGAAGATTCTAGGGAACCAATTCATTATTTTGAAATCTGGTAGTTAAAGGGGGGAAAAAGCATTTAACTCTGCTTTTCCTAAACAAATTGTACCTCAGTGTCAACAAAAGCTGATGTTTCTTTATAGATGTATTCTAGCAAACAGATAAAGAATGATATAACATTGCCATTTTTTTTTAAAACGATGATATAATGGATCTTGGTATTGATCCCCAATGACTCCTAACATCACATGAAGAGAGAGAATCAGATACTACATACCCCTGATAGAAATACACAACTGCTATTTACATATTACCCCTCCTTTTAAAAAACTAAACCTCAGAGTTCCCGTCGTGGCTCAGTGGTTAACGAATCCGACTAGGAACCGTGAGGTTGCGAGGTCCAGTCCTTGGCCTTGCTCAGTGGGTTAAGGATCCAGCATTGCCGTGAGCTGTGGTGTAGGTCACAAACGTGGCTGGGATCCCGCATTGCTGTGGCTGCGGCATAGGCCTGTGGCTACAGCTCCAATTAGACCCTTAGCCTGGGAACCTCCATATGCCATGGGTGCGGCCCTAGAAAAGACCAAAAAAAAAAAAAATAATAATAATAATTAATTAATTAAATTTAAAAAACCTGAACCTCAATTCGATCAAGCCTCCAGATCTAACTATCAATTTACAGGAAATAAATGGGACAGAGAAAAATGGTAAGGAACACTACAGGAACACAATCAACAAAATCCAAAATTCAGACTGTGGAAAACTCTGAAGAATAACTGAATTCCTAGGGGAAAATAGAAAAGAAACAGGAGGGATATCTGTTAGGGTTCAAGCAGGTAAGCAAAACTGCATTGTGTGATATAAGGAATTTATTATAGGACTTAGACCTGACATAACTGGATGATAAGTCAGTTGCCCCTGCATCTGGTGCTGGGACTGAAGTCCCGGAGACTGACAATTAGGAAGAGCAAAAACAAGCTTGAACCCATGTTTATCTCTCACAGGAAACCCATGGTGGTCTTTTACCAACTTCAAGCCTCCAAATTTGATTATGTGGGTGATCTATAGAAAAACTAGTGCAGATTCTCAGTGGAGCTGCACATATTCCTGATGCATTAACCATTACATCCAGCAGTTGAACTTACCTCTATACTTTTCACTTCATCATTTTTTTTTACAATCAATTGTGAAGCATTTTGAGCAAGTCAGTTAAAATGTTACAAGTGTCACAAACTCAAAATGTTGCACTGATAATAATACCTTTTTCTGAAAAACAGAAAAGTTTTCACCTCAAATCCACTAGAGAGTATCAACAATTTTGCCAACAGCAAATACAATTACATTAAACTTTACTTCAACCTTAGCTGCAACTACACGTTAATCCTCCCATTATGATGATAGTCAAATTGACCATCATATACCATGGAACAGAAGGGCAAATGACCCAATCCTAACCAGTTCATATATTCATCACATTCCTCTCTATCCCCATTCATAGCAATTGGGCAGAAGTTTGTTCTAACATGCACAGTTTTTTGCTAAGCATCCTTATTATGAGCTCTGGGGCTTTTTATTCCACTATATTCTAGTATATTCTATTTCATTTAAAAATAAAAAGCTGGTTGAGAGCCACTAACTTGATTTCATGACCTACTAATGGATTATAGCATGCAGTTTGAAAAACACTGCCCTAGGCTGGGTTATATTTATAATATTAAAGTCCCCTGGCCCCCTTGTTAATGTTTAAATTCGATTAACTCTTGGGTCTCTGTATCTTTGTCTTTATTCTCCATGTATGTGCTTTTTGTTTTCCACTGCTCTTACAGTGATCTTTACAGTTAAAGGATATGATGGAAATTCTGAGTGTAAGTGATTTTGTAGATCACAACATGGTTTTCTTCTTCCTTCAAAGACAGAAGTCAACCTGACTAGGCAATAATTCAGTTCTCTTAGATCTCTTATTCAACATCTTAGGGACAGGCCTTAAAGTCATTCTTATACTTGGGTCTCTAAAATTTATTCCTTTTTCTACTTGCAACTCATAAAATCTTACCTTTGTTTTTCAACACTTAAACACCTGACAAAGAGATATTTTGAAAAGTTTGGGTGCATTTTGTTCTGATTAATGTGCTGCATAAAACTGTGATTGTTTTATCATGTATGGATTCCGTGGGTCAGTAATTCAGAGAGGGCCGAGTGGAGTTGGCTTTTCTCTGCTCCACAATGTCTGGAGCCTCAATGAGAGGAAACTCATATGGCTAGAAGATGGGTGATCTGTGGATTTCTACACACATACATCTGGTGCCTGGCTGGAATGACTTGAGGCTGGTCTCCGTGGGATCTGTCAGCTGGAGTGCTTACATGAGACCTCTCCATATAGCATGGATTCCTCACAGTGTGATGAGTGGGTTCTGAGAGGAAGCATGTATAGATTGAGCATTCTAGGATAACCATGTGAAGCTGTGTCAGTTTCATGACCTTGCCTTGGAAGTTATACAGCATCACTTCTGTCAGACTTAGTGATTGAAGAACTCACAAACCCTCCTCAGGTTCAAGAGCATAAACTCCACCTCTCTGGGCAATGTTTCAGAATCAGCACAGGTGTCTGTTTTGATGATTTTTTTTTTTCCTTTTTATGGCTGCAGTTGCAGCATATGGAAGTTTTGGGGCTAGGGGTAGGATTGGAGCTGCAGCTGAGGCCTACACCATAGCCACATCCAAGCCGCATCTGCAATTTATGCCACATCTTGCAGTAATGCTGGATCCTTAATCCACTGAGCAAGGCCAGTGGACCCTCCCCACATCCTTACAGAGACTATGTTGGGTTCTTAACCCACTGAGCCATAACTGGAACTCCTGTCTTTGATGATTTTTGAATGGGATTTTATGTCTTCTCATTATCCATGCTCAGCTTTCTTTTATTTGACAAACTATTGACTGATCACCAACCTTACATCAAACACTGAAGACATGAGAAACAAGAAAGATACGTTTCCTACTCTCATGGAGCTACCTCACAAGGGAGAGAGAGTGTAAACAAATAATCACACAAAGAATGCCACAAGATGTTTCTACTCAGCTACATTTTCTTCTTTATTTCCTGATGATGACTTCTACATTGTTAGCCTTCTTTATTTCCTATAGACTCTCTAGCATTTTCCCTTAAATCATTCTAATCTGGGTTCTAGGTCTCTTAGTTTTTCTTGCATTGTTTTTTGCTTTTTATCTTTTTGTATAAATGCACTGAGATTTAAGTTTCTGGGCTGGTCTTTCTTTTCAAGCACTTATTTGCTCAGCGTCATCCCCATTCAGATTTTTAGTACTTTTCTTGATGGCTTCGGCTCATTTGTTCACCACCCCTTCCCCCCAATATTACTGACCTACTTGTTTCAGGTACTATTCTAAGCATATCAATACAGAGCTCAGAAATAGCTTCACCTCAGACAGGAAATGCACTTTAATGAAGGAGCACAGGCTCTGATATCAGGCAAATGACATCTATAATTGTAGCTTTGTCACTTACTAGTTGGGACTTCATTCAATAAATTATATAACCTCTTGTCCTCTTCTTCCTCCTGAGGATTATAATACTTACTACTCACATAGGAGTTCCCGTCATGGCTCAGCAGAAACGAATCTGACTGGCATCCATGAGGATGCAGGTTCAATCCCTGGCCTTGCTCAGTGGGTTAAGGATCCGGCGTTGCTGTGAGCTGTGGTATAGGTTGCAAGCGTTTCTTGGATCTGGCATTGCTGTGGCTGTGGCATAGGCCAGTAGCTACAGCGCCAATTTGACCCCTAGCCTCAGAACCTCCACATGCTGTGGGTGTGGGCCTAAAAAGACAAACAAATACTACTCAACATAACTAAGATGGTGCCTGGAACTTGGAAGAGCTTCAATACATATTTATTCCCTTTACATACAGGACTCAGTGTAAAACTAACAATTAAATCAATACTTTCAAAACAGTGTCAGAGTTAATACAAAGGTCTACAGAGAAGATACTCTGTGAACAGAGAGGAGCCACCTAGCCTAGGCTGGCATCTCAAAAAAATTTCCCATAGAATAGTAATTCCCATCTTGGGATGGGTAGGAGGAAAGAGAACAGAAGCTGCTGGGGGGAAGTTTTGAATTGAAGAATAAAGGCTGAAAGATACATTCAATATTATAAGACTATTTTATATTGGGAAAAGTGAAAACACTATTGTTTTCAGAATTCAAATTATAACAAGTAAATACAAAGTAAATACAAAATCACCCCAGATAGTAGAAAGTAAATACAAAATCACCCCAGAAGATAGATTATATATTTTGCATATCAGCAATTCTCAAAGGGGAATAGTCAAGAGTCTCAGAGGAAGGTTGGTTTTTAAAAGATTGAGAAACTTCACTCTAAGAGCTAGTGACTAAGCCTTGATTAGTAAGTAGGAATTAGCCAGGCGGAAAAGAGAACAAAAGAGAACTCTGGGTTGAAGGAACAGCCCTTACAAATGCTCAGGGGTGTGACAGAGCTGGGCTAGTTTGAGAACTACCAGTGGTTTTATATGTCTGTGAGTGACTGGTAGAAGATGGGCATGCAGAAGTTGGCAGGACCAAATCTTAAAGTACTTTTACTTTAAAAGAATAATACTGGAGGCAACTAAAAGTCACTGAAGGATTCTGAGGAAGGGAGTGACAAAGGCAGATTTGCTTTTCTAACAGCATCTATCAATTCCTTCCACAGTCATGACCTCTTCTTTAATCTCTCAGAAGGTGATAGTGTGCACTCAATGACACTGGCCTGAGCCCTAGCTGGTAATGGTGCTCCTGCCATGGTAGACACCCTCTTGTCCATGCTGGCTCTCTCTTTCTCTTAGACATTTCCCTGTAGCTGGATAGTTATGCTGTTTTGAAGCTGATCTTGGTGAATTGTTACCTTTAAAATGTCACTATTTTACTTTTTTTGGTGAGTTTCTCTAGGAAATTTCCAGTGCTGAGTTTACTGGGAGGTAGCAAGAGGAAATGAAAAAAAAAAAAAAAAATCTCAGGCTTGGAGTTCCCACTGTGGCGCAGCAGAAACAAATCCGACTAGGAACCACGTGGTTGCTGGTTCGATCCCTGGCCTTGCTCAGTGGGTTAAGGAGCATTACTGTGAGCTGTGGTGTAGGTCACAGATGCAGCTCGGATCCCACGTTGCTGTGGCTGCAGTGTAGGCCGGCAGCTACAGCTCCAATTAGACCCTTAGCCTGGGAACCTCCATATGCCACCAGTGTGGCCCTAAAAAGACAAAAGACCAAAAAACCAAAAAGCAAAAAACTTAGGCTTATCGTTAAGTACTTGATTCTGTAGCTTGCTCTACATGACTTTAAGTCACAATCTCTGTGAACTTCAGTTTCTTCACCTGAACATGAAACTAATAATAATCACTGTGTAACATTGTTGTATGGATTACAGAAAATGTCACGTAAGGGTCTGACTCATAGTAGGTATTCAATAACAGCCAACTTTTCAGATGTTGTCAGTGCCCCAACCCGCGTGCTCTCAGCACGCATTGTTCCCTTGCAACCAATAGCTTCTCACTGCAAGCACCTGTGACTCTCTGCCTGAGGGCTTTGCCTTGCCAACTCTTGCCTAGGGCAGGCTGGAAATGCCAAGAAGTTAATGTCCCAGAAGCAGCACTTTCAACCAGTGATGAGTGGGAGTTGGTAGATTAAAACTCCTTTCTTGTTCCCTGAGACAAAATGAAGCCTATTTACATATTTCCCTAGGGGTCCCCGGTGGATTGTGACTCAGTTGTTCCCAGTGGCACCTTCTCATTAAAGCACCCTGTATTGGCTTCTCTCCCTTTCAGCCTTGCTCCTCTATACTCCCGCCAGTGATCACCTCCTAAAGAAACTACTTGGCGCTCAAATCCTTGTCTCATGGTGTGGTTCTGGGGAATCAACTGAAAATAATGGTAGATATTATTCATTCATCAGTTATTGAGTGGAGGTAACGTATCAGGCACTGTTTCTTATTATTACTCCAGCCTCCCGTAAACTGCTACACCTAGGATTTCTACTTTCTTGAATTTTTTTGTCTTTTTTTTTTTTAAAGCCACACTCGCAGAGGTTCCCAGGCTTGGGGTTAAATCAGAGCTGTAGCTGCTGGCCTATGCCACAGCCACAGCAACGTGAAATCCTAGCTGCGTCCATGACCTACACCACAGCTCACAGCAACGCCGGATCCTTAACCACTGAGCAAAACCAGGGAATGAGCTTTGGTCCTCACGGATGCTAGTCAGATTCATTTCCACTGAGCCGCAATAGGAACTCCTTCTACTTTCCCAAATTTTTAACAATTACACTATTAAAAAACTAAAGGGAAAAAATGTAAGGGAAATTATTTCCCATAATCTCACTAATTTAGCACAGAAGCTTTTTTTTTTTTTTTTTTTTTTTTTGGCCATGCCCATGGCTTGCAGAAGTTCCTAGGCCAGAAGTCAGACCCAAGCCATAGCAGTGACAATGCCAAATCCTTAACCTCTAGGCCACCAGGGAAATCCTTGCTTCTTTTTAAATACATATATGCACATTTATCACAGCTGCAATCTAGTATTCTGTATTTTATTTTTCCACCTAGCTTCCTACCATACTCACTTTCCCTAGCCTTCAAAATTGACACTTTAATTGCTGTATTCCATTCCATTACCCTATTGTAGGCCATTGCGATGGTTAATTTTATGTGTCAAAATGGGCAACAGAGTGCCCAGACATTTACTCAAACATTATTCTGAGTATTATTGGACTTGGATGAGATTGACATTTCAACTGGTTGATGGAGTGGGTAAAGCCAATTGCCCTCCCTCATGTGGGTGGGCCTCACCCAATCTGTTGAAGGTCCAAAGAGAACAAAAAGGCTGACCCTACACTAAGTAAAAGAGAATTCCTTCTGCCTGACTGCCTTTGAACTAGGACATTACCTTTTTCCTGCCTTCAGACTCAGACTGAAACTTCAGCTCTTCTGGGTCTCCAGTTTGCCACCTCATTCTGGAAATTTTGGGACTTGTCAGCCTCCATAACTACTACATGGGCAATTCCTAATAATAAATCCTTTACACAAACACACATTGATCCCTCTCTCGCTCCCTCTCCCTCTCTTTTTATCTACCCCCCATTTCCCTAAAGAATTCCAATAAGGCATACATTTAAAAAATTTTTTTCCTAAATGTGTCTAAGTGGCTAGTATTACATGTAAAGTTTTTATGCCATAATCTATTTTTCATTTTTGGCTTTATGAGCAAGACATGAACACTGTACAAACTGAAAAAATTTTCCTCTTTCCACAGTGAAACTCACTGTTAAAAAATTCTTGTACATCCTTCAAGAAGTACACCATGCCTACATGACACAAATGGCAGCATACTCCCTACATGTTCTGTGCATTTTCCATCCAATAATACACCTTGGTTTTCCTTCATGCCAGCATACACTATTTCAGTGATTCTGACAGACTTGTTCCATCAGTCCCACTTGCTGTTAATTTTTTGTGACAGCATCTCCCCAATAAAGGGACACTCTCCCTGGCAGAAAAACCAGTATCTTCATTCTCTACTCATTCATTTAGTGACCCTTTTAGTCACTTGCCAAATGTACTAAGCATTTATTCTGTGCTGAGCACTGAGCCAGGCCATGGCAAAGAATGGTGAACAAAACAAGCTATGTCCCTGCTCATGATGCTCATGATACTCAGCCTGGGAAACAAAAGTAAAGGACCAAAAATTTCAGAGAATCTAGGTGAGTGAATTAATGAAGGATGTTTGGGGTGTAGTGGACCACTGCACAAGAAGGAGAACCTGGCCCAGAAAGGCTTTGGAAGTGTCACCTTGATGGGACCTGAAGAATGAGAAGAAGTTAGCCTGGTGAAGGACCATGGGAAAGGTGTCCCTGAAAGATGACAAGATGGCAGGAGAGGGAGCATGGAGGAAATAAGATGAAGCTAAATATGGAGAATGCTAGTGGGCTGGAGAAATGAGTCTAGCAAAGTTGGCAGGTCCAGGCCACGGAGGCCTCATAGATTTTGTGCTGGGGCAAAGGGAAATAACCGAAGGGTCTACTTTTTGTTTAATCCTTCAGTTTGATTTTTCTCTATTCCTCCTTTTCTTTTAGCTATTTGAATACTTTTTACCTATTGACTTTTTTGCTGTATTTTCTGCATGATTTATTACTGTTTGTTTTAGGGATTACTGAAGGCATCCTTAAATTTTCACAGACTAATTTAAAGTTTACATTGTGTCATGTTATGTAAAAGGTAGAACCTTGAAACCACATACATCCATTCACCTATCTGCCCCCATAATACTTTATATAATATTTGTCATATGTATAATTTCTATATACATTATAAGCCCCACTAGAAATTATTATAATTTCATTTTAAAGGAATTAAGAGGGAAAATAGTATTTTATTATTTATGTAGATATTTACCATTTGACTTTATATCTTTCTAAAAGATATACATATCTTATTTTCTATCTTGTATCATTTCCCTTCAGCCTGAAGAACTTTTTCAGCATTTCCAGGAGAGTAGCTATGCTGGTAAAAAATTATCTTTTTTTTTTTTTTGTCTTTTTGCCATTTCTTAGGCTGTTCCCTGGCATATGGAGGTTCCCAGGCTAGGGGTCTAATCCAAGCTGTAGCCGCTGGCCTATGCCATAGACACAGCAATGCGGGGATCCGAGCCACATCTGCAACCTACACCACAGCTCACAGCAATGCCGGATCCCTAACCCACTGAGCAAGGCCAGGGATCGAACCTGCAACCTCATGGTTCCTAGTCAGATTTGTTAACCACTGCGCCATGATGGGAACTCCTATCTTAGTATTTTTAAATCTGTGAAGTCATCATTTTATTTTTATTAAAGGATTTTTTCGGCTGTGCCTGCAGCAAAAAGGAAATTCCTGGGCCAGGGATTGAACCTGCCCTGCAGTTGCAAACTTCACCACAGCTACAGCAATGCTGAATCCTTAACCCACTGTACCACATGGGAATATCTTAAAGGATATTTCTGCTGTATATAATTCTGGATTGAAAATTTTTTTGGCATTTAAAAAAGCCTTTCCTATTATGAACAATTACATACCAAAAAATTGGATAACCTAGAGGCAAATGGATATATTCCTAGAAATGCGCAACCTACCAAGACTGAATCATGAAGAAACAGAAAATCTGAACAGACCAATTGCTAGTAAGGAAATTGTTCAGTAACCAAAAACCTTCCCCCAAAACAAACGTCTAGTACCAGAAGGTTTCAGTGGTGAATTCTACCAAACATTTTAAGAATAACGACCAAAGAGACATACGGATGGCCAAAAGGCACATGAAAAGATGCTCAACATTGCTAATTATTAGAGAAATGCAGATCAAAACTATAATGATGTTCTCACACCAGTCATAATGGTCATCAATAAAGGCTACAAAAAATAAATGCTGGAGAGGGTGTGGAGAAAAAGGAACCCTCCTATACTCTTGGCAAGAACGTGAATTGGTACAGTCACTATGGAAAACAGTATGGAAGTTCCCCAAAAAACTAAAAATAGAATTGCCACATGGGAGTTCCTGTCAATGGTGCAGTGGTTAACTAATCCGACTAGGAACCATGAGGTTGCGGGTTCGGTCCCTGCCTTTGCTCAGTGGGTTAACCATCCGGAGTTGCTGTGAGCTGTGGTGTAGGTCACAGACTCGGCTTGGATCCCACGTTGCTGTGGCTCTGGCGTAGGCTGGCAGCTACAGCTCCGATTAGACCCCTAGCCTGGGACTCTCCATATGCCACGGGAGCAGCCCAAGAAATGGCAAAAAGACAAGAAAACAAACAAAAAAAGAATTGGCATATGATCCAGCAGGCCTATTCCTGTTCATATATCTGGACAAAACTCTAATTTGAAAATATGCACACCCCCCAATGTTCATAGCAGCACTATTTACAATAACCAAGATATGGAAGTAACCCAAGTGTCCATCAATGGATGAATGGGTAGAGAAGATGTGGTACATATATACAATGGAACACTCCTCAACCATAAAAAAGAATGAAATAATGCCATTTGCAGAAACTTGAGTGGACCTAAAGATGACCATTTTAAGTGAAGTAAGTCAGACAAAGACAGACATTATAGACAGATATTGTCTTATTCCTGATCTTAAAAGAAAAGCTTTCAGTCTTTTACCATTGAATATGATGTTTACTGTGAGCTTGTCACATATATAGCCTTTTTTGTGTTAAGATGTTTCCTCTCTACCCACTTTATTTTGAGTTTTTACCATAAATAGATGTTGAATTTTGTCAAGTGTTTTTTCTGCATGTATTGAGAGTCTTAATAAATGATACAAATGAACTTGTTTACAAAACAGAAATAGACTCACAAATATAGAAAATAAACTCATGGGGAGTTCCTGCTGTGGCACAGCAGAAACTAATCTGACTAGGAATCTTGAGGTTGTGGGTTCGATTCCTGGCCTTGCTCAGTGGGTTAAGGATCCGGTATTGCCATGAGCTGTGGTGTAGGTCACAGATGTGGCTCAGATCTGGCATTGCTGTGGCTGTGGCGTAGGCCAGCAGCTACAGCTCCAATTCGACCCCTAGCCTGGGAACCTCCATATGCTGTGGGTGAGGCCCTAAAGAGACAAAAGATCAAAAATAAATAAATAAATAAATAAAAGAAAATAAACTTATGGTTACAAAAGGGGACACTGGGATGTGGGAGAGAGATAAATTAGGAGCTTAGGATTAATATATACACACTACTATATATAAAATAGGTAAACAACAAAGACCTACTGCATAGCACAAGGAACTATACTCAATATCTTATAATAACCTATAATAGAAAATAATTTGAGAAAAAATATAAATATGTATCATTTTGCTGTACATTTGAAACTAATACACCATTGTAAATTAATTATACTTCAATAAAAAATAAAGAAAGGATAACTAATGCCAAAATACCCAAACTATTCCAAAAAAAACAGAAGAGAAGGGAACACTTCCAAATTTTACAAGGCCAGCATTACCCTGATACTAAAACCAGACATGGATACCATAGGAAAAGAAAATGACAGGCCAATATCCCTCAGGAATATAGATGAAAAAATCCTCAATAAAACATTAGCAAGCTAAATTCAATAATACATTAAGTATGTGCCAATTGCTACCAATAATGCATTGGTAGTATAGCGGTGAGTATAGCTGCCTTTCAATAATAGAGCAAAAGAATCACTCAACATAGTCAAGTGGGATTTAACCCTGGGATGCAAGGATGGTTCAATCATTGCAAATCTATCAATAGAATATACCATATTAGTAAAATGAAGGATAAAAATCATATGATATTCCCAATGCAAGCATAAAAACATTTGACAAAATTTATTATCTATTTTTGATAAAAACTCAAAATAAAATGGGTAGAGAGGAAACATATCTTAACACAATAAAGGCTATATGTGACAAGCCCACAGTAAACATCATATTCAATGGTAAAAGACTGAAAGCTTTTCCTTTAAGATCAGGAATAAGACAAGGATGCCCATTCTTAACACCACACTGAAAGTTCTAGCCAAAGCAATTACACAATCAAAAGAAATAAGACATCAAAATCAGAAAGGGAGAAAACTATTTTCCAATGACATGATACTATATACAGAAAACCCTAAAGACTCCATCAAAAAATACTTAGAACTAGGAGTTCCCGTCGTGGCGCAGTGGTTAACGAATCCGACTAGGAACCATGAGGTTGCGGGTTCGGTCCCTGCCCTTGCTCAGTGGGTTGACGATCCGGCGTTGCCGTGAGCTGTGGTGTAGGTTGCAGACGCGGCTCGGATCCCGCGTTGCTGTGGCTCTGGCGTAGGCCGGTGGCTACAGCTCCGATTAGACCCCTAGCCTGGGAACCTCCATATGCTGTGGGAGCGGCCCAAGAAATAGCAACAACAACAACAACAACAACAACAACAACAAAAGACAAAAAAAAAATACTTAGAACTAATAATGGATTCAGCAAAGTTGCAGGATGTAAAATCAATATACAAAAAAGTTGAAATTCTATACACTAATAATGAATTATGAGGGAAATTAAGAAAACAATCTCATTTACAATTACATCGAGAAGAATAAAATACCTAGGAAAAATTTAAAAAAGGAGGTGAAAGACTTATATGCTAAAAACTCTAAGATACTCATAAAAGAAACTGAAGAAGACATAAATAAATGGAAAGATATTCCATTCTCATGAACTAGAGAAATTAATACTGTTAAAATGTTCACACCACCCAAAGCAATCTACAGAGTCAGTGCAATCTCTATCAAAATTCCAATGGCATTTTTCATAGAAATAGGAGAATAATCCTAATATTGTATGGAATCACAAAAGACCCTGAACAGCAAAGCAAACTTGAGAAAGAACAAAGCTGGAGGTATCACATTCTGGGTTTCAAATTATATTACAAAAGTATAGTAATCAAAACAGTATAATGTTGGCATAAAAACAGATCCCACTGGAGTTCCCACTGTGGCTCAGTGGTTAACGAACCCAACTAGTATCCATGAAAACACAGGTTCAACCCCTGGCCTTGCTCAGTGGGTTAAGGATCTAGTGTTGCTGTGAGCTGTGGTGTAGGTCACAGACATGGCTTGGATTCCGCATTGCTGTGGCTGTGGCATAGGCCAGTGGCTACAGCTCCAATTCTACCCCTAGCATGGGAACCTCCATATGCCGCAGGTGTGGCCCTAAAAAGACAAAAAAAAAAAAAAAAATCCCAGACCCTAGATCCCATTGATCAATAGGACAGAATAGAGAGCCAAGAAATATATGGTCAATTAATTTACAATGAAAGAGCCAAAAATACTCACTGGAGGAAGGGTAGTCTCTTCAGTAAATGGTGCTGGGAAAACTAGACAGCCACATACAAAAGAATGAAACTTAACCCCTATCTTACACCACACCTAACATTCAACTCAAAATGGATTAAAAAGCTTCTGTATGGTGAAGGAAACCACAAACAAAATAAAAGGCAATCTAAGGAATGGGAGAAAGTACTTGAAAATCATATATCTGATAAAGAGTTAATATCCAAAATACATGAAGAATGCATACAACTCAATAGCAAAAAGGCAATCTGATTTTTTTTTTTTCCTTTTCTAGGGCCGCTCCTGCGGCATATGGAGGTTCCCAGGCTAGGGGTCTAATCGGAGCTATAGTCGCCAGCCTACACCACAGCTCACAGCAACTCCGGATGGTTAACCCACTGAGCAAGGGCAGGGATCGAACCTGCAACCTCATGGTTCCTAGTCGGATTCGTTAACCACTGAGCCACGAGGGGAACTCCCACAATCTGATTTTAAAATGGTCAGAGGAACTAAATAGACCTTTTCTCAAAGAAGATATACAAATGGACAACAGGTAGATGAAAAAGTGTTCGACATTACTAACCATCAGAGAAATGCAAATAAAAACCATAATGAGATATTACCTCATACATATCAGAATAACTATTATCAAAAAAACAAGAACTAACAAGTGTTGGTGAGGATGTGAAGAAAAGGGAATCCTTGTGCACTATTGTCAGGTAAGGATATAAATTTGTGTAGCCACCATGTAAAATACTATGCAGGATCCTCAAAATATTAAAAATAGAACTACCAGGCAGTTCCTGTTTGGCTCAGAGGAAATGAATCTGACTAGTATCCATCAGGATGCAGGTTCAATCCCTGGCCTCACTCGGTAGGTTAAGGATCTGGCATTGCTATGAGCTCTGGTGTAGACTGCAGATGCGGCTGGGATCTGGCATTGCTGTGGTTGTGGTGTAGGCCAAGAGCTATAGCTCTGATTCGACCCCTAGCCTGGGAACCTCCATATGCTGTGGGTGCAGCCCTAAAAAGACAAAAAAAAAAAAGAAAAAAGAAAAAAAATAGAACTACCATATGATCCAATGATAACATTTCTAATACTGGGTATTTATTTAAAGGAAATGAAATCACAATCTTGAAAAGATACCTACATCCCATTTTTCTTGCAGGATTATTTATAATAACCAAGACATAGATACAACCAAAATATCCATTAATGGGTGAATGGATAAAGAAAAAATGCTGTGCATACACACACACACACACACACACACAAAGAGGAATGCTATTCAGCCACAAAAAGAATGTAATTTTGCCATTTACAACAGCATGAACAGAGGTTAAAGGTATTATGCTAAGTGAAATAGGTCAGACATAGGAAGACAAATACTGGGTGATCTCACTTGTGTGTGGGATCTAAAAACAAAACAAAACAAACTCATAGATATAGAAAACATATTGGTAGTTGCCAGAGGTGGGGAGTGGAGAGTGGATGAAATCCATAAAGGTGATCAAAAGGTACAAAGAAAAAAATGTTGTTTCACTGTCTCCATTTATCTATCTATCTATCTATCTATCTATCTATCTATCTATCTATCTATCTTAGGGCTGCATCTGCAGCATATGGAAGTTCCCAGGCCAGAGGCTGAATCAGAGCTGCACCTTTCCATCTATGCCACAGCCATAGCAATGCCAGCTCTGAGCTGCATCTGCAACCTATACCACAGCTCATGGTAATGCCAGATCCTTAACCCACTGAGCGAGGCCAGGGATCGAACCCACAACCTCATGGTTCCTAGTCAGATTCATTTCCACTGCTCCATGATGAGAACTCCAGGATTTTTTCAATATCTGCAAATCAATCAATATGATACACCACATAGACAAACTGAAGAATAAAAATCATATGATCATCTGATTAGATGTAGAAAGAGCTTTTGATAAAATTCAACATTTAAGATAAAAACTCTCCAGAGGACAAAAAGGGAACATATCGCAACATAATAAAACCATATATGACAAACACACATCTAATATCGTACTCAATGGTGAAAAGCTGAAAGCATTTCCTACTAAGATCAGGAACAAGAAAAAGATGTCCACTCTCACCACTTTTATTCAACATAGTTTTGGAAGTCTTATCCATGGCAATCAGAGAAGGAAAAGAAATAAAAGAAATCCACATTAGAAAAGAAGTAATACTGTCACTGTGTAGACAGCATGACACTCTACATAGAAAATCCAGGGAGTTCTGTTGTGGCTCATCGGGTCATGAACCTGACTAGTACCCATGAAGATGTGGGTTTGATCCTTGGCCTCACTCAGTAGGTTAAGAATCTGGTGTTGCTGTGAACTATAGTATAGGTTGCAGATGTGGCTTGGATCACACGTTGCTGTGGTGGTGGCACAGCCTGGCAGCTGCAGCTTCAATTCAAACCCTAGCCTGAACTTCCATATGCCACACATGCAGCCCTAAAAAGCAAAAGAATAAATAAATAAAACTTAAAAATGCTTCCGAGAACTACTAGGGCTCATCAATGTATTTAATTAAAGCTGCAGGGTACAAAATAATATACAGAAACCTGTTGCATTTCTATACACTAACAACAAAGTATCAGAAAGAGAAATTAAGGAAACAACCCCATTTATCACCACATCAAAAAGAAATAAACCTAGGAATAACCCTACCTAAGGATATAAAAGACTTGAATTCCAAAAACTATAAGACACTGAAGAAAGAAATTGAAGATTATACAAACAGATGGAAAAAATATACCATGTTCTTGGATTGGAAGGATCATTATCATCAAAATGACCATACACTACCAAGGCAACCTACAGAGTCTATGCAATCCCTATAAAAATACCAATGGCATTTTTTTCACAGAAGTAGAACAAATAATTTTAAAATTTGTATAGGAACACAAAAGACCTCAAATACACAAAGCAATCCTGAGAAAGAAAAACAGAGCTGGAGGAATCAGGCTCCCTGACTTCAGACTAAACTATAAAACTACAATAATCAAAACAGTATGGTACTAGCACAAAAAGACACATAGATCAACAGAACAGGATAGAGAGCCCAGAATTAAACCCATGCTCTTATGGTCAATTAATCTATGACAAGGGCAGCAAGAACACACAATGGAGAAAAGCAGCCTTTTCAATAGATAGTGCTGGGGAAATCAGACCGTCACATGTAAAAGATGAAATTAAAACATTCTCTAATACCATATACAAATATAAACTCAATATGGATTAAAGACCTAAATCTAAGACTGGATACTATAAATCTCCTAGAGGAAACATACACAGAACACTCTTACGAACATCACAGCAATATTTTGGATCCATCTCCTAAACCCAGGGAAACAGAAACAAATGAAACCTGGTTAAACTTGAAAGGTTTTGCACAGCCAAAGTAGCCATGAACAAAATGAAAAGACAACCTACTGAATGGAAGAAAATGTTTGCAAATGATATGGCCAATAAGGGGTTAAAATCCAACATATTTAAACAGTTTATACAACTCAACATAACACCACCCCACCAAAGAACATGATATGAAAATGGGCAAAAGAACTGAATAGGTGTTTTTTCTTCCAAAAAGGAAATGCAAATGGCCAACAGGCACATAAAAAAGGTTCAATATCACTAATCATCAAGAAAATGCAAATCAAGGAGTTCCAGTGGTGGCACAGCAGAAACTAAGAGCCATGAGATTGTGGGTTCGATCCCTGGGCTTGCTCAGTGAGTTAAGGATCCGGTGTTGCCGAGAGCTGTGGTGTGGGTTGCAGACGCGGCTTGGATCTGGTGTTGTTGTTGCTCTGGTGTAGGCCAGTGGCTACAGCTCCAATTAGACCCTTAGGAACCTGGGAACCTCCATATGCTGCAGGAGTGGCCCTAGAAAAGGCAAAAAGACAAAAAAAAAAGAACTTTTTCAGCCTGCAAAATAAAGTATAACCTGCTTGGAGTTCCCATTATGGCTCAGCAGAAACGAACCCAACTAGTATCCATGAGGATGACGGTTCAATCCCTGGCCTTGCTCAGTGGGTTAAGGATCTGGCATTGCCATGAACTGTGGTGTAGTTCACAGACGTGGCTCGGATCTGGCATTGCTGTGGCTATGGCATAGGCCAGCCGCTACAGCTCTGCCTCAAGCCCTAGCCTGGGAACCTCCATATGCCACCAGTGCGGCCCTTAAAAAAAGAAAAAAAAGACCAAAAAAAAAAAAAAGAGAAAATGCAAATCAAAACCACAATGAGATATCTCTTCACACCTGTCAAAATGGCTATTCTGACAAAACAGTTTCTCTCAAAAAACTAAAAATAGAATTACTATATGACCCAGCAATTCCACTCGTGTCTATTTTAAAAACCCCTAAATAGGAGTTCCCATTGTGGTGCAGTGGTTAACGAATCTGACTAGGAACCATGAGGTTTCGGGTTCGATCCCTGGCCTCGCTCAGTGGGTTAAGGATCTGGCGTTGCTGTGAGCCGTGGTGTAGGTTGAAGACACAGCTCGGATCCTGTGTTGCTGTGGCTGTGGCGCAGGCCAGAGGCTACAGCTCTGATTAGACCCCTAGCCTGGGAACCTCCATATGCCACAGATGTGGCCCTAGAAAAAACAAACAAAACAAAAAAACCCACCAAAATATTAATTCAAAAAGATACATGCACCCCAATGTTCATAGCAGTATTATCCACAATTGCCAAGATATGGAACCAAACTGTCCCCTTCAATAGATGAATGGATAGAGATGTCATGTATAACACACACACACACACACACACACAATGGAACACAACTCAGCCATTAAAAAAGAATGAAATATTGCCATTTGCAGCAACGCAGATGGACTTGGAGGGCATTATGCTAAATGAATAAGACAGACAGAGAAAGACAAATACTATATGATACCACTTATATGTGGAATCCAAAAAATCTAACAATCTAGTGAATAAAAATAAAAAGAAGCAGACTCACAGATACAGAGAACAAACTAGTGGTTAACAGTGGGAAGCAGAAGAAGGAGGGGCAATATAAGGGTAAAGGAAAAAAAGGTTATTATGGGATTATATGAAATCATATGTATGACACTTAAAAATTTTAAAGAACTGTAGAATTTAAAGACTCTTTCACTCAATAAAAATTATTTTCACTGCATATAGAAAAAATTTTGTTTACTCCTCTTTTCTCTAATAACACATATATTGGACATTTTATATTGTCTCACAAGTCCTCAGAGCTATTATTTATTTTTCAGTATTTTTTTTCTCTTTGTTCATCAGATTGGATAATTTCAAACTCACTGGGTCTTTCCTTTGTTATCTAAAGTTTACTGTCAAATGCACTCAGTGAATTTTTCATTTCAAATAATGTATGTTTCAGTTCTAGAATTTCTACTTAGTTCTTTTTTTATAGTCCCTATCTTTTTACTCATTGTGAGCATATTTTTCTTTACTTCTTCAAACATGATTACAATAGTTTTGAATCCTTGTCAGCTAATTTCAACATTTCAGTTGGTCTCTGTTGATTGTATTTTCCCTTGAGAATGAATCTTCAAACTGTATCCTGGATTTGTAAATACTATGTTGTAGAGATTCCGGAGATATACATCTATATCTACACCTCTATATCCATCTCTCTCTCTCTCTCTATGTATGTATGTATGTATGTATGTATGTATGTATGTATGTATGTATGTATCTTCTATCTATCTAAAGAGAGAGAGACAGTTTTAACCAGCAACTCATTTGATTGTATTTGAACTGCAAGCTCTGTTTCTTGAATGGCTGCTCAAATGTTAATTCAATTCTTGCATTCTTAGCTCATTTGTCCAGTGCACATATATGTGGATCAGGGGTTAACGAGAGATTTGGACGGGGTTTATACACAAAATTAAGAGTACTCCCTTTGTGACTCTCTCCTTCCTGAGATGCCACCCTCCCTTCTCCAGCACCACCTGGGGTTTCCCTGAACTTTATCTTATCCTGTGGTGCTTTACACCAGAAAGATGGTAGATCTTTTCTCTGTTTTAGCTACCCCATGCAGTGGTTAAGTGTGGCTTCTCTTAAGGCAAAAAGCTTTGGAAATGGCTAACTTGCCTTGATGTTCCTTTCCTTCCGGAGTATCACTCCTCTCCAAAATCTGAGCTTTTTTATTTTGTCCACTTCATACTAATCTGTGGAAAGACTGAATTTGCCAGGAGCTACTCAGACAAATACATTAATTCTTATTTTAAATCATATGCTTAAGATAATTTTCAAGACTGGGACTTATGAAAGAATGTGTAGCATCTTCATGTTTCATATTTTTCTTGTTCATTAATATTTCTCATTAATATTTCTTATTAAATATTAATGAATAGAGAATCTCCTTTAAATTTGATTGTATTTCTTATTTCATTCTTCTGGTTGAGACAAGTTTCTTTTATCTATTTTATTTTCTTTGATTTTTCTCTCCTACAATTAATTTACTTTCTGGAAGTTTCATTTAGCATATGTTTTCTTGAAGTATAGATTCCTATTTTTTAAAAAAAAAAACATAGTTTTAACTTTTTTTTTTTTTGGTCTTTTTTGTCTTTTTAGGGCTGCACCTGTGGCATATGGAGGTTCCCAGGCTAGGGGTCTAAACAGAGCTGCAGCCACCGGCCTACGCCAGAGCCATAGCAATGCCAGATCCGAGCCGTGTCTGCGACCTACACCATAGCTCATGGCAATGCCAAATCCTTAACCCACTGAGCAAGGCCAGGGATTAAACCCACAACCTCATGGTTCCTAGTCAGATATGTTTCTGCTGCGCTACAATGGGAACTTCCTAACATTTTTTTTTTAATTGTGGAGAATAGAACATGGGAGGAAATATTTCTATATGACTGAATTCTCATCTTAAGTAAGCAGATACCCTACAATGCTGGGCCATAGAAAAGAATATTTCATACCTATTAAAATGATAGAATAATATTTCATTATTTGGAAAACGGTTCATGGTATACTGCAAAATACAGCTGATTAAAAGAAATATAATCTCATTTTTTGTTTTTAAAAAAAGGTGGGGAGGGTATAAATACGGGATGAAGGGTTGGATTCCATGGTACAGTTCATAGTTCTCTAAAACTGACACAAGGTGCCCACAGTGCCTTGGTCTCAGAGCCTTTCAGCTCCAATCTCTAAGGCTGTTGAGCCCAAAACCTTCGACCCTTTACATCCATACCCTTGCCATGGCCTCATGATGGGCAGAATGTATTTCCATGTCCCAGAAGAAAACAACTTCCTTTTGAACTCTGAAAAACAGCCTCTTTCTTTTTCTTTTTTGCTTTTTAGCGCCACACCTGTGGCATATGGAAGTTCCCAGGCTAGGGGTCCAACAGGAGCTGCAGCTGCCAGCCTACAGCCACAGCAATGCAGGATCTGAGGCGCATCTGGGACCTACATCACAGCTCATGGAATGCAGGATCCTTAACCCACTGAGCCAGGCCAGGGATCAAACCCTCATCCTCATGGATACTAGTCGGATTTGTTACCACTGAGCCACAATAGGAACTCCCCAGCCTATTTCATTTCATTTCATTCTTGTTCATCCCTTCTCTGGCCTGGCCCATATCTACTGTTTTTCCCAACCCCAAACTGTAGACATTGAAGCTTGTTTTCCTTTTTTTCCCAGAGTGCCACGCATTTCTATGTGAATTTCTCCCTCCCCCCTGGAGACAGTTTTCATACCAAGTGATGAGGCAGTTTGCATTAAATAAAAGGCTTTGTTATGCCCTTTTTCCAGATGGTCAGAACCTGTAGAGCCTACATTTGCACAACCAAGTTTGGACTTGTACTGACATATCAAGAGATTCAGTTTTGTTACTTAATATAAACATTTTTATGTTTCATTATCAATCAGCCAAAATAATTCTACATAAAATATAATAATCCACAACCCAATGACCTAAAACAATAGTCATTTGTTTTTCACTATGTATCTTCATATTGGCTGAAATTTAAGCTTTTGGCAGCAGGTGGGGTCTATCTGTCCACTATTTATCATTACCCTTGGACCAGAGCTTCCCCAAAGTACATAATTCATATAGCAAAAGGCAGGAGTACAAGAGAAAAGTCCAAATGTACTTGCCCATTTTAAACCTTCCCTTTCGTTATTTGCACCCTCAACCTTAGGCCAAAGCAAGATACATGTCTAAGCCCAAAATCAAGGTGCATGGAATATATCCTATCCATCATAAGGCCACAGCAAGGGTATGAATATGAACACTCCTACAGGACAGTGAATAACTGGGACCAATAATTCAATCCACTGTACCTAGGGTATAATATTTGTGTTTCTTTTACACACGGTTTTTCAATTTAAGTAACAATTAGCAGCCATTAGAGAAGACTTTACAGGCAAATAGACCTGGGTTTGAATCTTTACTCCAGCATTTTGCTGCTATGAGAACCTAAGAAAATTACCTCACCTCTCTGAACCATGGTTTCTCCATAAATCATCCACAATTCCATCACCCAGATTTAAACGCTGTAAATATTTTGATGTGTTAATTTTTTTCTAAGCATATAATTAACTTACCCCACAAATTTGGAATAATGCAATGTTTTTAAAAAAATTCTAACTTCAAAATAGTGTTTTGCCAGACTGTAAACATTTCTTGCAAGAACAAATTATTTTTACTCTCCTCCTCAATTCTTGTGAAAGTTCAGGCCCTGTTATGGTGGAGGAGGGGGTGTCTCAGGTTGTGCTCATGTCAGAATTACAAGGAAACCCCAGTAAAAATATGGATTCTGAAGGCCCCTAGAATTATAAAGACAGAACTCCTAGAGCCAGCCGCTGGGTAAGACCCTCCCCCATTCAGGATGGGCTGATTTTCACAGTCAATGGATTATGCTAACTTCTTAAAGGGACCCAAGCCAGTCTTGCTTTCCATCTTGGAAATCATGGATAGCAGAGTAACTATCCAAATAAACTGACTGCCAGAAGATCTCAACAGACAATTCTCCAAAGAAGACACACGGATGACCAAAAAACACATGAAAAGATGTTCAACATCACTCATCATTAGAGAAATGCAAATTAAAACCACTATGAGGTACCACCTTACACCAGCCAGAATGGCCATCATCAAAACATCTACAAACAATTAAGTGCTGGAGAGGGTGTGGAGAAAAAGGAACCCTAGCACACTGTTGGTGGGATTGTAAATTGGTGCAACCACTGTGGAAAACAGCATGGAGATTCCTCAGAAAACTAAAAATAGAACTACCATTTGATTCAGCAATCTCACTCCTGGGCATCTATCTAGAGAAAAGCATGACTCAAAAAGACACATGTATTCCGATGTTCACTGCAGCTCTATTTGCAGTAGCCAAGACATGGAAACAACCTAAATGTCCATCAACAGAGGAGTGGATCAAGAAGATGTAGTACAGATACACAATGGACTATTACTCAGCCATTAAAAGGAAAGAAATAATGGCATTTTTAGCTACATAGATGGACCTAGAAATTATCATGCTAAGTGAAGTCAGTCAGACAATGAGACACCAACATCAAATGCTTTCACTGACATGTGGAGTCTGAAAAAAGGACAAGATGAACTTCTTTGCAGAACAGATACTGACTCACAGACTTTGAAAAACTTATGGTTTCTAAAGGAGACAGTTCGGGGGGTGGGGGGGATGCGCTGGGGGTGTGGGATGGAAATCCTATAAAATTGGATTGTGATGATCATTGTACAACTATAAATGTAATAAATTCACTGAGTAATTTTTTAAAAAAAGCAAAAAATTAAAAAATTTAAAAAATAAACTGACTGCCAATTCAGGAAAAAGCATAATTCTTAAACTGCTGCACAACTTTTCTCATATGGATGTCACAGTTTATATTCCTTTTGCTGGGCATTCAGGTTGTCTTCAATCTGTCACTATTTCAAATAAATACTGTTGCAATAAACATGCATAAATTTTTGACCCATTTCTGATTATTTCCAGTGGAAAGATTCCTAGAGTGTGATCCCTGAAGCAAAGGGTATAAATATTTTGAAGGCTCCTGACAAGTACTATATTGGCAAATTGCTTGACAGAAAGGTTATAACAATTTATTCTTGCACTAGCATAATCTTTAGAAGGCATTAATGCTTTTAGATGAAATTCCAAAGTGATTGTTTTCACTTAGGGTGTGAATGTGAAGTTGTCACGGAACAGAACAAATGTGGAACACTTAAATATAAATTTCTTTAAAAAACTGAAAGTGGAAGCAGTAATATTTTTGGATATGAAAGATGATCTAATTTTCATGAAATATGCTAAAAATTGATGTCCTATAGAATAGTGCTTTTAGAAAGCACAGTGCAAGGCTAAGGAAGTAAATAATCTTCAGAGATTTCCAGGTAAAGAAAAATCTGAATGACAAATGGAAGAGAGGAATAGGAAATAAACCAGAATTGTTGCCAATTCATTTCTAAGAAAGAGGAAAAGAAACAAAAATGACAAAATGAGTTCAAACTAGAAAACAACTTAAGAACAATAATATATGGGCTTAAGAAACATACTGAAGGGAGAAATATTAAGGGAAAATGCCTGTTCTTTTTTTTTTTTTTTTTGTCTTTTGTCTTTTTGTCTGTTGTTGTTGTTGTTGCTATTTCTTGGGCCGCTCCCGCGGCATATGGAGGTTCCCAGGCTAGGGGTTGAATCGGAGCTGTAGCCACCGGCCTACGCCAGAGCCACAGCAACGCGGGATCCATCCGAGCCGCGTCTGCAACCTACACCACAGCTCACGGCAACGCCGGATCGTTAACCCACTGAGCAAGGGCAGGGACCGAACCCGCAACCTCATGGTTCCTAGTCGGGTTCGTTAACCACTGCGCCACGACGGGAACTCCCAAAAATGTCTGTTCTAATCAAAACACAGAAGTGACCATACAAGACTCTGAAATCACCCCTTTACATTGATGCTGATGCTGAGGACAAAAACACTGAAGATGAAGCTGGCAGTGGTGTTCAGAGGGCAGCCTAGAGACCTCCCATTATCAGAGTACCCAAATGTCAGCTGGGCTCTGCAAGCTCCATCATCTCTAGTGAGCTCTGTCATTTCTAGATCAGATGGGCTTGAGCCCCACTGTGCCCAGAGAAGGCCCATAAGCCTTCCTGTACTAAGCCTTCCATAATTCACAAGGGTGTTTCAGAAGCCCCGCCTGCCTCCCAGGTCCAGCTTTACTGAAACCATCTCTGTTCCCCAGCAAACCTATATGGTCCCTTAGTCCTCTTTCAACAAGCCCCCACTCACAAAGAACATTAGTGTGCCCAAGTTCACTAAGATGTGGAGGTCTTGATGAAGGGTCACATTGCCCATTACTCCACAAAGCACTTTTCAGCCTTCCTGGTTCATAAACATCCTTTGATCCTTCCCTACTGGAGGTTTCTTACTGGCTTTTACTGCTTGCAGGGCCTTTACTCCAACAATATCCTAGCCCTCCCCTCCTCTTCTCAATCCTCTGCCCTATAAGGCACACCTTCTCCCCAAACCAACTCCCAAGAAAAATTAGTTTCCTGCTTTTGCAAGTGCAGCCTTTTGGTTCTTTTTGGTTGCCTGAGCCCTAGCCAGCCCTTATGCCCTAGGGGCTTATCACGGTGTTTCCTGAAATGAAGACAGCTACTTTCCCAAGAAAAATTCTAAGATCTTACCATTGAAAGATACTCTTAAAAGAGGATTAGATCCAGCCTTCTGCCTTCGGTAATTGAGACTCAGAGATTAAGTGAATTGCCCCAAATTCATTAAGGTAAAGAAGTGATGAGGAGTAGATTCCAGGTTTTCTATTTCTTTTTTCTTTCTTTCTTTTTTTTTTTTTTCCTTTTTAGGGCCACACCCATGGCATATGAGGGTTTCCAGGCTAGGGGTCCAATTGGAGCTATAGCAGCCAGCCACAGCCACAGCCACAGCAACACCAGATCCCTAACCCACTGATGGAGGCAAGAGATTGAACCCACAACCTCATGGTTCCTAGTCAGATTCACTTCCACTGCAACACGACGGGAACTCCAGGTTTTCTATTTCTAAACCTGTGCCTTTCCACATCAAATGTACGTTTGCCACATAATGGTGGCCATTCTTTTGTTTCTGATATGAGTTAATAACTTACATCAGAAAGCCTGCTTTGGTCTCTCTCAAAGCTGCATCTTTGTCACCATTCTTTGTGTCTTTTGTTTTTTGGCAACAGTTTTTTAGAAGTAACTGAGTTGGACAATTCAAAATTCTTTAATGCTGGGTTTAGAAAGTCAAAGAACTGTTAAAGTGAAGAGTGTCATTAACCTTGTAGATACAGTAACTATCCCTTTGACCTCATCGCCTTCCCTTCTCTCAGAACAGACAGACCAGATGAAAATTTTAAATGGAGTTTGACATAACACTAGTGATAAAATTGAATCATATTTCCCACTGACTTCCGTTATTAATTTGATGACGCCTAATCACAGAAAAGTTTTGCCTATAAGGTAAATAATATTTAAGAGAGCACTAAGATTTTATAAACTAGTTTTTTTTTTTTTTTTTGCTTTTTAGGTCCACAACTGTGGCATATGGAGCTTTCGAGGCTAGAGGTCAAATTGGAGCTACACCTGCTGGCCACAGCCACAGCCATAGCCACACCAGATCTGGGGCATAGGCTGGCAGCTGTAGCTCTGATTCGACCACTAGCCTGGGAACTTCTATATGCCATGGGTGTGGGGCTAAAAAGCAAAAAATAAAAACCAACAGAACCAGAGATAATTCTCTGGCTTTGAACAAAAGGACTCACCAGTTTTATTGTATTTTGTACAGGCAGTTCTTTATTGTGCCTTCGCTATCAACATTACCAGAAATTGCAAACAATGATGGACTTCTAGAAATTCTGCTTAGGTTTATTTTTTTTTTATTGTTATTTATTTATTTATTTTTTAGGGCTGCACCCATTGCATATGGAGGTTCCCAGGCTAGGGGTCGAATTGTAGCTACAGCTGCCAGCCTACACCACAGCCACAGCAACATGGGATCTGAGCCTCATCTTCGACCTACCCCATAGCTCATGGCAATGCCGGATCCTTAACCCACTGAGCGAGGCCAGGGATTGAACCCACATCCTCATGGTTCCTAGTCAAGCTCATTAACCACTGAGCCACAACAGGAACTCCTGCTTAGGTTTATTCTAAAGTCATGTGATAAGTCTAATACTCTATTTGTGTAAAATTGCTAATTAACAACTCCGGTTTGGGGACAACAGATCTATTTCTTTCTTTGACACTTTCCCCACCTCCTCCTCTTTTTTTTTTTTTTTTTTGTGTACTTGGTAGAAAAAAAAGTTAAAATTAAATCTATATTAATATTACTGAGCACCTTCTCTGGAGCAGGCACAAACATTTCAGAAGCACACAGTCAAATTCTAAGTGTCCAGTGAAGGGGGCCTAATAGAACTGAGCAACCATGACCAACTCCATCTCTATAAATGGCCTGCAGGTTTTTTCTAACTCAAGCTCTTGGCCTTTCTAGGCCTAATGATCATCCCTTGCCCAGTATCTCAGATAGTGTCGTTTCACTCTGCTGGGACCAGATCACAAAACTGCATATGCGAAGGTGGGTGATCAGACTGGTGAAGGGGGGAATGATGGGGGGAGGGGATGGTCTCTCAAACTGGGAGGCATGCAGTTGGCAACAGTGAAGGGCAGGGGAAGAGACTATTTGTGCAGCTACACAAAGCATTACCCATTACCACAAAGAACAGAGCCTTGCCTTGCCTCCTTGAGCAAGCTTCTTCATTCATAAAATAAGCTGATGTGCTTGAAGATCTGGAAGATTTCTTTTAGCTTTAGATGGTTTTGAGTCTCTAAACTGGGGGAAAGTGATTTTTAGCTCAATTCAAGGAAAAGCTTTCTTCTCATCCACCAATCTTCCAATAATAGGCAACTTCAGGAGGTGGTGAGTTCTCTGTTGGTGTGTGAAGAGTCACGGCGATCATCTGTCAGGAAGCCTGGGGCAGGATCTTCTGCATTTGCTGGCACGATGGACCAGATTACTGCTAAGGTCCTTTTCAACTTTGTCTGAAAACTTTTGTTTCTAGTAGTTTCCAGGAGAGCAACTCCCACAAGAGTGACTCTAAAGGGCTCAAGGTGAAGAATCCAGCAAGAAGGGGTAAAGGCCACGGTCAACAGTAGAGCACTAACATCTTCACTCGACAAGTGCCAGGCCCTGTGCCAGGTACTTGCCATATGGCATCTTTACAGTGATTCCATGAGGTATGGATTATTCTTCTTTTGCAAAATGGAACTGAGGTTCTGAGAGGCTAAGTAACTTTATTCAGATCACATAGCTAGTACGTTAAAGTTAGGAAACGCAATTCTAGGTCTATTGACTTCAATATAGCACTTCCCACAATGCTTTCCTATCTCAGAGTAGCAGGGTACAATGGGAAGAGGCAAAGGGCATAGAGAAAGGGTAGGACATCAAGGAAGCCAAATGCAGTATAAATTAGAAACTGTGAAATAAAGACTTTCATGGCCTGTGGGCAGGAAGGGAGGGTTGACTTACAAGGATGAGTTTGAGAGGCCACTGTACTAATAGTGAACGTTCAATTGTAAAACAGGCTCCTGATGTTTCTGCTGACAGGACTGCTTTGAACTGAATGTTTATGTCCCCCTCTCAAGAATCTGCCGAGGTCCCCCCACTGGGAATACTCTTGATCTCTCTTCAGGCATTTACCACTTTTCAACCTTCATTGTAATGACTTGATTCATGTTCCCTTAGATCAAAGATTCTTGGACTAAAGTTGCTTTTTATTGTCATTTTACTGTTTTACTATATGCTGAAACTTTACATACTAAAATGTATGATAGTACTGCTTGGGTATTTTCCATGGCCTCCTCCAAATCTACTCTTCACCCTTTCCTTCCCTATTGTGTCCTGGAGGCTGCCCATTACAAACTGCACTAATGCGCTCCTTTGCCCTCTGCCTTCTGCTTCCCTTCAGCCATTAGAGGGCACCGGGGGAAGACTCATGCTCTCAACCTGTCGTGCTGCATTGAGCAGACTGTGTAAACCCAAGTCCAAAGTTTCTATTGGGCAGTGCTCTCCTATAGCTCTCTTGTTTTCATTAAATTGTCGTTCTCCCTCACCACGCTTTAGGCTAAGGAGTGGTAATGGCTTGCTGTTGCTGCAAGTGGCAGGGTGCTTCCCTGGGCCTTGTTTATGTCCTTTAACCCCACTCATGCTTCTAAATAGTACTTCTACTAGACTCTCAATCACTCTGATTGAATGTGCCATCTGTTTCCCACCAGGACCCTGACTAATCTAGGTACTAAAAGCTTCATTAAAAAAAAAAATTCTGGGGAGTTCCTGTCATGGCTCAGCGGAAACAAATCTGACTAGGAACCATGAGGACTTGGGTTCAATCTCTGGCCTTGCTCAGTGCATTAAGGATCTGGTGTTGCCGGGAGCTGTGCTGTATGTCACAGATGTGGCTCGGATCTGACTTTGCTGTGGCTGTGGTGTAGGCCAGCCGCTACAGCTCCAATTTGACACCTAGACTGGGAAGCTCCATGTGCCGCAGGGGCAGCCCTAAAAAGCCAAAAAAAAAAAAAGAAAAAGAAAAAAAATCCTCTCACTTTTGCAGCTCTTTCCCTTGGCACTTGCCCTCCCTCCCTCCCTTCCTTTCCTCCTTCCTCCCTTCCTTCCTTTTGGCTGCAGCATGCAGCAGCTTGATGTGGGATCTCAGTTCCCAGAGCAAGGAATGAACCCAGTGAAAGTGCTGAATCCTAATCACTAGACCACCAGGGAACTCCCTATCTATGTAATTCTAACTAATTTGCCTGACCATTCCTTGACTTACTAATTTTAGCCATTATCACTGACTTCCCATTGAAGTCAGTGACATTTAGGTCTTTCATATCTTCTCTTTCCAACACAGTTAGAATCTAGCATTTTTTATTAAATGAGTTTAGTGAATGGAAAAACAACCTTTGTTCTTAGATAGGATGATTCCACATCATAAAGATATCTGCCATCCCTAAGTTAATTTATAATGTAATGTTATCTCAATAAAATACCAACACTTTCCATGGAGTTTGACAAGCTGGTACCAAATTTCATACGGAAAAACAAACAAGGATAGACAGGAAAACACTAAAAAACACTAAGAAAGAAAAAAAGAAAAAAGCTACAAGGGGAACTAGGCATACCAGATGTGAAACATACTACAAAGCCTTTATAATTGAACAGTGGAATATGGACATTGGAATAAACAGACCAGCAGAAAACAAAGGCCAGAAGCAGAACTAAATACATATGAAACTACGGTAGTGATAAAGGTGGCATCTCAAAATACCTGAGCTTAAGCATTTTAAAATAAATATTACTGGAACAACAAATTAGCTATTTGGAGAAAGAAGGTAAAATTAGACCCAAATCTCATACCACACACAGGAATAAATTCCAAATGGATCAGGGATCTAAATTAAAAAAAAAAAAAAAAGAAACCACACAAGTTTTATTTATAAATGAGTGAATTTTTCTTTAACTTGGGTGTAGACAAAAAGCTTTCTAACTATGACTCAAAATCAAACGGAATGAAAGGAAATATTGATAGTCTTGACTGTATAAAACTTTTGCATGGGGTAAAACTCCATAAACAAAGTCAAAAGACAATTAAACCTGGGGGAAACTGTTTATAACATGTATCACAGATAAAGGGCTTAGATCCTTAATATTTAAGTAACTCAACAAAACTAAGGGTTGGGGGGGAGATCAATACTGAATAGAAGGAGTTCCCATTGTGGCTCAGCAAAAGCGAATCTGACTAGAATCCATGAGGATGAAGGTTCGATCCCTGGCCTCAGTTTAAGGATCCAGTGTTGCCATGAGCTGTGGGGTAGGTCACATATGCGGCTTGGATTCCGCATTTCTGTGACTGTGGCATAGGCCAGCAACAGTAGCTCTGATTTGATCCCTAACCTGGGAACTTCCATGTGTCACAACTGTGGCCCTAAAACGCAAAACAAACAAATAAAAAAACCAATAGAAGAATCAACAAGAGATATAAGTAGAAAATGTACCAAAAAAGGAAAATAAGGATGATCCTTAAACATATGAAAAGTTCTCATTCATAATAAGAGAAATAAAAATTAAAAGTATGCTGATATTCCATTTCTCAGCAATCAGATTGGCAAAAATTAAAAACATGATCACACAGCCATTCTTTCTTTTTTTTTTCTTTTTTTCTTTTTTTTTTTTTTGGCTACATTCATGACATGTGGAAGTTCCCAGGCCAGGGATCCAACTCGTGTCATGGCAGCGACCCAAGCCACTGCAATGACAATGCTGGATCCTTAACCTGCTGAGCCACACAGGAACTCCGACATTGCACTCTTATACACTGCTAGTGAGGATGCAAACTGGTATAATATTTATGGAGAATTTCACAATATATATTTAAAATACACATGTATGTGCACATGTAATCTTTTAACCTAGCAATCCCACCCCTATGAATTTACCCTGAAGATAAAACCTCCAACAATAAACACATACATAAAGATTATTAATAGCATCATTGTTTATAAAATTAAAAAATATTAGAAACTAAAAGAAAAAAAAAATGTTCCCCCTGAGGCACAATGGGATCAGCAGCATCTCTGGAGCACCAGGACACAGGTTCAATCCTTGGTCTGGTGCAGTGGGTTAAAGGATCTGGTGTTGCTGCAGCTGTGGCATAGGTCACAACTGCCACTCAAATCTGATCACTGGCCCAGGAATTCCATATGCCTCAGGGCAGCAAAAAAAAAAAAAAAAAAGAAAAGAAAAAAGAAACTACTGATAATATACGACATATGACTGAGTACTATAGAGTTATTAAAAAAAAAAAAGAATGAGAAAGGTCTCTATGAAGTGATGATTTTCAGGATATACTGCTTTGGGGTTTTTGGATTTTTAGCTGCACCCATGACATGTGGAAGTTCCTAGGCCAGGGATTGAACCCATGCCACAGCAGTGACAATGCAGGATTCTTAACTAGCTAGCCACCAGGGAAATCCTCCAGGATAAAGTACAAAAGAATATGTGCATTATACTATTTGGGGGGGGGGATACAAAAGGGGAGGAGTAAGAAAACCAATGTGTATATATCCATTTGTGCAGAAAGAAACACAAGAAAGATAAACTAAAGACTAAAAAATTGTTTACCCTCAGGGGATGTGTGGGGATGGACTGGATAGAATAGAAGGAAGGGGGAGGGATGGAAATCATCTGATTATACCGTTTACGTTTGGGAACCATGTTAATTCTATACATGTTCTATGATAACAAAAAGAGAAAAATAAAATCAACAAAAATGGAGGGAAAAACTAAAATGTACAAAAGCAAATTAACCAAATTTCAAATGAATAAGATACCCAACACTGAAGGGGGAAATAAAACGAAAGTGACTTTTGAACACTGTATTTGGACTATATGCTCTCAGGCTAAACACAAAAGAACTCTAATACTAGGTAACAGCTAGAAGCCTAATTAATAGGCTTCTTTTTTTTCTCATAAGTCTGGGTTAGCAATTCCATGAATTCTAGGATTGATCAAATAAGTAAATATATTGTGGATAATGGGATCCAGGTTTCTCATAATTGAAGGAGAGCTATAAATATGAAAGTCAGAAGTAGAAAATAAACCACTGCAGTGTTACAATGAAACCTGAGGTACCAATGTCAACTTGTGATTTTTTAACTTGAATAGTAAACGGACAGGTAAATATAGACAGGTATAGATCAGCCTGTGTGTGTATTTACATACATTCCTAGCTCTTTTGGCTGTCAGGGACCAGAATCAAGAATATTCTAGTAGCAATGAGCGTATCTGACACACAGATCTTGGTTTCTAAACACCTAAAGGAGCACCAAGGCTCCTTGGATAAGTGGCTGATTATAGGACTGAGGCAGAGAAAGTACAAACATGGAAGGAACAATGTCAGAAGTTTCCATGAGCCAGCTTCAAGGGGCTCTCACTGGCCAAATCTGGGACAGCCTGAGCATCAAAATACTTAATGACAGTAAAAGTTTATACTGCTTTGAACAAAATAAGAATCAGTTAGTCTACACTGATATAATATATATGGGGGAAGGGGAAAAGAAAGCTCTTCCTTATGGTAGAAAAAGCCAACTAATAAAAGGAATGATGAAATCAGAATCACCATTTGACAATCACAGTAGTAATAATTAGCCAAGAATCAATGACACTGAAAATAGTGGTTGAAATTTTAAGTAACAAACCATATACATAGTTTCAAGGTATAGTCCCAAGAGATACTTAGTAACAGAGAAACCCAGGGACACACCACCTTCAGCAAATGAGCAAAGTTACTATCATCAAAGTTACTAATGAGACAAACTGGCATTGTGCACCTCCTGGTACAATGCACAATAGCACTTAAGCTTATTCTGGCAAGGAAACCTATAACCTGAACCTCATCATGAGGACACATCAGAAAAACCCAAATCGAGGGGCACTCTACAAAATAAGTAGCTTTTTTATCAACAAAGTCAATGTCATGAAAAACAAAGAACTGAGGAACTGTCCAGATTAAAGGAGAGTAAAGAGACAAAATAGCCAAAAGCAACAAATGATTTGCAATTTTCTTCTATAACATTATTGACACAATTAGTGAAATCTGAATTAGGTTTGTAGATAACAGTATTATTTATTTCATGGTTTTGATCATTACACTGGGGTTATATAAAACCTGTTTTTTTTTGTTGTTGTTGTTGTTGTTTTGGTTTTTTTTTTGGCTGCCCCATGGCATATATGTAGTTCCTGGGCCAGGGGTTAGATCCTAGACACAGTTTTGACCTACTCTGCAGCTGTGGCACCACCCTGATCTTTAACCCACTGTGCCTGGAGGGAATCAAACCTGCATCCCAATGCTCCCAAGACTCAGCTGATCCCACTGCACCACAGCAGGAACTCAAGGCTGTTTTTTTAAAAGCAGATATAATCTGAAGCTATTAAAGTACAAAGGGACATCCCATCTGCAATTTAATCTCAAAAGGTTCAGAGAAATAGAGAAAAGGGAGCTCCCATCATGGCTTAGTGGAAATGAATCTGACTAGCATCCATAAGGATGCAGTTTCAATCCCTGGCCTTTCTCAGTGGGTTAAGGATCTAGTATTGATCTAAGCTGTGGCATACCTTGCAGAAGCAGCTTGGATCTGGCATTGCTGTGGCGGTGGCCAGCAGCTGTAGCTCCAATTAGACCCCTAACCTGGGAATTTCCATATGCTGCGAGTGTGGCCCTTAAAAAGAGAGAGAGAGAAAAGGATAAAACAAATAGGGTAAAACATTAATATCTGAGGAATCTGGATAAATGCTATATAGAACTAATTTGTACTATTCTTGCAAACTCTCCAGAAGTCTGTTACATGTAAATCTATATATGTGTATATATAAATACATATAAATATGTGTATGTATAAACCAAAAAAAACTTTGTTTAAAAAATGTAGATTCCTGGGCTCTAGTTTTGAAATTTTTGGTTCAGGAATTCTAGTGGTGGATCTTGGGAATCTGTATTTTTAAAGTTGTTCTGGTGATTACCAGGGTTAATTTGGTTTTAAGATCATTCCAGGCCACACAGAATAACAAAAATTTTGTTATTGAAGAGGTTAAAAAACAAACATTTACCTACTATCCAGCTTTAAAAGCAAAAACCAATTACGATGTCAGTTCCTTCTGTGCCTCTCCACTTCCTAGTCCCTTTTCTACCCTCCAAGTGGTAAATATTACTCCAAATTTGGAGCTTGCTCAGAGACAATCATTATGTCAAATTTGAAGTTGTCATTCCCACACATACTGTGTTTTTTTTTTGTTTGTTCGTTTGTTTGTTTTTCCTGTGCCTGAGGCATATAGAATTTTCTAGGCCAGGGACTGAACCTGTGCCACAGCAATGACAACACCAAATCCTTAACTGCAAGGCCACTAGGGAACTCCACCATGTATGTTTTTCTACATTCATGCTGTACAAATACTCATAACAGCAACAGAATTGGTTTTGCATGTTTTCAAACTTTAGAAATAATGTTATAATGAATACTTCTTTCTACAATATAACTATTCATTTTGCATGTTTTGGTTTTTAACTGACATATGTAGCCTATTTATTTCACCCAGAAGAGAGGAAAAAAATTAATGATACCAGAGAAAACAAATAACATGCATACTCCTTGATCCGATATATAATATTCAATTTATGGCTATGCCACAATTTATTTTTAATCCATTTCCTTACCAGTGGACATGTGGGTTTCAATTTTTCACTATCTCAGTGCTACAGTGAATCTTACACATATTTCCTTGTGCACACGTAAAATTTCTTCAGAGAAGTTGCCAAGTCAGGATGTGTATGTTTGTCCATTTTCTCTGGAGCCATCAGTTTTTGTGTCTTCTGGATCACACATAGTTATCCATCACAACATGAGAGAAGGCAGAATCTATGGGCACAGATGCAAGAATGTGGGCAGACATAGTGGGGATTTGTTAATGTGTTCGTCTAATTGCTTCTATTTTCTCAGTGAAATAAAAAGCATGGTTATGCTTTCCTATAGTGGTTGTGGATTAAGTACCCAACATAGTGCCCCAGAGGACATGGGTTCGATCCCTGGCCTCACTCAGTGGGTTAAGGATCCAGCGTTGCTGCAAGGTGCAGCATAGGTCACAGATGTAGCTTGAATCCAGTGTTGCTGTGGCTATGAAGTAAGCCTGCAACTGTAGCTCCAATTTGACCCCTAGCCCAGGAACTTCCAAATACCACAGGTGTTGCCTAAAAAGGAAAAAAAAAAAAAAAAAAAAGAAAAAGAAAAAGAAAGGTTCCCTGCTGAGACTTAGAGTTGATAAAGAGCAATTTGAAGGTGTGAAGAAAGATGATCTAAGACCATGTAGGAGTACAGGAGAATGATTGCCAGGGAGTGCTAAGGACCTACATTCTTAATTTTACTAGATACTGACAAACTGTTCTTCAGAGTAATTGTATCAATGTACACTCTTTCCAGCAGTGGATAGTTTTCCTTTGTTTCTTTCTTTCTTTTTCTTTTTCTTTTTTTTTTTTTTTTTGTATTTTGTCCTTTTAGGGCCGTACCTGCAGCAACCTGCGGCATATGGAGGTTCCCAAGCTAGGGGTTGAACTGGAGCTATACCTGCTGGCCCACACCACAGTCACAGCAATGTAGGATCCAAGCCACGTCTGCAACCTACACTACAGCCCACAGCAACGCCAGATCCTTAATCCACTGAGTGAGGCCAGGATCAAACTCGCATACTCATGGATACTAGTCAGGTTTGTTAATCACTGAGCCACTACGGGAACTCCAGCATGGCTGTTTTTGATGCTTCTAACCTTCATCAATACCTTGCATCACCAAAATTTTATAATTTTGGTCAATTTGATATTTGTGAACAGTTTAAATTTCCCCACTCAGGAATTGAGCTTACTATCCATTTGAGCTTCTGTGAATCAGCTAGTCCACTTATATTCTTTCTCATTTTCCTAACAGTTGTCTTTTTCTGATTGATTTGTAAGTTCTCTTCTGCAGTTTGTTTAATACATCCACATTTAAATTATGACTGTACAAACATTTTCACTGTTGAGCCTATGGCCATTACTCTTTTCTTGTATGACCATGTGTGTTCCCTAGAGTTAATGATTTCCTTGTTTTTCCATTTGCTTAGTTTTCCATATACCTGCGATTAATTTTTTCCAAATGCTCCAACATGCCTGCCATTCTATCAGAATTACTATGCACTCAAAAATGAGTTTCAATCTTTTATTTCATGAAGTTCTCACTTTCCAAGCCATCTATGGTCCTGTTACAGCCTGTGCTGATTGCTGTCTGAAAGACTGCATTGCTGGCATTCTGGATCTTCCATTCAGTCTCCTGGATTGGATTTCATATTTCCCCAATCTCATGTCTTCCTCTTCCATGGTTTTGCTGGCACTTATCCTTGCAGCTTTCCCATCCAAATAGAAGTATGTCTGAATCCTTGCATGGCTTTTTAATTGTCTATTCGTTTTCCATTCAGTTTTGAAGGAATTGCTCTACTGCCTCCTAGAGTCCTTTGCTTTAGAAAAATACATTTCCATTCTCTTTCCAAATCCTTTTTATGTGACCTATTTTCTCCCAGATGCTTTTATAATTTAAATGGGTTCTAAGTTTTACAATGTGCTTTTGCTCTGGATCTTTTGTGCTGGGCCTTTAGTAAACCCCTTCAATCTGGAGATCCATGTCTTTAATTCTGGAAGGTTTCTGTTTTGTTGTTGTTACTGTTTTTCTGCAATTGTTTTCTCCGTTCTCTTTTTCTCCAACTTATTTCTAAATCAACATTTGTATTTAATTCTAGGTATGGGGCAGATGCTCTTTCTTGTCTCTGTGACTTTGCATATGCTATTGCTTCTACCTAGGACACATTTTCTCTTCCATTCTTTCTCCTATCCTAGAAAATCACCACTTATCTTTCAAAATACATTTCCAACATTAGTTCTTCCATGGTGATCTCTTGACCTTAGGCTGAGATGAGATGAGATGGTCTCTCCTCCTCTATGCCTGCAAAGTCTTTTGTGGCACCTCCAATGCCAAACTATCATCTGTATATACTTCTGCCTCCCCCATTATCAAAAACTCCTTGAGCAGGATGGTGTTATCCATTCTGTGTCCTCAGTGCCTAATATTGTGTAAGGATATGAATTAATGAAAAAAATTAAACAAGGGGTGAAAAGTGAACATTTCCTCCTGCTGTATGTCAAGGGCCATGCAAGGGAGGTACCACCCCATGTATCTTCACTTAATCCTTAGAGCAGACCTCAGACAGTAACTGTTTATGTAACAAATATTACCTGAGCCCCTATCGTGTGCCAGGGTGGATAATGGCCAAAGGATGAAAAGACAAGATCTCATTAAGACTTTTTTTCTCATATAATTTTTTAAAATTGACATGCAATTCACATACCATAAAATCCACTGGTTTAAAATGTACACCTCAGGGGTTTTTAGCATATTCACAAAAGTCATGCAACCATCATCATTAGGCAAGATATTTTTTATATGTATAAAGAAAGTGCTGTATGTATCCTAGGGTTTTGTCAAAAGAGAAAGCAGTTTACTGGGGGAAGAAAACCATTCCAGGGGAAGGGAGCAGTATGAGATGGTCCAATGTTTGGAAACTATGAAAACTGCAGGGGAGCTGGACTTTATGCTGAGGAAGTAAGTTGGGTTATTTTACAAATGAGGAATCTGAAGTTCAGAGAGGTGAATTAACTAGGGTCAGACAATTTCTCTTTGGGCCAACTCAGGAAAAAAGTATCTAAATGATGTTACTCCACCACTAAATCATTCTCAACAAACAGGCAGGTGTTGACATCACCAAATACTGTATTATCAAATACTGAACTGCCTCTTTCCCCCCAGCCTTCCAGCAAATAGGCTTCATTTTTTTCTCCCAACGGCTTGCATTACCTAGACCCATTGGCCATAATGACTACCATTATTAGTCGAGCAAAAACTTTTCCACTATGGTTTTTTTTTAGAGTCCAAAGGTTAAGGCCACCATAGTGATGTTATCAGAAAGTGCTCTGTCCATGGACAAAAACATTTTCGTCATGAAAGTCAAGATAAAGCCTTAATACTTTATGGGCTCTTTGTTAAGCTAACATGTTTCAAACCCTCTGTATGACCATGAAAAATGCTTACTTTCCTGGGCCTCAGTTTTCCTACCTGCAAAGTGATATTAGGAAATCTTGTCCCAGACACCTTACCATCATCTTGCCCAAAAGAATCACTGGAAAACCATGAAGATCTGCACTGTTTTGAAATTCTTGAGGAAAGGTTAATACACGCTTTTAAAAGTACTATGTCTAATATAAGACTTACTCCAAATTTCTGACATTGGTGAAACATTCATAAAATCTTTGCTTAGTAAGCTTAAATTAAGCTCAGATCAATCTCCATTTCATCTCTCTAGGAAAGGAGGAGGTAGGGGAACTCAGGAGAAGATAGGTAGAAAATAAAGTTTGTGAGGCAGTGGCAATGATTTCTGGTTTTGCATTTGGAGGCTGTTCCCTTCTCTAACATGTGAAAAAGCAACTCTGGCTTCTAGGATAAGGAACTGTAGTGCTACAAATCAGAGGTGTGTTGGAAACAGATCCCTTACCACATTTACCCATCGAAACTTGTCTCTAGCACTGTATTTACAAACCACCAGCAGGACAGAAGACACAAATTACAGCAAAGACCACTTTTTTTCAGAAAAAAAGTTTGAAAGTGACCTGGTGAAGCAGATAGAAGAGTTAACCAGAAGCCACCTCTGCCAAGAATCTTTAGATACTTGCTCCCCACTAGAGAATCAAAGCTAAAATGTTTTCAGGTCTGCAGTAAGACCAAGAAATTGACATGTCTGAAAATATCATACAACAAAGTTTTACTAAACTTTCAGAGAAGAATGAGATAATTATCCCTGTCACTCTCATTTCTCTTTTACAATGTGCAACTTTGAAATACTGGAAATAAACAAACATGCTGTCCTACAATATGGAGGTGACCAATAATTTAGTGGAATTGGTGTAAATAATTTGAAGATCATTAATTCCTAGTCTGCTGAGGCTTATACACAAACAATAGTTTTCACTTGCGATTCTCCACTGTATTTTAGTATGGAAGCATCCATACCTAACTGATCTATTAGTCTGGGGAACAATGGCAAAGTCCATTCCCAACTCCAAGAATCCAATTCCTATTCTAGAAAGAGGAAATATGTGAATATTTGAGCTAAAGCCAGAATTCAAATAACTGCAAATACCTAGGTGAGAATGAATACATTTTCTCCTGTGGACAGCAATTATTTAAGGAAATCTCTCTCCCCAAAAGGAAGTATTTTAAAGCTCATGAGTTCTTGGGGGAAAGAAAAAAAATAAGCAATAAGTGTGTGTCCACTGTGTCTCAACACACTACTCAGTTCTCCTTTGCGTATCCTGCACAACAACCAAGAGTTGGTTGCTTTATGCTCTATGGATCAAGAAACATAGGCTTAAAGATAGGGGAACACAGCTGAGATCTGAATCCTAAGCTGAAAGGCCTTTCACTGGCCAGTTTTCTAAACAAGAATCGCCTGGGCATAGTTAAGGGAAAATACAAAATCCAGGCTCACAGGGTCTGTCTTCCCCAAAGGAAGGGGTCTGGGAACGTGAATTTTTTTTTTTAAGAAGCCATGCTCCTTCGACCCACCTAGTCAAAGGGAGAGCTTGAGAAAGACAGTACTTCACGACCTCGCCCAGACTAGAACCTGTTCCAATCCTACAGTGTGGCTACATCACCCAGAGGCCCCCAGCGCCCTCAAAAAAAAAAAAAAAAAAGAAAGAAAAAAATTGAAATAAAAATACACATTTCTCCGGTCAAAGCATCATTTCGTCTAAGGCCCCCAGAAGTCCAGATCTTGGAATCATCTTCTGTCCTTTCCCCTATGAATCCTGCCAATTTTTTTTTTCTTTCCTGTAGAATTTCATTTCCTGGCTAGGACCAGGCTCTAACCATCAGACTTCCACCCGGGCCCCGGAACTCCCAACCGGCCTCTAGCCTGTCTGGCTCCTACCCTAGCCCCTCGGCTAGGGCTGCTCTCATCCCAACCCTGCCTCTTCCGTCGGTCACGTTGTTTCCTCCGCTTGGAAGGACCTCTTTCCTCTCCGGGCCCTTCCCAATGCTCGGGGAACTCCTACACCGCCGAGGCTCCTCCGCTTCCAGCCACCCTTGCTTCCCACCACCCCGGCTGGGGGGACTGAACCCGGCCTCGCAGCCTAACAGAGAGAGTCGGTCCTTCGGCTGCAGCCCCTGCTCCCTCCCCGCCACCTGGCTTCGCAGCGGCGGCTCGGGAAGCCCTCGGCACTTCCCAGAATAGAGAGCAGCTGCCAACGTCAGGCTGCCGCCGGCCGCGGGATTCCGGGCGCACGGGATGCGGGCGGAGGGGACGTGGCCCCACTCCGGCCTTCTGTCTCCCCTCGCGGGCTGGGAAACTGAGGCCCAGGACCGGAGCAATTTCCCCGGGGTGCAAGGTCCGTGAGGGCCCGGCCAGTCCCGGGCCCCAAACCTCCCAACTCTCGTCCGCGCTCCCTCGACCACACGCGCCACCGGGTCGCCCCGAAGAGCGGGGCGGGGAGCGGGTCTCCGAGCAAGCGCTCCGCCCGGGAACGCGCAGGGCGCAGGACTCGGCCAACTCGTCGCGAAAGTTGTGGTCTCCCCGCCTGCCCTCGCTTCTCACCTCTGAGACACACCTTCCCGCCGGCCCGGCAGCCGCGCCCTCACATCCGGTCCACCTTGCGCACACCCCTTTCCACGCTCTCGCACAGCCCCTCGCCCTCCCACGCCTGCGGCTCCCAGCCGCTCCCCCTCACGCACTCCCACCCGCGCCCGGGGCGCGCCTTCCCCGCCCCGCCGCTCGCCCGGCCTCCGCGCCGCGCCCGCCCGAGGTTCTGGCGCCCGGGAGCCCCAGCCCCGGGCCGCGACCCGCTTCCGCCTGCCCGGCGCGGGGCTGAAGCCTGGGTAGCCGCGCGGAGCGCTAGGAGCGCGGGGGGCGCGAGGCGAGGGGCGCAGCGGCGCGGGGCGGGGAGGGGGCGCTCGCTCGCTCACTCTCGGCTGCGCACACGCCCGTACAAACTCTCACACAGACACACGCGGGGTGCGCTGCCGCCGCCCGCCGCTGCTCCTCCTCCCGCCACCGCCTTGAGAGGGAGAGAGAGGGAGGCAGAGAGAGCGCTTTGTCCGCGCGCCGCCGCCCGGCCCGGGACTCTGCCCCGAGGAGGCAGCCGCGCCGAGTCCCCGCCTCCGCCTCTGCCCCCGGGCGGGCCGGGCCGGCCGCGGTGGGGGGAGCCAGGCTGAGGGTGAGGGTGGGGGTGGGTGGCGGGCGGGCGGAGGGCGGGGAGGGGGGGCGGAGGAGGAGGAGGGGAGACGAGGGCAGCGGAGGAGGCGAGGAGCGCCGGGTACCGGGCCGGGGGAGCCGCGGGCTCTCGGAGAAGAGACGGATGATGAACAAGCTTTACATCGGGAACCTGAGTCCCGCCGTCACCGCCGACGACCTCCGGCAGCTCTTCGGGGACAGGAAGCTGCCCCTGGCGGGACAGGTCTTGCTCAAGTCCGGCTACGCCTTCGTGGACTACCCCGACCAGAACTGGGCCATCCGCGCCATCGAGACCCTCTCGGGTGAGCAGTCGGCTCTGTCCCCCTCCCCCCCCTCGCCCTGCTCAGGCCAGGACGGCGTCCGGAGGGAGGCCGAGCCCTGCGGGCGGCGCCCGGCGGGGGCTCCAGCGCCGGCACGTTCACTTCCACGCACCAGACCTTCAACTCTCACCGCCGGCCCGCTCCTGGGACGGCCCGCTCCCCTCCCCCCCTAGTTCGGGATTCACCCTTTGCCCTCCCAGCCTCAGTCCTGGGGGTACCCCCGTGCTGCCTCGAGGGTCCTCGAGGCTCGCTCGCTCTCTGGGGGCACCCCTCGTTCCTCTGGCTCCCCAAGCTCTCTCCAGAGTTCCCCCGCCCCCATCCTTAGAGAGCCCCCGTCCCCTCTTTTTCCCTGACCTTCTCGTCACCCCTTTTGTGAGGGACCCCCCCCCCCAATTCCTGCATCTCCTGTCCCTTGACCAGACCTTACCCCTTCCCTTGCCTCGTGCCCAGGACCTCTCGCCCTCTGGCGTTCCCTGAACCGCACTCTCCTTTCGAGCCCCCTCCCCAGCTCGCCCCGCAGTCCCCCACTTTGGGCACCCCCTCGGCCCCACACAGATGATCCCCTCCTAGGTTTCGGGGCTCCCCCAACCCCAGCCCCTGTACGACGGCACATCTCTCTCGGTCCTCTCCCGAACCTCAGTCCCCTCTCGCTCGTCTCTCAAGCGCTCCTATTTTTCTCTGAATTTTTTGTCCGATTTTATTGAGAAGAATTCGGAGCTGGGGGCTTTCCGCCGCCTGTCCCCCCGCCTCCCGCTCGGCCAGAAGCACCTTTTTACGAGGTGCCCTGTCTCAACTCGGTGGGGGCCCGGGCTGAGAACCGAGAAAGAGGCGACCGGGGGGCCCGCGAGAGCGCTGGAGCCCAGACGGGAGACGGAGAGCGACACACACACACTCGCGCGCGCGCGCACTCACCAACTCTCCCTCTCGCACACGCACCGCTCGGAGCCGCGCTCGCCCCCAGGCCACGAGCCTGCGCCCCCGGAACCCCAGCCGGGCCGGAGCCCCTTCCCCACCGGCGCGCCGAGTGGGGGCGGGGCGGCGGCAAGGCCAAGGTGACCAGAAGCCGGCTGGGACCCGGCTCTCGCGGAAGCGGACCTCGGGGGGCTTCGGCGCGTCTCTCCCGGGCCACCGAGAGGAGAGGGCTGGGAGGGGAGCACAGCGGAGCCTTCGGGGCCCGGGTTAGCGGATTGGAGAGGTGGGGGCCAGGAGAGGAGTGGGGCCGCGCCAGCCCTGCAGCTTGAGTTTCAAATGAGCTCATCCTTTTAAATTGGCGCCGCTCTTTATTAAATTTGTTTTTCCGGTAATGCCACCCACAGCTCTACCTGGGGTCGAGAGCCGGGCTCGCACCCTTCCCACCTCGTCCCAAGACACAGGGCGCCCACCTTTCTTCCCACTGGGAACCAAGTTTGCCCAGCTCGAGCCGGGTAGGAGACCCCTTGAGGGCGCCCGAAGGCGGAGCCGGAGCGTGGAGTTCTGTGCGTGCCCCTCCTAGACCCCCGCGGGTTTGATCGCAGGAAGGTTCTGAGTGCTTTAATTTCTGTTTTAAAGGTAAAGTGGAATTGCATGGGAAAATCATGGAAGTTGATTACTCAGTCTCTAAAAAGCTCAGGTAAATATATTTTGCTTAGTTATTTTGTGATTAGTCTTCCGTATAAAATAAAAATACACTCAGTTTTTCAAAATATGCTTTTATAGTTTTAAAAAAGGCTTTTGTTTGTTTTGTTAGTGGAGATAAAATAGTTTAGAAAGTTACATTTTTACTTTCATTATATAAGGTGTTTACTGTACTTGGAAAATATCTGGTGCCTTATTGGGGGGTGGGGGATGGCTAACACTAGCTGTGTTAAATTCGCTGGGACCGTTTGACTTGTTTATGAAAACTTGCCTCCCACCCCCCCTCCCGCCCCTACCCCCAGCACAATGGCAACAAATGCTTGTCAAGACTTCCTGTGAGATGTTAAGAGTAAATATTTACTGTGTCAGCTAAATTGCTTAACTAAACTTTGCGATTAATTAGTTTTCTCTTTTAGATAGCATAATGTTGAATAATAAAATAATTCAGTAAGGGGTCGATACTTTGCATAGCACTTTAAACTAGTAGGTTGTTTGGATTGGATGGCAGTTAAAAGCCAGCTCTTTTTAGTCACTGAGACTACTGAATATTGCTTCTGAGCGTGTTGTTGTTGTTGTTGCTTTTAAGTTAGGTTTGAGCCTAAACAAATATCACTGTGAAATCTATAATTATATTTAAGTGCACTGTTGTTAATGAAGGAGTAAAAAGTTTTGTGGAGGTTGGATTTCCCCAGTGATTTGCTTACATGAGAATGTCTATGAGGAGAGAATGAGGGAGAACATCTTTGTTTTAAAGTTTATTGTGGACTTTAAATTTGGGCCCTTTATTACTCACTCTAGATTTTTTTTTTCTCCTATGTGTCGTAACTTAGTTTATATCCGATTCACATACATTTCTTCACCATTAGTCATTAAGTAGCTGAATTGGAGACTCTGAAGTGAAGACTTTGACTTACCACCTTTACAATTTGGGATATTCAGTAGTGTAACCATTTACTTGATTTTTGCCAGGAGTGAAGAGATTTTAAAACAAACTATCCTAATTTTATAAATACATAGATGTTTTGTTAAAGGGGTTTTTTAAAAGTGTGTGCACGTTTACAGATGTGTTTTAACTAAGCAACAGAATATCTTTTGTTTGCCAGTGATTCTGTGGCATATCAGAAAACAGCTTAATACCTTTAAAAAAAAAGAAGAGGTAAAAGTTATGATTTGCAGTTTCATGTGTAACATTAAGCTAGTTCTCTCTAGGAAGAGATATAATGTGCAACTGGTTGGTTTTTCAATTAAGTATTTAAAATTTGTATATTTTTCTTAAAATTTTTTCCTCAACAAATCCAAGTTGAAGCTTTCTGCTATATTAACTGTTCATTGTAAGTTAAAATTACTCATTTTATAACACTTGAATATTTGATGAATATATTGAACAAGTTTTGAAAGAACCATCCAAAATATTTGATGGGTTATGTTCCTATAAATATCTAATTCTACTGGCTTTATAACTGTTTTGAGTTCTTTTGAGGGTTATAATTAGTAAAAATCAGTAGAATTTTAACTTAGGTTAGTTGGTATCTCATTTCATGTTGCAAAGTACGTTATTTAATGTTGCAATATAACTGAAATACTAGTTTATCTAAAGTTATTAGCATCTCCTGAAACTTCCCACAAACATACTTTTTAACTTTTTTCTTTCAAAATAGAGATTATTTGCTGTTAGCTGGAGTGTCATTTAAATGATTTTGTTGTGTTTATGTAAGAGTTCAGAATTAAAAGCTTGTCCCAAATTTTTAAATAATTAAATAAAGAGCAGTCTAAGACTTCTACAGCCCTATTAGTACATGGTTTCTTTGAACATTGTGGGTAATATGAAATACCTAGGAGGTAGATTAAAATGCGCTGTGTGTGATTCACAGCACTGAAGACGTCTGACATACCAAATGTATGCATAAGCTTCTGCTGTGGAGGGTTACTTCATTTCTGATTGGATGGTTTTAATCTTTTTTCCCTTTCCTGTATTAGTTTAAAATGCAGAAATTAGTTACTGGTACTTCAGGCTAAGGGAGAGATAGCTAATGACTGGTGTTGTGTACTGAGCTCAGACTCCTGGGAGGAGGCAGCTGTATGTTCTCATGTACAGGGCTCTACCACGGTGGGGACTCTCAAAAACAGGGTACTGTGACATTTGAAACCAAAGCTTTTATGTTATATGGTGACTATTTTGGTGTTCTTTTGTTGCACTTCCATGAAAATTAACAAGTTAGAAGTACATTTGCCAGTGCTAAGTCAGTTCTATATGTGGTTTTTGTGTTAGTAGAAGTGAAAATGTGAAGAAAACAATTCATCCCCATTGCTTGCTTACTTAAAAAAACCATTCCATAATTGAGTGCTCATTTTCTTTATATTGTTCTGATTTCTTTCTGCTCTCAAGAATCAGTTTTAATATCTACATTCCAAATAGATTTTTAAAAAAATCTGATGATACTTGGGAAGAGATGTTTTCATCTTACGTTATGAAAATATTGGCATGCCATTTGTTTACCAATTGGATCTTTTGTTAAATATCATTCTAGCATCATTTTATACGCGCTGTTATAGTAGATAGACTAGATCCTGTTATTTTTCTCAGGGTCGCTCAGAAGTAGAAAACTTTCTTCTTTTGCCACATGTGCTTCATTCTTATTAAATGCAAATTATTGCAATGTAAGCTATGTACAAATCATCTGTTTTTCTTATTTTCTAAGTTGCTTTCAGACTCTATTGAAAAAAAATCTTCAGTTCTTTTTTCTCTATTCATATTCTTAGTGGTATATATGATTCAAAGATTTCTTAAAGAGGAAAAAACTGACAAAGGGCTTTAAAAGTTGTGGAAACTTACTTTATAGAAATTTCATTTTTGATGTGGATGACAGTTTAGTTAAAAAATTGATATATATATCTACACACATGCACACACACACATTGCATAAATTGTTTTGAGCTAAGACATATGCTAATTTGAATTTGCTTTGTAACTAGAGTTGAATGATTCTGTGAGAAACAGAATTTTGAAAAATGTAATTGCTGCCCACTTCTAGGAAGTAAGTAAGAGATGCTAGACATGCTTTCACTGAGATGGTGAGAATACTACGAAGTAGTTCAGGAAAAAGCTATGAATTTGTCTTTCATGAGTTAAAAATCAGTAATTGTATTCTTTCCAATGCAAATGAATTTGGTCTCCTATAGGAATGTTAAAGAAAACAGTATCTCAATTGTATTTTGCTTGTATGTACTGCATTGTGTATAGTTGAATTAAATACTAAAAAAAAAAAAAAAAAGAACCAACCACCCAACCTCAAGCCCTCCCTGCAACAAAGGCTTTTCCTGCATTAATTTCTAATTTTGTGGCAAAGAAAAGACTTTATTAGGTTAAAATCTTATAGTAGCCTCCTCTTTCAAGAATTTGTTGAATTAGAAATTAATGCCTGGATTTAATTATTATAGATTCCATGTGTGAATATTATATATTATACATATATATATACACACATATATTTCAAACTCTAAGGTTACTTTTGGTTTGGCTTTGAGTTAGACATTTAGTTTCCCATTTTAAAAAAGGCTAATAATTTCTTCATGTGGTTCTAGGTAATGCCATAGAAAAATTACACATTCTTGGGACCTTTAAGAGATAAGTATTGGAATTAAAATAGAAGCAATAAAGAAAAAATTACTTAATAATTCAGGTTTAAAATTATAGTTTGTGTTTTTAAAAGACTGGTCATTTGATGTTTTCATATTATTTAGTTAAATATCAAAAACCACTGAAATATGCAAATCAAAAGCAATGTTATATACTGCCTGATTTTCCAATTTGCCAAATTCATATCAAATTTAAATTACAGCAATTTATAAAAGTATTAAATGGTTAAACACCTACACATTAACTCTAAAAGGTGATTTGGTGATATGTAATACATTTGCCAGATTGTGGTTTTTTTTAAATAGTAATGTTTGTTGGTAATTTTGGCTGGGTATGAGATGACCAATAAGGGATAATCTCAGAGTTTTATGTTTTATTATGTTAACCTGAGATTATTATTTATATAGAGAAGATTAGTAATATTTGTACAACATCTTTGTACATAATGATCTAAAGTACAATATATTTTCTTTAAGAAGAAAAAAATTTAAGGACATTAAGAGGTCAGAAATAATTACATATCGACATTAACATTTTACTGTTATTTTGAGTAAATGTTTTTATTTTATGGAAGTTGCTCTAATTTTTTAACAGGAGGAGGGTGTAAATGACATTGAAATGTGCATTAATGGATAGTAATTTGAGCACATTTATTAAAAGTCAAAAAAGAAACGAAAATCAGATTTCTATAAGAACTATTTATATATATTTGATATTTTGCAGCTTTCTAAATATTTGCTATCTAGTGCATAATCACTTTTCCAAGTCTGCTGAGATCCTCAAAAGTAGATAAGCCATTGATCAGAGTTGTTAGAGGGACATTATTTGAGCTAAGTGTATCATCTCTGTGATTCAGTGGGGTGTGTGCATGTATGTTTTATGGGAGATGGTAGTTTCAGACAGATGGTAGTAAAGAGGAGGAAATCTTTAATTGAGCAACAGTTGCTCTGGATTTCAATCCTGGTAAGGCAGATGAAAATCGGTAGGTATTTGAACAGTGTGGTAAATAAAGAGAGTCAGGTGTAATATTTGCTTTGATTGATGCATACATACTCTTGCAGGTGGTTAGCCTTGTGGAAGCCAGGACACAGGCACCTGTGGTAGTATCTCCAGTGAGCAGGTTGCTGGAAGAACCATCTCCCTCACTTTTGCTTAGGTGTCCACTAGAGTTAGCGAATGATTCAGTGTAGGCTTTGATTTTCCATAGACAGTTCAAGATTCGAATATCAGTTTTCATTTAGAAATTCTGCAGTGTGGAAGGCAGTGTGTTATTTTGCGTAACAAATGTACTCTGAGATAATCAGTTTCATTAGAAGATGCCTAGTATTGAATTGGGTTCTTTGGAGCTTGTTTTAAAAGTTGAAGTATAAATTTCAAAAAAATTTTTTTAAAGCATTCTATTTAAACACCACCAAAATGTCTTCAGTGTTCTTTTTGGTGTTGAAGAGAGTGGTGGAGCTTGGCTAAACCAGTTTTTAAAACCAGTTTTCTGAAAATTTTAGTCAGAAGCGTAATTTCTCAAAAGATACTGTTAGCTTCTTAATTTGAAGAATGGGATAGTTTAACAAAACATGTCCAAATAATTTATTAGTCAAGGTTTGTTCTTTTTACACTTGAATTCAAGTTCAAATTAGTTTGGGTAGTCATTCAAAACACTCATTGAAGAAAACATAATAGCAAATAAACAACAGACACCTACCAGTAAAGATAAGTCTTTCCTTTATCACCATTAAAATATTTTAAAAAATCTTTTACTTTATAATTTGACTTCATGCTTCCAAACTTGTAATTTTCATTTGGTGGCATGGACTGTATGGGTTCTATTTTGGGCAACAAAATTGCAGAGTGCTCAGAGCATTATTTTTAAAGTTTTTCTTTTCCTGTTTTGATCATGTACTTTAGTCTGGTCTTTCCATAAAATAGTGAAGAAAAATTATTTTCTTTTACAGGAAAATTCAGATTTTGTTACTTTGGCTTCCAAAGAGGAGGGAGAATGTAATTATTGTTTCTTTAATTTGGTTAGAGTTTGATGTCATATCGAGGTGTTGAGTAAGTAAACCAGAGAAAATGGATACTTTTATATTAATAGCAGGCAATCAAGTCCAAAAGCTAATTTAATGTCCATCACTTAATAGACATGGTTCCTCCCAAGCCTCTGGTTCGCACTAAATAATAAGCTTACATTTTGGAGATACATTTTATTTGTTTATTATTGGATTTACTAGTTAGTGATCTGTTCTATACTTTATTTCTTAAAATGTGAACATTTAGTTAGAATTTTCCCATTCTGTTTATTATCAAGAATACTGTATAAAATGGGCATTTTAATAAGTCCAATAAATGAAAATTAAGAGTTCTGATGCATGTTTCAGATTTTCTACTATTTACCTATATCATAAGAAAATGTTGTACCTAATGACCAGGAAAATCTTTATGGGATTATTGCCATGAGAAAGATATTTTCAGTTTTTCTTATTATCGTATAACTAATGTGTACCAACATGTGAGCATTTGCCTTAGGGGGAAGCTTGGACTTTTAATTTTTATTTTCAATATGCTCAGAAAGGTGGTTTAGTGATTCCATGTGTTGATATGTAAATAATACTAGATAGATATATTTTTATGTGCCTGCATCTTTTTCCTATAGTACTGATGTCCCAGACTCTTCAACATATTATTTAATTTATTCTAAATAATAATTATGTGAAGAAGATATGACAATTCATATTATTTGTTTCTTTTAGATGAGAAAATTCAGTCTCAGAAAAACTTAATAACTTGCCTCAGGTCACATGGCTATTAAATAGTAAAGCTAAGTTAGAACTTCTGATTCTCAGTCCAGCATGCTCTATCTACATTTACCTTGCTTAATTAAAGAAGTCAACTGAAAGTGTCATAAGATTCAAAGGTTGCCATTCAAGAGTGATGGGAAGATATAAAAATAGATTTGTTTGTGAACCACCCTTTGCGGCCCTTCTTACATCAATCTAAATGATCTGTACTTTGTTACAGTTTTTAGAAAAAAAATTAGAAACCGGTCATTTTAAAATTATCACGTCACCAAGCTTGTCTAGAGACAGAAGTGGGTATGCCTAACCAAGCAGGTTGGATTTTGATATTGTTGTTGTTGCATTGCTTTTTTCAGTGGTCACATTCCTTGTGTTATGAAATAGGACATTGCTGAGAAAGATGTTTCAACAGCTGAGCCACACAGATTACACAGGTAGCCCTGGTCAGGACTATGGTGCACATGGTAAATGAAAGTCAAGATTAAGGAATCACTTGGGTGGGTTTTTCCCAGGTTTCAGCCATCCCATTGCTGGAGAGCAGGGCTGTTTTGATTTAAGTGTTTTCTTGGTAGCTGCCAAGTCTTTCCCAAGATTTGGTGTCTCTCTCTGCTTTACTTTCTGTACAGAATAGGGCTTTTGACTTCTCCTGTGGGGGTGAAATGAATATTAGTAAGATAGCATCCATAAAGTTCTCTGACTTCCTTGTTAATTATATAGTTACTCAAAAACATATACTAAATAACTAAGCATGTCCATTTATCCTAAATTTTTTGAACTTTTTATTTATCCTCGTTTCCTTTAACTTTTATATTATCATATTTATGGGGGGGGGGAATTACCAAGAAAAAAATAGTGGAAGAACATTTTTTTCCAACTCCCTAGGCATTTCATTTCTTTAACTTAGTAGAGACCAGAGTCGGGTACTGCATGTTCTGTGTTATGTGGCATTCTGACTCAGAAGTTGGGGAAAAGGAAGAAAGGTAGCTAGTACTGTGTAGTTAATTTGCTAGGAAATGGACTAGGCCTTCTACATATACTCCTGTATAGAGCCAAGAGAGATCTGAATTTCAGCGCTTTTACAGATAGGGCTGTAAAGCTTATGCCTCCAAAGTGACTCCTCATTCCACCTGACCAGACCTGCTTCAGAGAAGCAGTGGCCATTTTATCCTTGCTATCCATCTAATTTGAATACAATAGCAGCACCCTAGCAGTAGAGTAGGAAGTTGTGATAATGTGCACATGGGTTATAGAATAACTTCGTGTATTTTTCTTAACTCGGAGTTAGAGATAAAATTTACATGTATACAAAAGATATGCTGAGGAAGATAACTGAAGTTTAGTGTATTTTTAATTTAGAGTAATTGAAAAACAACTAAAAGTATTGGTCATAATTTGAAGCAGCTTTCTTGAAGTTGTCCTATAGTAGAGGCATTAGTAATTGTATGAAGGTAAAAGATTTTTAAAAAAAATCTTTGCGGTTGAAAGTTAGGAAAAAAACATATGTATGCAGTGGCTGGGGGAGAGTCTGTATTCATGCCTTTGGCCCAGATACTTTTTTAAATCCTGAAAAAAAAAAAACCCCAGACTTTTTTGTGTAGGACCTAGAATGTCACACAAAGCATGGCATGCTTTCATTTTTATCTGTATGTTTTTAAAAGTGTCTGTGGTTTGGAGAAGGAAAATATGGCATACTTGCAAATGACCTTCTATAGAGTGGTTTATCTTACTAACATTAGAAAATTTTAAACCTTTTTGACAATGAAAAAGTCAATGAAAATACAGGGAGTAGGAAGATTTATATGTTTTGGTACACTCCTTAAGCATATTATACATTTGTAACTTTTTTTTTAAGAAACTAGGACTTAAGATACAATCAATCACACTACCAATGCAATGAGATATGTAAGAATTTTGCTTATTAGATATAGTATAGAGGTGGTGCTTTTTCATAAGAACATAATTTTATGAAAAAAAAATCTGTTATGAAAAAGTAGTGGCTTTTCTCAGTCAAGAATATCATCAGGAAAGATTTTCATTACCACATTTATATCTTCTTTTTAGTCTTTCTCTTTGAAAAATGAAGCTGCAGATATTTCACTGAATGGTGGTTCTGTGGACAGGTTTACCTCAAACCAGCTCATAAAATAGAAAATATCTTGAAAAAGGTCACACGAAGACAGGCTTTATAGTTTTTGTTACACGGAGACCTTTTACTTGAGTCCCTCTTGATTTTTGTGATTTAATATTTGAACACAATGTTTATTTGAAAAATAGATGTTTTGCTTGATTATTGTTATGGATAAGGTTTTGGAGTAAAAGTGTTTGTGCATCTTTATTTGAGAGAGTTGGAGGGAGATGTTGAAACAGTTTAACACTGAAAAAATAGAGTTAAACATCTTCAGTTACTAAGAAGGAAAGAAAAGATGGGAGGGGAAAGAAAAGATGGGAGGAGGGAAGGAAGGAGTGGAAAGGAAGGAGAGAATGAGGGCTGAAGGGAGGGAAGGAAGGGAGAAAGGATACAGGTAGCTATGGAAGCATAGGTGACTGACTGAACTTTGTTGTGCAGCTTGTACATTCTCTCTGTAATTCTAGAGCACGTGGGAAAGACTGGTACTCCCTGGTGGTGGGTAGGAGACAGTAAAGCGATTCCATTGGTGACGGCAGGACTGGGAGGCACACACAAGTTGTTCTTTGACATTTAAAAACTCTCAGAGTATGTGGTTGGCCTGCCCCACAAAAGGTCTTACATTTCTTTCTATGGGGCCCTGCACAGGCCACTTCCTCATCTCTCTTATTCTCCTTTCCCTTCGCATTTCCTAGGGGATGGCCAGGCAGGGAAGGTGCCTGGTGTGTAGGCCTGCCTCCAGCCTGGTGCCCCCTCCCTGGCGGAGTCTGGGGAAGTGGGAGGCCTGTGTGTGCTTGCTCAATGTGCTGGAATGTATGGGCTCTGTGGCACATGTTTACTCGGAATGTGCTGAAGACACGCTCCTCCATGGTCTCAGTGGTCCTGGGGGTCAACCCTCGTAGGCTTTTGTGAGTGGTTGAAAACTTGGGAGTGAATTTCCCAGTACTGAAGGGTTAGGTTACTTTTTGCCCTCCCAAAGTGCAATTGTACTTATTCTTTGTAAAGGAAAAAAAAAATCTATTAAAAAAAATTGAAAAACAGAAAAAAAAAAAAAAAAACGAAAAACCAAAACCCCAAACTGTGGATGCATAAATAACCTGGCCTTTCTCCTGGATCCAGCTGCACTCTTTTCCCCTTTCTCTTCAAGCTAATAATGATATATTCAAATCATGAACACTGTATTTGGAAACGAAGCACTTTAAAACTCCCTGAGTTGTATCTGCTGAACATGATGAAATCAAGGACCTTTAGAAACTAAGTTTTAAAAACTCAGATTTTTTTAAAATGTAGGATTTTATCCCCCTTTTAAGGAATGAAGAACAAACTACTAGTTAATATTATTTAAACGTTTTAGTTGCTTAATATATTTAAAACATTTAGATTTTATTCATTTTTTTCCTTCACAAAAGATTTGAGGATGACAGAGATGCTGCTGCCTCAATTATTTGAAATAAAGAAGACAGGGATTTAGGTTTATGAAGTAGACAGGTAAAAAGAGACTTTAAGGGTTACAAAAGACTAGGAACAGGTGGCTGTTTCTAATGTAATTCTTTATACATCCTAAGAGGTTTGCCAGGGAAGAGTTAGCTCTTTGATTCATTGATTTTTGTATTAGTGGTTTGCTGTATATGTCTATTGAAAGAGTGATTTCAAAACAATAATTTTAGTATTGAGAATGATTTGTGGCTTTAGGTCAGCCATAGTGATCGTGGTCAAGGTGTTAATACCTGCCTTAAAAATTTCCATCTTTTATTCCTTGCAGCAGTGCTTTTAAAAGTATATTCCTCAGAGCCTTAGGATTCTGAGTAGGTGCCAAATTTATGGAAAGAGGGAGTGGTCATACATATCTGGGAGATTCTGACTTCTTACCCACCTTTCAGTTGGTAGACAGCTGCATTCACTGTTGTTTTATACAGTGGAGTTTGGTCTGGAATTTGGATTAGAAAAGGGGTTTGCTGCTTTAAAAAAAGTTTGAAAATATTAGTCCTTTAGTATATTGTTCTGGGCCTTGGGTCCATTCCATCCTTGATCCGGTGTTCTAGCAGATCCAAAGTTCTTTCCTGAGTAGACTCTGCTTTCATTATTTCTGAGTCGTGTGGAATCACCTTCCATCTCATTTTTGCTGTAGTAACAAATGTTTGCTTTGCCAACTGCATGCCAGACCACTAAATCTATGGATTTTTCTAAAATCAACAGCACAGGTCATTTGCCCTTCAGGAACTTTCCAAGGAGCTATGATTGTACTCTAGCAAGGATTGTATGTTAGCTCTTGGCAGTGCTATTAGAGTCAAGTGACTTCGAAGAGTGATGGATCTGATGATATAAGGACCCACTCATTCATGAAGAACAAGGTTTTGCTTTAGGAGGTCCAAGCAAGATGGCCTTCCTACCCCTTCTTCAAGCAGAGCAGCCCTACTTTTATCTTTTGTATATGTGGGGGTTGCATGAACACGGGGGTTGATCTTCAAAATATTTTCGTCTGGTTAGAATGGTTACCCAGCAGATCAGAAGGGACATGAGCCATTATACTCCAACACACAATCCTCCTCCTCCTCCTTTTAAATATGTTTGGAAAATGTTTTGGTTACCATTGCACTTCTTCAGTATCTTGCTGCATGTATGATTGTTGTTCAAAAACAGGTTATTACTTCAAAAAATGCGTTGGTTTTTTTTGGTGATTTGTTTAACCTATGGTGAAGTACTCTTGGGGGGAGTCCTCATAGTCCTGAGAGAGAGACAGACAGATGGATAGAGACAGACTGGGGTGCTCCCCTCCCTGCCCCTGTGCTTCAATCACCCTAATTTCCTACAGACCGGTCTTCAAAGATCAATGATTTCATATGCACCTAAGTTTTGTAGTAAGACTATTTTAATAGACCACCATGTATTTACAGGGGTCCACACTCAAATGCTGCAGATGGCATAGGGGGGTTCTGTGGAGTATATGCGGGGTCACTATTAGCTCCAGCCAGGAGTCAGAGTTCTCATCTTAAACCATTTCAATGGTTAAATATTGGTAACCATTGAAAAATTTTTGGAGACACTGTGAGAGTCAAAGAAGAGAGCAGGTTAATCTGGCTCATGAGTTGCCAGTTTGTAGTCTTGCTACATGAAAATTTGTGTTTTCTGCAAAATGCTGTTTTGTTTTTTTTTTTTAATCTTTAAAGATTTTGTTTGTTTATTTTTTTGGCTGCACCCACAGCATGTGGAAGTTCCCAGGCCAGGGATTGAACCCGTGCCTCAGTAGTGACCCAAGCCACAGCAGTGACAATGCCGGATTCTTAACACACTGAGGCACCAGGAAAACTCCTGTAAAATACTGTGGAAGACGCTGTTATTTTTAGTATCTCTTACTTGTAAGCCTTTCTGTGAGTGAAAGGGAAAAGTCCTCCTCTTAATAAACTGGATAGACTAGTATGATGATAACTGTTTGGAAGATCAAAACTGAAATTAGGTCTCTGTTAGAGCAACCGTCCTTAGTCTAGTTTTTGGGAATAATTATTTTCTCCATTATAGAGTACTCCATAGTTTTATCTTTAGGTAACAATCTTATTTTGTTTCCGTTACATTTAGCCATCTAAAATTCTTTGGTAAATATAGAATCTACATGTGCTGAATATGTGACACTCTTATAAGTTTATATAGTATTTCAGAATACATGTTCATGAGAAAAAAGCCTCTATTTTCATATAATTGGAGGAACATGTTTTCACATCAGTCTGAATATTTTTCCAGTTAAACACTAAGCCAACTATAGATAATGTTTTAAACCATTTCCTGAAGAAAATATAATTCTTATATGTCCAGCAAACATTTTTGAAAATAAGAACTTGGGTTTGGCTTATAAATCAGTATCTGACATAAGGCAGGTAATTTTTAAAGTATAGAGTGTACTTGGTAGGAAAAACCAGTAGTGAAAAAAATGTGCTTTTAAATATGTTTGGAAAATGTTTTGGTTACCATTGCACTTTCTTGTATTTGAGGAAATTGAAGGCCATATGGATTCTGCTTCTGGGCCCTGGGTACAGTAAATACTCATTAAGGCCAAACTAAATGAAAACTGCCAATTGCCTAAGGATCTTTTTTTAAAAAATGAAGAACAAAAACCTATTCTTGACAGTTGCAATTAGCATTTTTAAAATGTATCTTTTTGTTCTGTAATTAACGTGCATAATGAAATAGCTTATTAGTGATCACCATAAGAGGTAAAGCACTTGCTTTGGAGGCTGTAAGTTAGCAAGTTTTCTGTGATAAAGCATGGTGGGATGGGATAGGGGATCTGGAATGCAGGATTTTATGTGGCTCCCCTCGTCTGTGATGATCTAAATGGTCATCAGTTCCACAAAAATAGCCAACTCTATTTTGGGGGCTAGTCTTCTGAATTTTAAAAATTTGAACGAGATCTGGGTCTTATTTTTTATTTCCACTGTTGCATCTCGAATGCCTTGGACGCTGAAAATAGCTGCTTGTTACATATTTTTGAATGAATTAATTAAAATTAAAGCCATAGTAAAATATCATTAATTATTTACTTTTTTTCTTTCCCTTTTTTTTCCCTTTTTTTCCCTTCTTTATTTTCAAACAGGGCAAGAGGGAATAACAGTTCAAAGATTTTGCTTTTTTGTGAATGGGTTTTTCAAACTTTTGACTTGAATCTTTGGCTTAGGTAGAATGAAAGCTTTAGGAGTGTCTGTCATGGCTCAGCGGAAGTGAATCTGACTAGTATCCATTGAGAACACAGGTTCGATCCCATTCAGTGCGTTAAGGATCCCGTGTTGCTGTGAGCTGTGGTGTAGGTTGCAGAACTGGCTTGAATCTGGCATTGCTGTGATTGTGGTATAGGCTGGCGGCTATAGCTGTGATTTGACCTCTGGCCTGGGAGCCTTTATATACCTCAGGTGCAGCTCTTAAAAAAAACCAAAAAAAACCCAAAAAGCTTCATGGGCATTTTAGGTATGCGGTCTCTTTAAAACATGAGATGAGCTGCAAAAGAGCAGTTGCACAGGGCTGCACAACCCGTATTGGAAAGCAGAGATTTAGATTTGGTGGAACCTAGAATAGGTTTTGCAAATCAGTCTTTGAAAAAAATAAAAGATTAATCTTAGTACTGTTAATTCAGTGTGATTACATGAAAATACATTTTTCCTGTAGATATTTTTCTCCGTGTAACCCAGATTTCATTAAAAAAAAAAAACTGCTGAAAATCACAGAGAAAAAATGTATTTGAAAAAAACAAAAGCAGCTGTTTTTTTCTATTGCAAGATAATAGATAGATACCAGAATCAAACTTAAGATGTGTTTTTATATAGTAATTCACATATGCTCAATTTAAGCAGACACCCTTGAAAGTTATTTTGGAAAAAAATGGCAAGTACAAAAGTGACAGGATTTACTAAGGGATAAGATAATTCATAACCAAGGAAGTGACTGATCTTATTAAATGTTATTGCAAAGCAAGATTCTGTTAAGTGCTCTGTATTAGTAATCTATTGCTGCATACAAATTATCCCAAAACTTAGCAGTTTAAAACAACCAGCATTTACTATATCACACATTTTCTGAGGGTCAGGAACATGGCAGTAGTTTAGCTGGGTTGTTAAGATTCAGTGTCTCTCATGAGATTAGTCAGGTTGCTTCCTGGTCTGTGGTCTTCTGAAGACTCAGCTAGGCTGGAGGATCTGCTGCGCGGCTTACTCATGGGCTTGTTGGCAGGCCTCAGTCTCTCTCTGGCTGTTGGCTGCAGGTCTGCTCAGTTCCTCACATCGTGGGCTTCTCCATAGGTCTGCGCTCAACAGGACAGCAGGCTTCCCCGAGTGAGTCATCCAAAAAAGAATGACACCACACAACACAGCCTTTTACGGCCTAGTCACTGAGTTGTCCATTGTCACTTCTGCCTTACTTTGTTTGTTAGATATGAGACTCTGGTCCACACTTGAAGGGAGTGGATTATTCACAAGGTGAATACCAAGAGGTGGAGATCATTGGGGGCCGTTGAGGGTTGAATTAAGTTAATTGGGGAGAAAATCAGCAAATCAGAGAGAGACTTGGTTGACCTGGCGTTTATACTGAAAAGAATAATCCCCTTATATTAATATCTATAATTAGCCCCTTTTGGAGTAAAACTGGAATTCCTTATAAAACAACAGTAATAACAGATGTAGTTTACTGAATCCTTTAATAATCCTTATTTAATTTTCACAGCACCTTGTAGGGTGAGAAAGGCAGATACTACTGTCCTCATTTCATAAATTAGAGAACTGAGGCCCAGATTGTTCAGAGTACTTAGATCACTTATTTAGTATTTAACCTGAGTTGTTTTATTTTGTTTTCTTTCCTTTTTCTTTTTTGCCTCTTTCTGTTCTTTCCTATGAGGAGTGATTTAAGTTACTTCCATTTTATAAAACAATGTAATTTCCCTTTTTCAGCCTTATCTGAAAGAGCTGATTTTTAAAAATGCCTAATTGAGAAGTTTAAAACACTGTTCTTCTTGTATCAATAAAGATGTCACTTTTCTGCCAGCAGCAAGAGTCCTTTTTGCTATTTTTGTAACTGGGTGAGGTCTGATTTCTCCAAAATTGTGCCATACTGCGGTTAGCCATGGTCTACAAGAGGAAAATATATTTACCCTTCTTTAAAATCATTGGTTTTCTAAGAAATATGCTATTTACTATACCCAATCTGAGTAAGTTTTTCTCGGGCAAAATGCAGTGGTCGCTTGGCTATCAGACAAGCCAGTTCTTTTCCACACTAAAAATACAAAACATTAGCCCCTTAGTTCTTTGGTACCTATCTTTGTTAGACATTTATTTCTTAAAGAAATTTGCTAGTGTTTTTTGTATTGCCGTTAATGCTAGATCTATCCATGTTTAGTGATTCATTCTGTGTAAGCATTCTGCCAAACTCATGCAAACCTATTAACTTTGCCTATAATGTCCTAAATTACTTCGACTTCAGTCAAAAATATTTTACTAGTCATGTCTTTAAATTTTTATTGCATTTCAGGGCTTACTTTACCTGCACATGCTTACTTTACTTGCATATACTGCCCATAACACTTTCAGTCTTTTAAAGCCCCTGATCATAAGATAGTTAATGTGAAGTAAAAGTTATTTTGAGGATTTACTGTATAACACAGGGAGCAATATTCAGTATCTTATAATAACCTATAAAGGAAAATAATCTGAAAAAAATCTATATCTGAATCACTTTGCTATATACCTGATACTAACATAATATTGTTTATTTACTTATTTTATTATTTCATTTATTTTTTTTTTGCCACAACTCTGGCATGTGGAGATTCTCAGACCAGGAATTGAACCCAAACACTAACTTAGTATTGTAAATCACCTGTACTTTAATAAAAATAAACAAACAAATTAGTTAAATATATTCTATTTTAAAAAACCCAAAACTTTTAGTTAAATAAATTTGCAGTTAAAAAAAAGAGACATGTTGGGAGTTTCCCATCGTGGCTCAGTGGTTAGCGAATCCGACTAGGAATCATGAGGTTGCAGGTTCGATCCCTGGCCTTGCTCAGTGGGTTAAGGATCTGGCGTTGCCATCAGCTGTGGTGTAGGTTGCAGACTCGGCTTGGATCCTGTGTTTCTGTCGCTCTGGCTTAGGCCGGCGGCTACAGCTCCAATTGGACCCCTAGCTTGGGAACCTCCATATGCCGTGGGTTCAGCCCTAGAAAAGACCAAAAAAAAGAGAAATGTTATTTTGGTGGTTTCCTTTTTAATTTGTATAGACTGAGGCTTATAGAATGTTAAGCCTCATTCTATACAGAGGAGTGTAAGAGGAGTGTCTGCTCTTTAGGAAAGATAAGTGCTGTCTATATTGTTTAAACAAAAACCACTAGTGGTGATATAATATTAAATTTTCCACAAATGTTATATATATTCTAGTCCATCAGAGTAGATCCTTATCCTTTGCCTGTCTCATTCCCTTTTGTATGCTCTGGGTGAATATTGACCTCTCTCCCTCTTTTTTTTTTTTTTTTTTGCTTTTAGGACCGCACCCATGGCGTATGGAAGTTCCCAGGCTAGGGGTCAGAATGGAGTTACAGCTGCCAGACTACACCACAGTCACAGCAACTTGGGATCATAGCCACGTCTGTGACCTACACCACAGCTCACAGCAACGCCAGATCCTTAACCCACTGAGTGAGGCCAGGGATCGAACCTGCAACCTCATGGTTACTAGTCGGATTCATTTCCTCTGAGCCAAGAGGGGAACTCCACTTTTTTTTCTTTTTTCTTTTTTTTTGTCTTTTTAGGGCCACACCTGTGGCATACGGAAATTACCAGGCTGGGTAGGGGTCGAGCCAGAGCTATAGCTCCCTGCCTACACCACAGCCACAGCAATGTGGGATCCGAGCCATGTCTGTGACCTAATCCACAGCTTATCCTTAACACTGGATCCTTAACCCACTGAGCAAGGCCAGTGATCAAACTCGTGTCCTCATGGATACTAGTTGGGTTCATTACTGCTGAGCCACACTGGGACCTCCTATCTCTCTCTTTTTTAATGGTCACACCCACAGCATATGGAAGTTCCTGGGCCAGGGATTGAACCTGAGCTGCAGCTGCAACCTACACCACAGCCGTGGCAATGCCCTATCCTTTAACCCACTGTACCGAGCCAGGGGTTGAAACGGCGCCTCTGCAGTGATGAGAGCTGCTACATTTGGATTCTTTGTCCACTGCACCACAGCAGAAACTCCTATTAACCTCTTCATAGTTAAGAATCTTTATGCATTTTTTTCCACAAAACAAATGATTATAGTACTTTCTCTTTCTTTGGAGAGTTCAGAGAGAATATCCCAACTACTCTCAGTGGAGAGACTGGGTTTAAGATTTATTTCAGGTTTTTATCATTGTTAAGTGTTAAAAGGTTAAAGGTGAGCAGGAACAGGAATTCTGTGAGCTCAGAGTACCAACTGTGATATGTAACTCTACACTTTTTTATTATTGTTGATTTTCTTAATATTTTGACTGCCTGTGGATATGAACCCCAAAAAATATATTTTTTCTCATTCTTCTTCAGTGACTTTTCTTGTTGTAATTCCAGCCTGGGGGAGAGGGAGCAGGGAAAATCAGAAGCTATCTGGCAGGCTGAACTGCTTCAGGTGACGTGCTTAGGTCTCAGATAATCTTTCCTTCTTAAGGTTTAAAAAAATTTTTTTTGACCACACCCACAGCATATGGAAGTTCCCTGGCCAGGGATCAAACCTGCATCACAGCAGCTACCTGAGCTGCTGCAGTGACAAAGCCAGATCCTTAACCTGCTGCACCACAAAAGAACTCCTTTTCCTTCTTAATTTGCCCCTCCCATTGATTTGTTTTTTCAAGTGCAGAACAGCAGCATTTGGGGTAGAAGAGAATGTTTCCTGTTTGCTATTTGACAGAGCCCATTTCCTAGGCTTCCTCCCAGAGCTGCACAGGTGTCCCTGTATATAGACCACCTCTGAAAACACAAGCAAGCAGTATCGGTTTTTCTGAAGTTGGTTGATGCTGTTCAATTCTTGATCTGAAGATATGGTTAGAATTAAACACTGTGAGGCCTCATTGATTCAGATGAGTTAAGGAAAAGATGAATGTTAATTCATGGAATGTCTGAATGACTAGCTCTTTTTAAAAAAGTTGTTACTTTCAATTAAGAATTATAACTTTAGTAACAAAAAATTCCTAAAGAGAAGTCCTGCTAGACTATCTCATTGAACAGAGAAAATGATTTTATTCATGATATCAGTTATATATACATACTTCTGAAATAAATAGTTTATTCTCTTGAGTAGTTTAAATTTACCCCTTATGATTTTATTTATATTGATTCCTTTGTTGAGTAAGCAGTCCGTTCCTTTTTAAAGAAAAGATAAATTCCAGTTCTATACTATTACATTTAGAATTAATGATATTTCACTATTCAGTGGGCTGTGATCTTGATTCATCTTAGGTTTTCAAGTACCCTTGAGATGTAGATAATTAATATGTGGTACTATCCTATTCTGGAAGAATTTAGGATGATGCCATCATAACTTTCACATGACAGAAATTGGTTAAAAATCCTCCCATTCAAAAGAAAGAGTTCAATTTAAATCATGGCAGTCCTTTATTACTTAACTGACAGAAAATGAAGGCAATTTTGATCAGAATAATCTCAGCTTAATAAAATAAAATGCCTCTTTTTTAGTCCTTTTATTTGAGAAATATTCAACCAGAATTTAATAACCAATAGTAGTTTTTCTTTGGCCATGCCCGCAGCATGTAGAAGTTCCTGCATGCCCAGGGATCGAACCCAACTCCAGATATTGGTGGGCTTTCTGGGCTACCAGGGCACTCCTACTTTAACCAGGGGCTCTTTTAACATTTGATCATTTGCCCTTGAGGACAAAATGTAAATACATTTTACTTTTTTAAAAAAAGTATTGTGGGTAACTTCTAGGATTGAGCCTAGCAAATGGCATTTGTCAGGAATAGAATGATAACCTCCAGTATCCAGCTGGTAGGGTAGAAGAGGCTGCTTGGGAGCTGTGTTCTATTGGGAGATAAAGAGCCTATGGTCTGCTCACCCCTCCTACATTGGCACTGCAAAGGGTACTTTAAATTTAACTTCTGTGTTTATTTCGGTTCTTCTAACAACAACAAAAAAGTGTTGGTGGGGTGTTCTTATTTTGATAAAAGCTCTTACTTCTGGAGATTTTCTCTGTCAGGGGTCTTTAGAGACCAAAACATCATTGACATTGATGATGCTTATCTGATTGGTGGGGTGTATAGGAGGGATTCTGTGCCTCCTTAGGTTTTGAAATAAACTGCCTGTCAGCTCTCACTTACCTCAGCTGAATGTCAAACAATGTCTGAATAATTTTAAAAATGTTTTTGAGACTCAGTAGGAATTCAACAAGTTTTTCCATCTCGGAAGAGCATTGCTTCATCTAGATAAAGGCAGAGTGCAAGGCATAGAGCATAGGGTACAGAAGAAGGCAGCCTGAGTCACTGCATTAATGAGCTAGGCTCTGAGGGGTCTTTCCTCTTCTTTCCAAATCTACAGAAACAAGCCATGGGAAAACAGTTCCTTTTCACCCTTACCATTCCAATACCAGTTTAATGTGTTACCATATATTTGGTTATTCAGAAACACTTCTTAAATGCCTATGGTGTGTTAAGCCTAGAATGAGGATGCTAATTAGAGAGGCAAAGACTGGTGGTCTGAACCTGACTTCCCCTCTCTACCTGCATGCTCCCCTGGGTCGGGGGGGGGGGGGCATTAGGTTTACTTTCCAGATTACATTTTTTCATCACTGGCTCCCACGTATTCAGCAATACCTTTCATAGGTGCTGGGCTAATTGTTGTGTAAAGTACAAAGGTAGGAAAATGCAGAATCTGCCTTCAGCCTGGAAATGAAATTAGCCTGTAGTGCTTGTTCACTCCTATAATGCCTGGGGACAAGGTCCAGATGCTCCCTGGTGAGGCAGGAAGTTTGCTGCCCTGGTGTTATACAATGTGTGGTGGGCAGTGGAAGACTGGCAGTTGTGTGGTCCCCTTGAAGATCCAGCTAAAAGGTCCCTCCTGGGTAAATCTCCATTCCTCTGAAATGCTCCCTCTCATTACTGTGTGACTGTATGGATGTGTACATAGCAGTCCTATTTGATAGTTTGTTTTCTGCTCTAGGAAGGAGGGAATGACTTACTCAAGGTGTGTGCCCAGTTGCCACATGGGAGATGCTTACTAATAGTTGAATGGAATTGCGTGTGATTTTTTTTTTCAGGTTGAACTTAAGTAACTGAAATTCTCAGGGAACAGTGTATTCTGGTAAACTTACTTATCTGTTTTATTTGATAGTTAAGCATAAAATTATTTTCTTTGGCTTACAGTATAAAAATCTTTCTAAAAATTTAGCTCTCTCCTTATTAAGGAATGGTCTAATATTTTTATAATAAAATTAATATAGAATTATTTAGCCAGAGAAAGTATAGGGCAGTGATTCTCAGTGTGGTCCTTTGGACCATCACATGGGGACTTGTTAGAAATGTAGATTTTCTGTCCCACCCCAGACCCTACAGAATCAGAAATTCCCAGGTGGAGCCCAACAACAATCTATGGGGGTTTTTTTGGCTGAGCCCATGTGAAAGTTCCTGGGCCAGGGATTGAACCTACACCAGAGTAGTGATGTGAGCCGTAGCAGTGAAAACACTGGATCCTTAACCAATTATGCCACCAGGGAACTCCATACAATTTTTTTTTTATAATCATTTTTATTTTTTCCATTATAGTTGGTTTACAGTGTTGTCAATTTCTACTGTGTGGCAAAGCGACCCAGTCACACTTGTATATACATTCTTTTTCTCACATTATCCTCCATCATGTTCCATCACAAGTTAGTAGATATAGTTCCCTGTGCTATACAGCAGGATCTCATTGCTTATCCACTCCAAATGCGATAGTTTGCATTTATTAAACCCAGACTCCCAGTCCATCCCACTCCTTCCCCCTCTCCCCAGCACCCACAAGTCTGTTCTCCAAGTCCAAAGTTTGTTTCTTTTCTGTAGATAGGTTCATTTGTGCCATATATTAGATTCCAAATATAAATGATATCATATGGTATTTGTCTTTTTGACTTACTTCATTTGTTATGAGAGTCTCTAGTTCCATCCATGTTGCTGCAAATGGCATTATTTTGTTCTTTGTTATGGCTGAGTAGTATTCCATTGTGTATATATACCACATCTTCTTAATCCATTCATCTGTCAGTGGATATTTAGGTTGTTTCCATGTCTTAGCTATTGTGAATAGTTCTGCAATGAACATACGGGTTCACGTCTTTTTCAAGGAAAGTTTTGTCTGGATATATGCCCAAGAGTGGGATTTGCTGGGTCATATGGTAGTTCTATATTTAGTTTTCTGAGGTACCTCCATACTGTTTTCCATAGTGGCTGTACCAGTTTACATTCCCACCAACAATGTAGGAGGATTCCCTTTTCTCCATACCCTCTCCAGCATTTGTTCTTTCAATCTTTGTTTTAATAAGGCTGTTAGGTGATTCTGATAAAATTTCTTTCTTTTTTTTTTCTTTTTTTTTTTTTTTTTTGCTTTTTAGGGCCCCACTCGTGGCATATGGAGGTTCCCAGCCTAGGGGTCTAATCAGAGCTGTAGCTGATGGCCTACACCACAGCCATAGCAACATTGGGCGGGGTCCAAGACACGTCTGCGACCTACACCACAGTTCACAGCAACAACTCCCGCTGAGTGAGGCCAGGGATCAAACCCCGTGTCCTCATGGATTGTAGTAGGGTTCGTTTACCACTGAGCCACATCGGGAACTCCATATACACATTCAAATTTAAGAGCAACTGTTCTGAACCCTGGACACACACATTAAAAAAAAATATATAGCACCTGTGCCCATTCCCAGAAATTCTGATTCATTTGGTCTGGGGTGGGGACTAACTAGCATAGTTATTTTTTAAGTGCCTCCATATGATACTGATGTGTAGCCAAAGTTGAGAACCATTGATGTAGGGGGTAGAATAGAAATTTGGAATTTACTCATTAGCCTCTGCAGCTTGCTTTAAAAATAAATCCAAAGTAATGCTTCTTTCTCCCAAAAGTTGGGTAAGGAAAACTTAGTTATATTTTGCTTTATCAGGGTTTAATTGAGCAGACAGTTCCCATTTTTCGTGGCGTTGCACTAATAAAAACTCTGTCATAAAAGCAGGTGTTTCAAAGCCCGTGGTGTTTTCCCACAGGAATAATGTCATCTTTGAGTGCTGACTTCCCGGTCAAAGCCCTGGCACCAAATAAATCATAGATGGGACCAATAATATGTCATAAAATCAACGATAGAATAATTGTAAACCTCAGTGGCCATTTAAAATAATAAAATTATGCTCCAAGTCCAATAAAATCAGCATTAATGTAGTACACAACCTAGCATCACCCCCAGAGGTCTTGGTGCTATAGAGAAATGCATGTGGTCATAAGAAACAGTTTCCTGAATCTATTATGTACTAACTATTAACACTGTATACACATTTAGAATTTGGAGAGGAAAGATTTGGATAACTTGTCTCTAATAATGTCCAAGGAAGTCTTGAATGGATGCCTTTTCCCCTAGTTGACTTCCCTGGAGTAAGCAGTGTGTGCTGCTATTGAAGGTGGTGATAATATGGGTGTTTCTATCCCTGAAAAGTATTTTTTAACGAAAGGACTGATCCAGGATTTCTCCTCTTGACCTTAGTTCCCTCAAAGTTCTGCTTATTAGCAGAAATGTAGGTAAGAGAATAAGTGATGTGATCAGTATACTTCACGCTTGACTAAAAAGCTGCAAATTAATTGTTAAATCATTAGGACCTGGTTTTTAAGAGGGCCACTTCAGATGTTCTCTTTGGGTTGGCTGGCTGGCACATGCTTGTGAGAATCTGGGCAAATGGTTGGTGGAAATAAGTACTGGAATTCATGCCAGAAGTCCCGGTCTAACCTGGCTGGCTCCTTACTTGCCCCTGTGACTCTGAGCAAGATGCTTCTCTGAGCTTCCACCTCCTTTCCTGCAATGTGAGCATAAACACACCTAACTCACGGGATTGGGAGAATTGAATAGATTAATATAGATAATTGTACCCAACAAGAAGCTTTCCATGCAGGGTTTTTTTTTTTTTTTTTGGTTTTTTGTTTGTTTGTTTGTTTGTTTGTTGGTCTTTTAGGGCCATGCCTGCGGCTTATGGAGGTTCCCAGGCTAGGGGTCAAATTAGAGCTATACCTGCCAGCCTACACCACAGCCACAGCAATGCCAGATCCGAGCCACGTCTGCAACCTACACCACCGCTCACAGCAACACCTCCCAGTGAGCGAGGCCAGGGATCAAACCTGCGGCCTCATGAATACTAGTCAGATTCATTTCCGCTGAGCCATGATGAGCACTCCCATGCAAGTTATTTTAAGTAGTTGAAATATTGATTGACAAAACAGGCATGAGGAGTTCTGTGTGCATTTTGCCTTCTTTCCTGTCCCTGGAGTAGAGCATGTGCTTCATGGTGAATACCCAAACAGATGGTGAGTACCCAAACAGCTTCTGGGAAGCTGGGAGAAGTGGTGGGGGAGTACATTTCTCCCCCTGCAAATCCTTCCTGGGGAAAGATAGTAATGTTTGCAGTCGGGTTTGTTAGGGATGCCCCAAGAATAGATGGGGTTTGGGGTTTGGAGTGTGTTGCTGGTGTCCTCCCTGGAGTCAAGTCTGCTGTTTTGACACAGAATGCATTGTCAGTTGGGGAATCTGGGTAATGATTTGTTGCTCAGTAACTAAAGTGTTGTGGGGTTTTTTGTTTTTTGTTTTTTGTTTTTTTCGGCTGTGCCTGCAGCATACAGAAGTTCCTGGGCCAGGGATTGAACCTGCGCAACAGCAGCCACCAGAGCCACAGCAGTGACAAGTTTGGATCCTTAAGCTGCTGAGCCACCGGGGAACTCCCACTAAAGTGCTGTTTTGACCAAACTGTTGTAGCAGGCTTTTCTTGGCAGGTAGGTTCTGCTGATGCTGAACTTGGTGTGTGTTGATAGTTTTATATCAGCTACTATAAAATAACCAGAAGTTCACAGTGACTTGAATGAAGCCATAGCGACACAAGTTATACATGTACTGTACTTCAGATTCTAAAGCAATTATCAAACAAATGTACCACTGGAGAGAATTATTGCCTATTATATGAAATTCGTTTCAACTCTTTAAGCTCAGGAGTCTTCTCACTGCCCCTGGGACTTTTGTCTCAAGAATATACCAAGTTCCTTAACTAGAAATAGTTCTTTAAGCTCTAATACGCTTAGTAATTTAAAGTGAACTGAAGCAAAATAGAGAATGATTAAGAAACATGATAATCCTCTAAGTAAGTTTTTCCGTAGATTCATAGAACCCACTGAATCCATAGACCTTAGGGATTATCTAAACCACTCTCTCCTTCCTGTGGAAATGTACACTCAGAGGTCAAAAATACTACATCGGACATTAATACAAAGTCATTCTCCTTACTATCATTGCTATGCTTTCCCCTCTACTTCCTATAACCTCTAAAAGATTTCTCATAAAATTTGTTTTTAAGAAAGCTAAACTCAGGATCAAGACATTCATTTTCTTAAAGAAGTTAACCAACAAGGATGATTTAGTCTCTTCTTTGTCTCCTTTGAGACACATTTCAAAATAACACTGGTAGACCATATGATCTAGGATTTCACTTCTGGGTATATACCCAGAAAAATTGAAGGCAGGGACTTGAATAGATATTTGTACACCCACACTCACAGCAGCAGTATTCACAAATGTCAAAAGCTGGGAGCAACTCAGGTGTCCATTGACAGACACACTACCACATGTATGAACTTGGAAGATAATATGTGAGTGAAGTAAGCCAGTCACAGAAGGATAAATACTGTATGATTCCACTTATGTGAGGCACCTAGAGCAGTCAGATTCATAGAGACAGAAAGTTGAATGGAAATTGCCAGAGGCTGAGGAATTATTGTTTAATAGGTATAAAGTTTCAGTTCGGGAAAATGAAAGGTCCGGAGAAGGATGGTGATGATGGATGCACAACAGTCTAACTGTACTTAATACTGCTGAACTGTATACTTAAAAATGGTTAAAATGGTAAATTTTATATTATGTATATTTTGTCACAATTGAAACAATGTTAGAAAAAAGAGGTGACCTCCACATAAAGTCAAGACTATGAAATGCTTTTTTACAAAAAGAAACTGTGGCTGTTCACTGATACTTGAATGACATGAGTCTGGTGGATGGAAAGCTGGCCTGGGCTCTATCCTCAGTCTGTCGCTGACCATCACTGTGACCTACCCATCTCCAGCCTTCCTCTGGAATTCTGTGAGTGTTCAAGTCCTGAGCAAAGAAATACTCGTTTAGGAACAATTGCCTGTGAAGATAAGGAGCCTGACACACCTGTGATATGAGAGCAGACTTGTTCTCCAAAACTTGTTCTGGCCAACGCTGACTCAGTCATGTTTGAAAATGCAATGAGCATTTTAATCTGTCCACCTTGCCTTGCTGCTCTCTGGACGGGACCAGAATTCTACAGAGTTGTCATATTGCAGATCTGAGTGGGGTCCTGTACTGGCTTTGACACCAGCCCAGAGTTTGGGGCTGTTTCTCTTGGTGTTTTTGACTGAACCCTGTGGCGTCGGAATTAAGCTTCTTTATCACTGCCTCAAGGATGGGGGCTGCTCCTCCCAATTTGTCTTTATTGTCAATAATCCATTGAAAAAATTCTGTCTTACTGACTGTCCATTGATAGATGAATGGGTGAACAAAAGGTGGTATATCCATACAACGGAATATTATTTAACCTTAAAAAGGAAGGAAATTCTGAAACATGCTTCAGCATGGAGGAACCTTAGAAACATTATGTGAGTGGAATAAGCCAGCCACAGAAGTACAAATACTCTATGATTCCATTATTTATATGAGGCACCTGTCACATTCATGGAGACGGAAAGTAGAATGGTAGTTGCCAGAGGCTAAGTTGATTCTTTTCAGCTTTGGAGCATGTAGTTTGGTACCAAGTTAATCCCTCCCCTTAGGTTTCACATAAGACTTAAGCTTTGCTTTTACTAGGCATACACAGACTGACAGGCTTAAATTTACCTTTAACATGCTCTGAGTGCCACATGTGCACAGTTCGTGGATATGTCTGGTGAGAGGAAGTATGGACAGCCTCGTATGAAAAATAGAGGCCATTGACTGGGCTAGTTGCTTATATGGATTATTCCCCATCATTTCACAGCCCTGTGGGGCAAATGGTAGCAACTTCATTCCTCAAAAGAGGAGCCTTGACCTCAGTGAGATTGTTACTCTCCTAAGGCCATCAGCAAGAGACCTTAGATTTGAACTTAACACCTGTCTGACTGCAAAGCCTGTAGTCTTTCTGCTATACCACACTTCCTAATATAGGAGGGCATATAACTGTGCTGTTCAGTAATTTAGAACTGCAAGATTATCTCCAGTTCAGCAAGGCAATAGTAGAATCACTTAGTTGGCCCTGTTTGTAATTTTCCTCCCTGTAATGCTGAGGTCTGAATAACTTCGTGACTATTGAGCCATGTTTGTGATAACCATAACAAAGAGTAGAACAATTCCTCAGTGACCTTGTGCATTGAGGACAATAGAGTATTTTAGCTGGGATAGAGGAGGAGAGCAGTGGGCTACTTATGAGAGGGTCTTAGGGGGTTCAGGAGCTATCATGAGATTCTAATGCTGCTAGTTCTTTGTAGGTTGATTGATTTTTTAAAAAATTTATTGATGTATAATTGATTTACAATGTTGTGTCAATTTCTGCTGTATAGCAAAGTGATTCATATATATTTTTTTCCATTATGGTTTATCACAGGATATTGAATATGGTTCCCTGTGCTGTATAGTAGCACCTTGTTGTTTATCCATTCTCTATGTAATAGTTTGCATTTGTTAATCCCAAACACATAATCCAGTCCTTCCCATCCCCCCCCCCTTGGCAACCATAGTCTATTCTCTATGTCTGTGAGTCTGTTTCCAGTTTTGTAGATAAGTTCATTTGTGTCATATTTTAGATTCTGTATATAAGTGATATTGTATGATATTTGTCTTTCTGCTTCTGATTTAGTGTGATAACCTCTAGGTCCATCTGTGTTGCTCCAGATGGCATTATTTCATTCTTTTATGGCTAAGTAGTATTCCATCGTATATATGTACCACATCTTTTTTTATTCATTCATCTGTCAGTGGACATTTAGGTTGTTTTCACGTCTTGGCTATTGTGAATAGTGCTGCTATGAACACTGGGGTGTTATCTTTTCAAATTGTAGTTTCCTCTGGATATTATGCCCAGGAGTGGGATTGCTGGATCATATGGCAACTCTATTTTCAGTTTTTTAAGGAACCTCCATACTATATTCCATGGTGACTGAACCAATTTTTATTCCCACCAAAAGTGTGGTAGGGTTCCCTTTTTTCCACAACTCTCCCAGCATCTGTTATTTGTAGATTTTTTAATGATGGCCATTCTGACTGGTCTGAGATAGCAGCTCATTGTAGTTTTGATTTGCATTTCTCTAATAATTAGTGGTGTTGCACATCTTTTGATATGTTTGTTGGCCATCTGTATGTCGTCTTTGGAGAAAGGTCTATTTAGGTCTTCTGCCCATTTTTCAATTGAGTTTTTGTTGTTGTTGTTGTCGAGTTGTAAGAGCTGTTTGTATGTTTTGGAAATTATGCCCTTGTCAGACGCATCACTTGCAAATATTTCCTCCCATTTCATAGACTGTCTTTTTGTTTTGTTTATAGTTTCCTTTGCTGTACAAAAGCTTGTAAGTTTGTTTAGGTCCCATTTGTTTATTTTTTGCTTTTATTTTTATTACCTTGGGAGACTGACATAGGTTGATTTATGGTTTTTAAGGAATGCTTTTGGTGTGACCAGATACTCTTATCTTATTTGCACCTGTGTATTTCTAAGTAATAGTGGCTCTAATCTATTTTTAACTTCTACTCTAACTCTAATTTAATATGGGATAGAACTTGGAGTTTATCTTCCCTTCCCACTCCACTCATTAGTCATTCAATTAGACTTTAACAAGTCAAGTTAAAAAATAGAAAGAATACCACTTGATTACCAGTTGAGGGTGTGTCCCCTTTGTGTGTCCCTCCCTTCTGCCCAGGCCTCATATTTTTTCCTAAGTGTCATGTAGTGAATGACACATAATTTGTATTCTATGAGTGAATGGATGGATAGATAAAAGAGTTTGCAGTTTTAGTGGATCGTTGTTTTTAACTTTGATAATATCTATACTAAATGAATACAATACAATCTCTTTGTCTACTTTTGGCATTGAGAAAAGCAGATATTCAGTTCCAAAATTATCTAGATATTCCGTATATCTGGTGTGTTTGGAGAGGTCATGGTTTGATGGTATTGAGACCAATAAAGTGATGATCTGCTTTTTTAACAGGATTTTCTATAATTCGATGAGTGATTTGCCTATGATCATTCATTCAAACAGATGGCAGTAATAGTAATAACTTTAGTAGGTGGAATTCAGCATGGATGAATCGAGGTTCAAAATGAAAGGTGCAGCCACTCCCATCTTCGAGCACTCAAATGATCCATGTCATATATATGAATGTAGGAACATCACATGCTCCCTGACCTTTCCTTCTCGTGTTTTCCCATTCTAGAAGAACCCCTACTGTCAAAGCTGTCCCTTATTCCTTCTCTTTCCCTGCGTTTCTGCCTGAGCAAAGCACTAGTGGGAGGAGAGAAGAGGAATTAGGAATGTGGAGACTTGTTCCTGGAACTGTAGCATTCCTATTAAAACATTTTTCTGTAGAAAAAATGTTGTGGGAATAATAGATTTGTATGATACTTTAAGCTTTTAATGGCTCATATTAATAATGGCTAGTTAGGCTACTTAAGTGCATTTAAAATCTTACAGTAGTGGAGTTCCCGTCATGGCTCAACAGAAACGAATTTGATTAGTATCCATGAGGACGCAGGTTCGATCCCTGGCCTCGCTCAGTGGGTTAAGGATCCAGCATAGCCATGAGTTGTGGTGTAGGTTGCAGATGTGGCTCAGATCCTGTGTTGCTGTGACCATGGTGTATGTCAGCAGCTATAGCTCCAATTGGACCCCTACCCTGGGAACCTCCATTTACTGCAGGTGCAGCCCTAAAAAAGACCAAAAGAAAAAAAAAATCACATTGGTTTCTCATGGTCTTCTCTCCCTTCTTCACACCTCAGCAGTCCTACCAAAAGTGAACCTCTTGGTGAGCTGGTGGGTTCTGTGAAAGCTGGGCCTCTGGGTGATGTCAGCTCACTCTGACATGCACTGGCTCCACTGTCTTTATGTGTGTCAGCAGCCACTAGTCCAGTGCCAGCACAGAGGACATATCCCCCCAGTACTTGGTGAATTAGTTTGACATTAAGGAAGAGAGACTTTTATATTCTCTATTTTCATTCTTGTTAATTTCTCAAGCACTTTCTTATGTAGAGTTCTTCATTAGCTCTGGAATTTGAATTTTATTGATCCCTTTATTTACTTATTCTCCAAATATTTGTTGATCACCTACTATGTACCAGGCACTATGCTACTAGGTACTTAAAATATAGCAGTGGACCAGTGCAGTTTCATTGCCTGCTCTCTGCTCTCTTAGAGTTTCTGAAATGTTGAGAAAAGAGGACCATTTTTTTGGTGGGCACTTTCAGGGTCTGGGTAGAACCGTTTCTAGAAACTGCTGCTGTTTTAGAAATGCGTAGACTGGAGTTCCCATCATGGCTCAGTGGAAACGAATCCAACTAGTATCCATGAGGATGCAGGTTTGATCCCTGGCCTTGCTCAGTGGGTCAGGGATCCGGCATTGCTGTGAGCTATGGAGTAGGTCACAGACCTGGCTTAGATCCTGCATTGCTGTGGCTGTGGTGTGGGCTGGCAGCTGCAGCTCCAATTGGACACCTAGCCTGGGAACTTCTCTCTCTTTTTTTTTTTTTTTTTGTCTTTTTGCCTTTTCTAGGGCCACTCGCACGGCATATGGAGGTTCCCAGGCTAGGGGTCTAATCAGAACAGTAGCTGCTGGCCTATGCCACAGCCACAGCAACGCGGGATCTGAGCCGCGTCTGCAACCTACACCACAGCTCACGGCAACGCCGGATCGTTAACCCACTGAGCAAGGCCAGGGATCGAACCCGCAACCTCATGGTTCCTAGTTGGATTTGTTAACCACTGTGCCCCGACGGGAACTCCTAGCCTGGGAACTCCTGTATGCTGCGGGTGTGGCCCTAAAAAAAGAGAGAAAGAAAGAAATGCCTAGACTGACTTTGAATTAGCCTACGTGTCTGGTGGCAAAATCTCTTTTCTTGAGTATCGGTGATGAACAGGTGATTTTTATAATTATTCAGAACTGTTCTAAAAACAAATAAAAAACATAATGTGGGCAGTTTACTTTTACACAGTCTTTTATTAGAGGGTGATTCTTATTTAACTTCTTTTAAAATAAAGTCTTAAAATAGTAATCTGATATTTTTTAAAAAAACTTTGCCTGGACTTCCCATCGTGGCTCAGCGGTTAACGAATCCAACTAGGAACTATGAGGTTGTGGGTTTGATGCCTGGCCTCTCAGAGTTAAGGATCCAGCATTGCTGTGAGCTGTGGTGTAGGTTGCAGATGCTGCTCAGATCTGGTGTTGCTGTGGCTGTGGTGTAGGCCGGCGGCTACAGCTCTGATTACACCCCTAGCCTGGGAACCTCCATATGCCATGGGTGTTGCCCTAGAAAAGACAAAAAGACAAAAAGCAAAAACAAAACAAAAAACCTTTCCCAGATATTCTTCTAATAATTAATTTCTGATTTTTCTATTAAGGCAAGCTTAATAGTTTTCCTTGTGCCTGGTGACTAACTTACTTGCATGTTGTTTCTATTTATATCTCCCCAATCTTAGGTAAAATCGAGAGTATTTAATGGTGAATAGCTTCGTTTAGTTTCATATGAAAAAAAATTAAAATCATGAGAAGGAAAAGTAAGAAAATGATAATATTAGCAAAACCAGCAAAATAAAGAAGGATTGCGCTGATGACTGGGTTGGAAAGAACTGAAAATTTTTCTTGAGACTCTCTTTGTGGTGCAAGATTTCTTTCCATAGATTATATATTTTACATGAGCTATTTGAAGGGATTACACTCTTAACAGTTTCCTTAAAGCTCTTTATTAAGTATAGCCCAAAGCCTTTTTCACACTTGTTTCTGGATGCTCTTATTACATCTTATAAGATGTAAAGGGGCTTTCAAGATAAAAATAATTCTATTTGAGGATTTTGGGGTTACTCATTTCTGACTAAAATCAAAAATGCTTAAATAGTACATTATGTCAAATCTGTCTGTTTAAGAGATTTGAGCACACTTGGTAGCAAAGCGGTTTAACCTAGATTCTCAGATGAAAACTCGAGGTGGCAGAAGGATGAGGAACAGTTGAGGGTGAGCTGCAGAGCTGGTTACCTTTAGCCTACTTTCTGGGATGACGTGCTTTATCCTTCCAGGTCAGGCAGACTCCTCAGCCGGTGTGTTCAGATTCCTGGTTGCAGGTAATGGAAGCTTACTTCATCCAGCTTAAGCAAAATAGGGGTACTATTTTGCCTACTTAACTACCCTGCAGGATGACCTGGGTGAAGTGGGTTGGATTTAAGGATGTTGAGAACCAGGGACTTGAACACAGCTAACTGGCTCCTTAATGCTTTCTCTGCCTCTCACCTTTTGTTTCTGTCAGTGTTGGCATCCTCTTCATGGAAGGTAGTACCATGGTCAGTGCCAACCTGTACATGCCTAGGATCTGGGGAGAAATAGGATCTCTTTCCCCCAAGGGAGAATTCTGATTGTTGTGGCCTAGGTCATGTGTCCAGGACAGTTCATACAGTCAAGAGATGAGGTAGGCTTGTGTCACATGCCCAGGGAGATCACACAGACATTGTCTTAGGGGAATTGTTATAAACAGGCAGCCATAGCAGGGTTTTGTTTTTGTTTTTGTTTTGTTTTTGCTTTTTTAGTCCATATTGGATGCAGTTCCCACAACTGGTTAAGATTCTTTTTCTCATTCATTGAAAATCTTTTAAAGTCTTTTTTCTGTTGTTTTTGTGCCAGTTCTGGACTTGATACTCAATTGAACTTTAGGTTCCTCTTCCATTTTATTCTGTGTTTTCACAAGAACATGGGCTATAGTGTTGTGCTATAGTGTGATCTCAAGAATTATGGTTGACTGACTAAGTGAATGCCACTGGGAAAAAACATATACTGAGGCACAGAATCATAAAACTCAGGCAGCGAAAGAGATCCTCGGTTTCATCTGCCTTCGGTTGTTTCACATATTAGGGGGTCTCCTAAATGCAAAGGACCAAGAGGTAAAGAAGGGTGAGCATTTCTTCTCATTTCCGAATATTGAGCCCTGTTCTAGGAACTGAAGAAGGTGGGGGCGAAACAGAGATAAGGAAAGTCCACTTACAATCTAAGAGAAAATCCCAACAAATGCCACATTTCTTTGGTTTTTGGATAAAATCATATTAATTGCTTATCTTTTAAGAATAGACTGACCCGTGGATGGACTAGAAGCTGATTTTTGATATGGATTTGGGGATAACTTTTTTTGGGGGGGTCTTTTTTTGTCTTTTTGCCATTTCTAGGGCCATTCCCGAGGCACATGGAGGTTCCCAGGCTAGGGGTCGAATTGGATCTGTTGTAGCTGCCGTCCTACACAGCAACGCAGGATCCGAGCCTCATCTGCGACCCACACCACAGCACATGGCAACACCGGATCCTTAACCCACTGAGCAAGGCCAGGGATCGAACCCGCAACCTCATGGTTCCTAGCTGGATTCGTTAACCACTGAGCCACAACGGGAACTCCTAGGGATAACTTTTTAAGCAGCAAAACAAATTATTAGTAAATGACTTGTTTAGCAGATGAAATCTTTTGAGATATGATATCTGTTGGAGAAAATAAAAGGATGAGAACTTGGTGGTGAGAATGACTAAGAGCTCAGTCTTTTTTTTTTTTTTTTGTCTTTTTGTCTTTTTGTCATATGGAGGTTCCCAGTGTAATTGGCGCTGTAGCCACTGGCCTACACCACAGCCATAGCAACACAGGATCTGAGCTGCATCTGCGACATACACCGCAGCTCATGGCAATGCTGGATCCTTACCCCACTGAGCGAGGCCTGAGATCGAACCCGCTTATGCTAGTTGGGTTTGTTAACCGCTGAGCCATAATGGGAACTCCACGGAGAGCTCAGTCTTTTAAACGGATAGACTAGGGTTCAAACCTTAGTGCTCCACTTGCCAGCTTTGTCACTTGAGCAAGTTGCCAGGCTCTGTTAGCCTTACATTCTTTAGCAATAAAATGAAGATACCTATTTGATATGGTTTGGGGGTGAGTATTAAGTGAAAGTTAAACAGTTAACTTTAAATAACTTTAAATAATCACACAAATTTTTGTTGTGGTACAGTATATACAGCGTAAAACTTACTCTCTTAACCATTTTTAAGTGTTCAGTTCAGTGGTATTAAGTACATTCATGTTATTGTGCAACCATCACCACCATCCGTCTCCAGAACTCTTTTCATCTTGCAAAACTGAAACTCTATACCCATTCAACAGTGACTCCCCATTTCCCTCTCCAACCAGCCCCTGGCAACCACCATACTACAAACAGTTACTTTTTTTTTTCTTTTTTTATAAATTGTAGGATCTCAAAAAATGTTAGCTGTTATCCCTCTAGATCAGGAGTCAGCAAACTTTAGCCCACAGGCCAGATTTGGCTAGTAGCCTGTTTTAGTAGGGTCCTTGAACTAAGAAAGGTTTTTTATATTTCTGAAGGGTTGTAAAAACAAAACAAAACAAAAACAAAATAAAGAATATGCCGCAGAGACAGTATGTAGCCCACAAAACCTAAAATACATATTTACTATCTGGTCTTTGACAGAACAAGTTTTCTGACCCCTATTTTAGATCTCTTATGCATTTTTAAAAATCGTAGGGTCCTTTAAGAATTTGATTTTGAAGTGTGGGTGTGTGTATCTGTGTGATACATGGAATCCCCTTCCATATATCTTCTGGGGGGTTATATGAACATCTAGCCTAGACCGTGAATTCTTAGTATAGCCATGTTGCCCCTAATGGGGTGAAATTGGTTCTTGATTGGTGAGAAATCTTAGATACTATGTAATTTTAAGCCTACCGAAGGGCCACAATATATAAACAGACACGTTTAATACCAAGTATATCTGTGGTATTAAAATTTCTTGGGGGAGGGGAGGCAGGGAGGAGCACATAGAGGAAACGTCTGGCTAGGTAGGCTCGTTGGGGGAACAGCAGTGAATAAAGGTTTGAGAAACACTGCCCAAGACTGAATTCTGGAAGGCAGGACATATGTCTTTCTATAACCTCTGATTATTCCAGCATTTAGCACAGGGTCTTGAACATTTTCTTCAATCCATTAAATTTTTTACAGCATAGTTGAATGAATGAAACGTCTGATCTAGTTCAGTGACCCATTCAGTCCAGAAATTGCTTTCACAGCAAGCTCTATAGAACTTTTTTTTTTTTCCTTTTTAGGGCTACACACATGGCATATGGAGGTTCCCAGGCTAGGGGTTGAATTGGAACTGTAGCCACTGGCCTACGCCACAGCCACAGCAACATCAGATCTGAGCTGAGTCTGCGACCTACACCACAGCTCACAGCAACGCCAGATCTGTAACCCACTGAGTGAGCCAGGGATCGAACCCACAACCTTATGGTTACTAGTCAGATTTGTTTCCACTGAGGGACAATATAGCACTGTAAATTTCAAAAAAAAAAATTTTTTTAACCTTTAAGAAGTTTGTCAAATGATTAATCTCTGTTAGAGCAGACAGATGCTTCTTGCTTATTAGACTAGAATTTTTATTATTCTTTATCTTACGTTTGTTATTGACACAATAAAATGAGTGTAGGTGTTGGAGTGTGAAGACATAAATCTCCATGCATGACTCCTCATAGTCAAGTCAACTCTAAATTGAAACACAGGTATATCATTATTCTACCTAAAAAAATAAAGTTGGATTTAGGATATACAATTTTTTTTTGTCTTTTTTTAGAGCCACACTTGTAGCTTATGAAGTTCCCAGGCTAGGGGTTAAATCAGAGCTATAGCTTTCCACCTGCACCACAGCCACGGCAACACCAGATCCGAGCCTCGCCCACGACCTACACCATAGTTCATGACAAAACCGGATCCTTAGCCCACTTGAGTGAGGCCAGGCTTTGAACCCTTGTCCTTATGGATACTAGTTGGATTCATTACTGCTAAGGAACTGTGTAAACTCCCTAGGATACACAAATTTTTCCATTATAGCTGATTTACAATGTTCTGTCAATTTCTGCTGCACAGCAAAGTGACCCAGTGGATATACAAATTTTGATAGCAGGCCACTGAAATGTCAGAGACTTAGGTAATCCTGGTCTCACCACACAGGCAAGGACTGTGTTTTATGTATCTCTGTATCCCCAGGGGCTAGCATATGGGTGGTTAGTGCATGTGTTTCTGGTACTGGCTCTGCTGGTGATATTTTTGCACATGCTTCATTGTACCCCAGCGTTCTTTCTATTAGCAATTTTCTTCGCCTCAGCTTGTTCTCAAAGACTCATTCCTATAGATACAGTTCTCCCTGTCTCACTTTAGTCCCCAGTACCAGTTGGTCTGCCACTGTTGCAGGGTTTGATGATGATAAATAACAAGGGGTTGTTCAAACAGCATTCATTGTTCAGGAGAAGTCTTCATGGCATAACCAGTGCTGATGTAGTAATGCCCAGCCCGGTGGATAACTTAGAGCATAGGGTGGTGGAGAAAAATGAAAGAGACAGTGCCAAGGATTCGTGCCTCCTGAGGGCTGGGAGCTGGAAGTGGTGTCTGGAGAGAGGGACCTTTCATTCCAGCCTAGGCTCTGAGGAAACAACGTAGAGAGCCAGCAGGCCAATGTTCCGCAAATATTTCTACCAACATTCCCCAGGGGAGTCAGGAGGTAGCCACCAGAGTCACCTCTGTGAACATAACACTCGTCTCCTGTTGTACTTTTTTTTTTTTTTTTTAACATTTCTGTGTTTCTGGTGATGTGACTCCACTATATATGTTTTTGCTTTAATATAAACATAACAAAAATATTTAAAAATTTCACATGGACTTGACATTCCACAGGAATGAACTACATCCATTCGGTACCCTGAGCCGACCACTGGGATTTGCTGGGAAGACTTACATCATAGATGGAGAAGCATGGTTGGGCACAAACAAATATTAGCCACCTTGGCCAGTCAGATCTTGGAAATTGAGATATTTCCACATAAAGTGATATACACTAAGAACCAGGTGCAGAGGTTGTGGTTAGAGTGACAAAGTGAAAGCCCTGGTTTGTGTCCCTGAGTTTGGAATAAATTGCTGGCTTAGAGTCTCTAAGAACCCTTTGTCTTGCCCTCAAGGATGGAACTCCATTTGCTAACCGTGGCAATCAGAGTGTTCCTGGGGCTCCCCACCACCTGAAGCCCTTCACCTCTGCAGGGCGCCCTGCAGTCCTGGAGAGGCCCACTGTGTTCTCCCTGCTGAGGACCAGGGTCGAATTAAGCCTTCCATGGCCTTCCCAGAGCGGAGATCTGAGTCCATTCTTAAAAGAGTCCAAGTGTCCTGAACCTATATATGTGAAGGGCACACTTTTATTGCTGTTCACGGAACAAGAGGGTCCATTCGTCGCTTATAAGTATCTTACATGTCTTGAAACCTGAATCAAATATATAACCTTCAAGCTGATTGTTAATTATCTTTTTATCTATAAACCTTCATAAATGGCCTAGTTTCACCATGACATTTTAGTGGAATTAAACTTGAACTAAAAATTATGTAATTAATTACAACTACTAATTGAGTCAAGCCTGTAACTTGATAACACAAGGCCCACAGCTAACAGGTGGTTAATCCCTACTCCTTAACTCCTTCATATGTGTTCCTTAAGATTTAAAATAATAATCACAACTTTTGGTAAGTCTCAGGTGGGTGCTGTTCGGTGACCAAGCTGAAAAACCAAAGACCTCCACATCCCAGCCCTCAGCCTAGCGTGCTTGTCTACTATCATGTAGGCCCCCCTCTAGAGAAGTCCTGCAACCCCACAAGTCACTTACTTTTTTTTTTGGCTTTTTGCCTTTTCTAGGGCTGCTCCTGTGGCACATGGAGGTTCCCAGGCTAGGGGTCTAATCAGAGCTGTAGCCGCTGGCCTGCGCCAGAGCCACAGCAGTGCTGGATCCGAGCCACGTCTGCAACCTACAGCACAGCTCACAGCAACGCTGGATCCTTAACCCACTGAGTGAGGCCAGGGATGGAACCCACAACCTCATGGTTCCTAGTTGGATTTGTTAACCACTGAGCTACGACGGGAACTCCTCATATTTTTTGACTTATTCTACTCGCTGTGGGGACTCAGTCATGCATTTATTTTTAGATAAGACCAGTATAGTTGTGCCCACCAACTTACAATTCTGAGCTTCTGGTGATGGAATAAAATGACCAGGAATGAGTATTTTTTGCTGACCACCTTGTAAGTGCAAGGTGTAGTGGGAGGCCCTTTTCAAGGGTTCTTTCTCAAAATTAGTGGGTGGTAATGTAACTTTCTGTATAACTGAATGTGAACTTTAAAAGCATGGCATGTTAGGAGCTCCCACTGTGGCACAGTGGGATTGGTGGCCTCTTGGGAGTGCTGGGACACAGATTTAAACCCTGGCCCAGCACAGTGTGTTAAGTATCCAGTGTTGCCAAAGCTTCAGCTTAGTTGAGACTGTGGCTCGGATCTGATCTCTGGCCAGGGAACTCCATATACTGCGGGGCAGCCAAAAATGAGAAACAAAACAAAACATGGCACATTAGAGAAAGCCATGATCCAAAGATTAATTCCAAGCAGGAATGGGATGGTCAGTAAAACCCATTTTAAGACCGAAGAAAACACATGGTGCCATTGGCCTAGTTGTATTTCAGTGTAATAGAAGGGGTAGTCAGACAGACTAATGTTGGAAGTTAGATGCCATCCCAAGCAGGTTTTAAACATCTTCAACAATTTCTCACTCATCCAAAAGAAGGGGGAGGGCTAGAAATTCTCACATGATTAAATAGTTCCTGCCACATAGAGGGTGTTTTTCAAAGTCCTCTCTACTGGGGCAATCTCTTTCACTCTTCCCTCCCGAAAGAAGGAGGAAGGACTTGCCTTACTCTGCTATGTCAGGGTTTAAATTTAGTAAGTTCCCAACATCAGTACATATATGTTTTAAACGGTTATGGGAAATATGCCTAATATTTGAAATGAAGCTGTACTTGACTCAGATTTTTTAACAGTATATAAATTCTGCCCAATTCTTTAAAAAAAAATAAAACATTTTAAGGCAGCTAATTCGTTTCTTAGCCATACAGTGAACCCCCAGGATTTTATCCCTGGTAGAGCTCTCCAAGGAGACTTTAATGCTTCAAACCCACTAACCTCATCTTGCATATTTCCCCAAAATAGGCACACACGCGCGTGCGCAAGCACACATACACAATTTATGACCCAACTTTTGGGAACAATGTTAAAACCAACAAACAAAAATTCTTAGAAAGTTGTAAGATGCTTAAAATAGTTTGATTTTTAAATGGTTTAGGAGCTTTTCCCATAAGACTTGGTGCTTGCCGCTATAAATAGAGGCATGTGTGTCCAGAACAGCTCTTCTGTAGCCATAGTGCTTAAGAGGATCGAGAAGTCAGTTGTATTATCTTGATATCTAAGGTCTAGTGTGAGCTTTTAACCCTGTTAACTTCAAACTTTAAAAAAACATTTAACTTCACAAAGCCTATTAGATTGAGACTGTCTCCCCTGAGAAGCTTCCAGGTATCTGACCACTTTCCTTTATTAAGGATAGACAACCAGATTGTCATTAGTTTTGTTTGTTTGTTTTCCTTTTTTACAGCCATACCTGTGGCTTATGGAAGTTCCCAGGCTAAGGGGCTGAATCAGAGCTGCAGCTGCTGGCCTACCCCACAGCCAAAGCAACACTAGATCCAAGCCATGTCTGCAGCCTTCGCCACAGCTCGTGGCAATGCTGGATCCTTAACCCATGGAGTGAGACCTGGGACTCAACTCACATCTTCACAGACACTATGTCAGGTTCTTAACCAGCTGAGCCACAACAGGAGCTCCATCAGTAGGATTTTTCTAGTGGACAATGATAATGGTGAAGCTGGGAGATGGGTATGTATTATCCACTTTTATACTTTTTTTCCCATATACATTAGAACAGACACAGTTTTAAAACTCAAGAGTGGCTAGAGTACATCCTTTTTCTACTTCATGATGGGGAGAGTGTGGTGGTACTTTTTTCAGTCTTTTCTCCTTGGCCTGGTCAAGGGAAGGTATTGGAAAAGGAACTCAAAGTAAATAACTGGATATGAGATCCCCAGAGTGTGCATATTATTTGAATTCCAATATTTCTCATGAGAATTTTCAATCTGAAGCTATCTAAAGAATTGCCTAAAAGCATAAGTGAGTATCATCTTTATATATGGTGGCATGGCAGATGTGGTATAATTAATTGAAAGGGCAGAGGACTTGGAATCACAAAGAGAGCCCAGGTCTGGGTTTGCTACCTCCTAGCTAGAAGGTCCTTGGGCACATCATCCAACTTTTCTGAGCCTTTCTTCGGCTATAAAATTAGGACAATACTTGCTCTGCCTACTTCTTTGGAATTTTAAAAAGCTATTATTATGCTTAGACTCATGAGTTATTCATTTAGCTGGTGTGCATCATCATTTGTTAAACTAGGAACGTGGAACATGCAGCAATAGAAACAATCACATATATAACCTGTTTTCAAATAGTGCGTGAACAGATGAAGGAAATATGAAGTACACGGGAAAATGAACATACTACTCTTGAAGACTTTTTAATTTTTATTTATTTATTTTTTAATTTTTGTTTTTTTTTAAGAGCCACACCGGCGGCATATGGAACTTCCCAGGCTCGGGGTTGAATCGGAGCTACAGCTGCCAACCACAGCCACAGCAATGCCGGATCCTTAACCCACTGAGCAAGGCCAGGGATCAAACCTGCAAATTCATGGTTACTAGGTGGATTCGTTTCCACTGGGCCGTTATGGGAACTCTGAAGACATTTTTAAATTTTGCAAAATATGCCTTGCTATACCAGGTGTATGCATGAATTGAAGAAAACAGAGAAAATGGTCCATGCAAACAAAACTCATTTCTAAATACCTGCAGTTTGTCAAAGGTCTTTAAACTTTCTATCCATCTTTGTGTACCCTTACTCTGACCGTATTTTCTCTACATAAGCTCATTTGGTATAAGAAATCATAGAGCCACTTAAAAAATATTTGTCCCACATGTGATACATGAGTGCATTTTCTTTTCAATAAATAAGCAAATATGTAAAATATTATAATCTTCCTTCAATACTCCACCTCTAATCCCAGTCCTCTTTATCTCTTTCCAAATGTAGCCACCGTTTCCTTTTGGTATCTCCTTCCAGACCTTTGCTCTTCCTTTGCACATGCTTTCTTTTGTTTTAAACAAATGTTGTTATACTAAGGGGAACTTTTTGCAACTTTTTTCTCTCAACATGTTCAGAAGAACTTTGCATGATCTGGTTCATTCACTTTAACCTCTGCTGACTCTTCTATACTGGTTTGTTTCACCATTCACTTTTTGATAGGTACTTAGGTTGTTTCCAATTTCAAAAAATGCTGTGATAGACATCTTCATAACATCCTACTTAAGCATATGGGTGAATATTTCTCCAATGTAGGTATTGAGAAGTGGAATTGCTAGGTCGTAAATTATATACCTTTAAATTTGCTTAGTTAATGGCACATTGCTCTTCCAAGTGAAATGGACACTATTTTTCACACTTCAGTTTCTTGCCCGGCTCCTCTGAGTCAGTTAGGAAAAGCTTTGCAGGGGACAGTTATGGTGGTCCAGAGTAGAGCAGTACTTTTTTAAACCTTATTGTGCAGACTAGTAACCTGGTGATTTTGTTAGAATGCAAATTACGACTCAGTAAATTTGAAATGGGCCCAAGATTTTACATTTCTAATAAGCTCTCAGGTAATACCAACACTGTGACCAGGGACCACCATTTGAGTAGCAAAGATCTAGAGAACAGATATCCCTCCAGCTTGTTTCTCCATATCACCTGGAAAGTTATTGTTTGTATTGGGTGTGTGTGTCCATACATTAATGTATGTGTGAGTGTATTTCTGGAGGAAGCTGTATTTTACCATAAGAATTTGAAGTCTAGCTCCATCCAGAAGGCTTGACTTTTAAAGTTAAATCCTATGACAGAGTTCCTGTTGTGTCTTAGCGGAAATGAACCCAACTAGTATCCATGAGGATGTCCTTGGCCTCACTCAGTGAGTTAAAGGACCTGATGTTGCCGTGAGATGTGGTGTAGGTCACAGACGTGCCTCGGATCTGGCGTTGATGTGGCTGTGGTATACGCTGGCAGCTGTAGCTCGGTTTAGACCCCTAGCCTGGAAACTTCTATATGCCGTGGGTACAACCCTAGAAACCAAAAAAAAAAAAAAAAAAAAAAACGAAAAACCGCCCAACCGAAAAATAAAAGTTAAATCCTGTGACAAAATGTTGATGAATGTAGAAACTGAGTGGTGGTGCACACAAGTTTGTTGTACTATTCTCTCTACTTTTGTGTAGAGCAATTTGTAGAAATGCTCATCCTACAAATTCTAAAATAGAACAAAAGAAAGAGTCTTTGAAATTTGAATTGCTTCTAAAGATTTTCCGCTTGGTACATTGCTGCTGTGCCTTTCCTGGATTTCCTCTGGTAGATCATTTGGAAGTATTTTATTTTAATCAGCGGTGTATTTTGACTCCTGTGAGTTTTAATTTTAATATTTCCAAGTATTTTTAGCAGTTTAAAAATAACTCCAAAAGGAGTTTTGTTCCATATCTGCCTGCCTTAGCAGCTTTAGTCAACCCCCCTCAGCATTTCTCATTCAGAAAGGATGCCACAAGCCATGCCAGAGACCACGCTCACTGCACGATAGTATGCATGATAGCATGAGTGCACTGGAGGTACTCTAAAGTACCTCCAGGGTCAGAATGCCCATGTTGACTCATTGGTGGTTTCTTAGGACACTGTTGAGCGAGATTTTGCGGTCTCTTCGGGATTCAGCAGAAAAAAATTCTGTGATTAATTGTCAATGTCTGTCAGGGTATGCTGGGTTGAAGAATGATAGCACAAAAGCTCTGTATTGTTGACCCTGGCTCCGTGAACCGCACCTACTGTATGTATAGTCAAGAAAGTGAGGCTCAAAGAATGTAAATGATCTGCCTTGGGTTTGCAGTTAGCAGAAGAGCTAGTACTCTAATGACTAGGTTTCTTGATTCATTGTTCAGGTCCTTTTCTATCATTCCATGCTGATAATGGGATGCTAACTATGTGGAAGAATATTTGCATGTTAAGCAGCTTGGTAGAATAGAAGCCACCTGCCTTTTTTTTTTTTTTTCATTTTTCAGAGTTTTATTGAAATATAGTTTATTTACAGTGTTGTGATAATTTCTGCTGTGCAACCAAGTGATTCAGTTATACATATACGCATATCCATTCTTTTTTAGGTTCTTTTCCCATGCAGATAATCACAGAATATTGGGTAGAGTTCCCTGTGTTGTACAGCAGGACCCCATTGGACAGTCATTCTGTATACCACAGTGTACATATGCCAGCCCCAAGCCATTTGCCTTTTAATTGGGCAGTCTTGAGCAAATCAGGTAAAAGGGTATAGTTTCTTCTTATGGAGGTAGCTGTTTCTCTTTTTATGCCTCTAGGAACTTGGGGCCAAAGTTGTAGCTTTACTGTCACAACTCTGTAGTCCCCTTTAGCCTGTGTAATTGTTTTTTTGGGTTTTTTTTCTTTTTTTTCTTTTTAGTGCCATACCCACAGCATATGGAGGTTCCTAGGCTAGGGGTCAAATTGGAGCTGTAGCCGCTGGCCCATGCCACAGCCACAGCAACGCAGGATCCAAGTCACGTCTGTGACCTACACCACAGCTCACGGCAACGCCGGGTCCTTAACACACTGAGCAAGGCCAGGGATCAAACCTGCATCCTCATGGATGCTAGTCAGATTTGTTAACCACTGAGCCACGACGGGAACTCCTGGCCTGTGTAATTGTATTTGAATCTCATTTTCTCCCCCAACCTGCTCCTGTCTGATCTTCTAATCTAATACCATATTTTCTTGCTTTGATTTATTTGTTTCATTTTTATTTTGCTGTTTTATTGTATGTCTTTAGCATAAGCTTCCTCAAATATTTGTGAAACAGATGGTATATAAATAAAGAACATCAGAATGTTTGAAAAAGTTGTTATTGACAAGACCGATGAGGATGAAAATAGCACTGTGGTTCTGAGAAAAAGTTGGTGGCTGCAGTATTTGCTCTCTTTCTCCCTGGGCCTCTCTTCTCCCTGACCCATCCATTTTGGCACATCCACCCCTCTCTTTCTCTGTGGCTTTGGTGCACCCTTAGCAGTGATAGCTCACCTCTACCTCCAGCCTCACCTAGTTTAACAAATGCATGCCAGTGTTTCTGACTTTCCTCTCACCACATGGCTCCATCTGAATGTTCCACAGGTACCTCACCTCAGCATCTTCAAAACTAAGCTTAGCATCCTCTCCCCCAAACCGTCTCTACCTGGATCCCAGCTGCATCACCATCCTCCTGTTACTCTAAACAGTCACCTTGTGCTGGCTCATTTTTTCACTCTTTCCATTCTCAAAATTTCTATATCTAATCAGTAGCTAAGACCAGTCTCAGTGTTCTAGGGGTTTATTCTCTCTGTTCCATCCTTTCTGTAAGATGCTTTGAGTTTTTTAATCTATCTTTGCCCACTTTGGGAGTTTTATTATTGTAGTCATCAACACCCAGTCTCCTTCCCCTTTTATTTCCCCTACTCCTGCCCATCCTTTGTTGTAAAGTCAAGGGTCCACATTTATCTTCAGGCTAAGGTTCAAGTTACTTAAGTCTTTCATACACTTGCCTTTGCTAGGCTTGTTAGTCTTATGTTTTGCCATTGCCCAGGATGACCTTCCCTCTCTTCTTCCTTTGGTGCCCTCCAGTCTGCCTTTTAAGACTTGGCTACTTCTCTGTTTCTTGGACCTCTCTTGCTTTTCACCATCCTGTACACGTCTCTGTTGTAACCACTCTGATATATTGTCACATTTGATTGGATGCTGTTTGAAAGTCCACGTGGCACCTTTGGAGTCTGTATCTCCGGTGTATAGCCGTATGTACATGGCACACATGAAAGTTCTCATTAAAATGTTTGCTGAATGAAGGCATTTCAATTCTTGGAATTCTTTTAGAAAACACTAGTGATAGTAATCGCATCACCCGCTATTAACTACCATCATTTACATGAACTCTTAAATGCCAGGTACTGTTCTAAATATTTTACGTGTTTATCTCATGTAACATCTGCATAATCCTGTGCAGTCAGTACTGTTATTGTCCTTATTTTACAAATGAGGAAACCAAGGCACAGAGCTTAAGTAACTTGCTGGAGTTTACCGATAAGTGATGGAGCCAAGATTTAAATAAACCCCAGGTTCTCTCTTCACCATCACATATACTATCTGTGAGCTATTTATTTATCTGTGGGAAGCCAGGGCTTTGCCCAGCAGTTATTTCTTGAAGTCATTTTTATTTTTTTGGTTGATTTTGTAATAGTGAGGGAAAACAAGAGAACATTTGAAACCTGGTGAATGTCATTGATACCACACAGGCTCCCTGCTTCCCTCCCTTCTGCTCTGAACCCTCCACCTCTCCCAGCTGTGAGAACAGAGCTAAAGATGCTGCCACAGTTCTTTGTTCTTCTAGAAAGCACACATTCTGGAGCTTCTCCAGAAAACTGTGTTCAGCACCGTATTAAGGAGAGGTGGAAAGTGGCAGGCGGCTCTCAACCCAGCCTATCAAAAGAGATTTGTTTCTCCCCTTAATCAGCAAAATCAGGGCTTACTGGAAGGGAGGGCCGGAGTGAGAAGAATTCTGAACTGGTGAATGAGAGCTGAAAAAGTATTTGCCTTTGTCAGATCTCTTACATGAGTGTGCTCATACCTTAAAACTGTGACACAAGGGCTTTTAGGACACTTGTTTTTAGAGTACTCAGTGCAAGAAAGTAAAATTAAGCTAGTGAGTGTCCGTAATATGAAAAAGCAAGTTTAAGTATTTAAGCCTAAGGAGATATATTGAAAAATTAAAGCAAGACATTGCTGTGGCTGTGGCGTAGGCTGGCAGCTGTAGCTCCTACTCGACCCCTGGTGTGGGAACTTCCATGTGCTGCAGGTGTGGCCCTAAAAAGACAGAAAGAGAAGTTGAAACAAGAAAGAAAATGTGGCATAAGGAGATGAGGAGGGAAAAGGAATTGTAAGAAACCATAGGAATAAGGTTAGTTGCTCACTTATCAACTTGTGATGTTTTCTTTCCACCTTTTAAATAAGCTGCTCCTTGGTTTCACTAACTTGGTTTTTAATGTTGGGAATTTAAATTTAAAGTCTGTTTTACCGTTTTTTATTTTATTTTTTTAACAGTGATTTTAGATAAGCACTGAAGTGTGATGCCATATATTTGGGAGACATGTTCTCCTTAAAAAATTATCTATTTCTGGAAGTTCCAGTCGTGGCACAGTGGTTAACGAATCCGACTAGGAACCACGAGGTTGCGGGTTCAATCCCTGGCCTTGCTCGGTGAGTTAAGGATCCGGTGTTGCCGTGAGTTGTGGTGTAGGTTGCAGACACGGCTCGGGTCCCGTGCTGCTGTGGCTCTGGTGTAGACCAGCAGCTATAGCTCCGATTCGACCCCTAGCATGGGAACCTCCATATGCCGTGGGAGCAGCCTTAGAAAAGGCAAAAAGCCCAAAAAAAAATCTATTTCTTTATAATGTTTCCATTTAAATGTGTAATCTGGACTTGAATTTTATATAGGAATAATTTCTATTTATTTAGCACTTCTGCTTTTTTTTTTTTTTGTCTTTTTGCTATTTCTTGGGCCACTCCTGTGGCATATGGAGGTTCCCAGGCTAGGGGTCGAATCGGAGCTGTAGCCACCAGCCTACGCCAGAGCCACAGCAACACGGGATCCGAGCTGCATCTGCAACCTACACCACAGCTCACGGCAATGCCAGATCCTCAACCCACTGAGCGAGGGCAAGGACCGAACTCGCAACCTCATGGTTCCTAGTCGGATTCGTTAACCACTGCGCCACGACAGGAACTCCCAAATACTCAAATTCTGTAGTCTACGTGTAAGTAGTGATTGTTCACCCTTAACAAAAATATAGAGAAATAGGAATGATCTATTTCTGTTTCTGTTGCTGCACAGAGCAATTAAATGGCTCAATTGTAGGGACTGGAGCAGTATCTAGGAGGTATAGGATTTGCCCATCAGAAGTTCCCATTGTGGTGCAGCAGAAGTGAATCCAACTAGTATCCATGAGGATGAGGGTTTGATCCCTGGTCTTACTCAGTGGGTCAGGGATCTGGCATTGCTCTGAGCTGTTGTGTAGGTCGCACATGTGGCTTGGATCCTGCATTGCTGTGGCTGTGGCATAGGCCAGCAGCTTTGGCTCCAGTTTGACCCCTAGCCTGGGAACTTCCATATGCTGCAGGTTCAGCCCTAAAAAAAAAAAAAAAAAAATTTGACCAGCCATCTTTTTTGCAGTTTATACACCATCCTGGTGCTCAATGAAGGGATTTGGAGGTGTATTGATGTTGTTTGTCCTCCTGGGTAGCAATCCCATGTTGTGTTGCTCCTGGGAACATGATTGGTACCATAATGGAGTCATCAGGCCTCCCTGAGCACCTCTTTATTCCCTCGCTGACATCATTTGGATCTTGGAGCTGGTAAAGTAGGAACGAAATCTTTTGCCCATTCATTATTGGACAGCCTGGCCTGTGACATTATTGAGAGCAGACATTGGGAAGGATAAAAGAGAAGAGAAGAAAGGGAAATGAAGGGATTATCCCATATGATGATAGTAATGCAGTGCACTTTCTACAACAGATGTAGTGCTGATGTGTACAGGGAAGATGAGACTCTCTCAGCAGCAGAAGCAGGGGGGAGTGGATATTTGGGAACGAATGAATTTAAAAGATCTTTCAGATACTGTTTGGAAGTGTGGTAAAGACTAAATTTCACAGGACTGAGGCTTCTCTCTTAAGCAAATAGAATATGTACACTGAATAAAATTTAAAATGGGGAAGACTAAGAAAGGCTCACAGTATGCAGTATTCAGCAATCATTTTGAATATCTCCTGTGGGCTAAGTATTACTCTAGGCACTTAGGGTCTAACAAACACAGAACTCAAAAATCTTTGCCCTGGTAGAGCGTAGGGAAACAGAAAATAAATACATGATATGTGTGATTTAGAATTGTTTGGTTCTGAGTTATAGAAACTAGATCAAGCTGGCTTAAACCAAAGGAATTGCTCTGGAGAAGTTTTCTTTTCTTTTTTTCTTTTTCTATTTTCTTTTTTTTCTTTTTCTTTTTCTTTTTCTTTTTTTTTTCTTTTTGGGGCCGAACTTGAGGCATATGGATGTTGTTCCCAGCTAGGGGCTGAATCAGAGCTACAGCTGCCGGCCACAGCCACAGCCATAGCTGTGCCAGATCTGAGCCGCATCTGCGACCTACACCACAGCTCATGGCAACGCTGGATCCTTAACCCACTCAGTGGGGCCAAGGATCGAACTCATATCCTTGTGGATATTAGTTGGATTTGTTTCCACTGAGCCACAAGGGGAACTCCTTGGAGAAGTTTCTGATGGGCTCTGCCTGGAAGAGATGCCTACTCCTAGTCAGTCAGATTCGGTCCCAGAGACAGGGTTCCAGGACATAAACATGGCCTCCAGGGGCCCACCCCTGGGATAAAGAAGCACTTCCTGAGGATGTGGGGTGTAGTGTGAGCTGCTGAAAGTCTTAAAAACTATTAAAGGCTATTATATGTTGATTATAGGTTCTCTACCTGTCCCATTCCATTGTTTTCTTTCATTACCAAGAATGAGTTTTGTTTTGTCTTTTTCTTTTTTTTTTTCTGTCTTTTCTAGGGCCACACCCGTGGCATATAGAGGTTCCCAGGCTAGGGGTCTAATGGGAGTTGTAGCCGCCGGCCTACACCACAGCCACAGCAACATCAGATCTGAGCTGAGTCTGAGACCTACACCACAGCTCACAGCAACACCAGATCCCTAACCCACTGAGCAAGGCCAGGGATCGAACCCTCAACCTCATGGTTCCTAGTCAGATTGTTAACCACTGAGCCATGATGGGAACTCCAAGAATGAGTTTTGTAATGCAGATAAGCTCAGAAGATTTGAAATGTACCATCTTTTTTGTCTTTTTAGGGCTGCACTGGCAACATATGGAGGTTTCCAGGCTAGGGATCTTATTGGAGCTATAGCCACAGGCCTACGCCACAGCCACAGCAGTGTCACATCTGAACTGCGTCTGCGACCTAAACCACAGCTCACAGAATTCCCACTGATCGAGGCCAGGGATCAAACCTGCAACCTCATGGTTCCTAGTTGGATTTGTTTCCGCTACACCACGACAGAAACTCCGAAATGTATCATCTTAAAATTCCAAGTACTGGAGTTCTGTAGTGGCTCAGCAGGTTAAGGATCCAGCATTGTCACTGCAGTGGTCCGGGTTTGATCCCTGGCCTGGGAACTTCTCCATGCTGCAGGCAGTGCCAAAAATTTTTTTTCCAAATACAAGACTGCTTCAAAATGTAAGTAACTAAAAGGAAAAATGAGAGCACAGGAAAAAGAGAAAAGATCAACTAATTTAGATTATTGAGAAGAGACTTTAGCCAGAATGTTATCCAGAAGGTTTGTGGAAAGTGGAAAGCTGCCTTCTTAAGGAGTAGTTTTAGCAGTTTTTGCGTAGCAGTCTTTCTAAAATGGGTTTCTCACTTTCCTGCTTTTTATACAGAATGTATTTTAATTGTAATATAGTGATTACCTTAGGCTCTTTTAAAGCTGTGTAGGCCTAATTGTCCCAATTCTAAATGATCTCAGGCTTCTTTGCTTTTTAATATCTGTGTCTATTTCTTGGATTTTGAAAACCTTTCCACAGTGACTTCTGTTTCCAGTCTCTTTTCTCTGCTCCGTGACTGCCTCTAGGAGTGCCCCTCCTCCCATAATTTATATTCGCTGCTAATTAAGCCACCTCCCACTTGGATGTGACAGGTGCTGGGGGAAACAGTAGACCTCAGGGTGAGTCTTGAGTCTGCCAACTTGCCAGGTTATACAAACAAGCCAGTCACCTTCTCAGTCTTCTCTTCTTAATCTGTAAATTTGTAATAAGTGGGACTTTTTCTGTGGGGCGATAACTAAAAGAGCAAATGGAATGTTTGTGAAAATACTTTGCAGTATATAAATACTCTGCAAATACAAAGCACTATGACTGCTCATAACAACATGATGGAGACATTTCTGTTCCCTAGTTTCATCTCTCCAACCACATCCCATTTTCTCTGGGAGAACTAGAGTTTCCTGTAAACCACCAGATACGTCCCTGGGGTTAGCTGGTCTTACTTGGCCAATTCTGACTCCCAACCTTGTGGTTGTTCTCCTGCAGGACAAACACATAGACTTCATTTTCTGATATCAATTCTATACCCACCACCATATCCCTTCTTATGAGACACGGATTCTCTTGGCATTTGAGCCTAAACAGGAGACAGTCTCCCTGTTCTCCTTACTGAAGGACATGGAGAAAGCGGTCATTTTCCTTCTGAGGGTAGTTGGACTTTAGGCAGTTTGTGTAGGCCCCTAGTCCACAGGAGCTGAATTTGGCAAGAAAAATGTAGTGGCTGTTGCTGTAGGTGTTGGCACTTGGTTAGGGATAAAATATTAAAATATGGTCTGTTCATCCTTACAGTTTGTGGATTTTGCCTAATAGGCAGTAAGTATGGCAGAGACAGCCCTCTTGGTTCATGTGGTTTTGTGACTGAAGACAAAATCATTCCTAATCTTTTGAGGCTGTGGTTTCTCTCTGTAAAATGGACTTGAGAGCAAATCAAACTTAAAACTGAATATCCCTTTGTTTGGTCATGGCATTTACCAGTTGGTAGTTACTGGTTCTTAGAAATGTTTGCTGTCTCCTCATAACTTTATTTTTGTGGATTCGACCTTATAAAGATGCTTATTGATCTGTCAAAGGCCTCAAAGTGAAAGTGTGACCTCCACCACTAGGGGGCATTGCTGCCTTAGTCACATGATCTGAACCTACAACTTGCTGAATTTGAAGCTCCGTTTAGTCCTCTACTTAAAAGTTTCTAGTACTGTATTTCTTTATATATGTTATATATACAGTAGTTTGAAATACAATTAGTAACTCTAAGTAATATTAAATAATCTTTTTAAAAAGTATTTGACCTAAAAAATAAATACTTAACAAATAGTTCTTCATCATCATTTTCTTGATCTTTATCAAGTTAACTTGAATCCTGGAGTAAGAAATTTGTCCCAAATGTTTGTGGTTTGTCATCAACCTTAAGATTAGCTCAGCATCATAGCATCTCTTAACCCTGTATCTGTGTCACCTAGGTGTCTTCTCCCTGTTTCATTTATGGAGATGCTGGGCATCTGGCCTAGGATATTTTAATTAACAATAGAGATATTCTTGGGAAAGTTTTCAGCTTTCAACTTCTTCCTTTTTCTGCATAAAGAGCTAAATAAGTGCTTATATAGTGTCATGATGCCATTAAGAATATAAAAATGCTTTTGTCTCTTTTCCCTTGATTATAAGGAAGTCCTTTTTCTATCACCTGAGTAAAAGATGAAGCAGCCCCCTTTTGTGTTTTTCTCAAATCAGAGCCATATTGTTCTTATTTTTCAATAAGTGTCAAAGGCATACATAAGAACTGAGAATCTGACATTTGTTCATGTTTCATATTATTTTTTTAAGGATAAATATCTAGAAGTGGAATTGGTGAGTCAGAGTATAAATATTGGGACTGTTGCTTGCTAGTTATTGTAAAATTGCTTTCCAAAAAGGTTGTACTGATATATCCCCCTCCCCCCCAGCAGTGTATGGAAATACTTTTTCACTGTAACACACTCCAGAATTGGATTTCTTATTTCAACAGTTTTGTGTGTGTGTGTATTTTAGAACTGTAAATTTTTTTCTGGGCAGAAGATATCAATTGATTAGTATTTTCCCCAAAGTGTATTACCCTCCTGGTGAGGAATTATATTTAAAAATGGTTCACTGGTCCAATAAATTTTTCTAATATTGCATACTTGTCCCTTTCTGGGAGATTTATGAAGCATACATGCGTATTAAGGCTCTGAGAAGTTCTGCAGTAAATAAATCTGTTTAACTTGGTGTTTTCTGATTTTATTTATTTAATTACAGGATCCTTATTTAATCACAGGATCCTTTTTTAAGAGTTATGTCTGGAAATAACTTATGGAAATAGGATTGAATTTTGGAAATTGATAATGATGGCGAAGATGGAAGTTATTCCAGAAGCTTTTAGGACTCACTATAGTATTATAAGAATTTCTTCTGAACTTAAGTTGTATTGGTTCATGATCTTTGTTCTGGAAAATAGAACCCGCAGTAGCTTGATTGAACAGAAAAGATTGTATTGAGGTATGTAAATAGAGCATAGAATTGTTGGGAAAACTGACGAAACAGGCTCTAGATTGAGCTTCCAGGAATTTCCCTGAACTGGTCTGCCAGGGGAGCTGCTTCTTCTGCCACCATCAGGATGCTTCTGTCAGAGTTGCCTCTATCAAGATGGGAGACTGCTGGGTCCACATTCATGTGTCTCTAGCCTCGCAGGAAGTAGGGCCAGGAAGTGTAGTGTTTGGGATCCTATTTTAGAAAGGAAGGATTTTACACTATGGTGAACTCTCAGATATGGAGAGAATGTTTAAAAATTGGTTAGTCACCATTGGTGAATGTCCAGGAGACATATAAGGTGAAGACCTCTGGATGTAGGTCAGAGAACTGGAGTCTAGCCCTCACCTAGCCACTTAGCAGCAGCATGACCTTAGGTAAGTTCACTCTCAAATTTGTTTTCTCATCTCTAGAGAAGAGATAATAACTCCTGCTTATCCAACTCAAAGGCCTGGAGAAAAACTATAAAATATGAAGTAAGTGAAAGGTATTTTTCACACCCTAGATATGTTTCTAAATCAGCGGTTAGCAAACTTTTTATGAAAGGGGCAAGGTAGTATATATTTTTGGCTTTGTAGGCCGTGTCTTCTTTATACCTGCTTACCCTGCAAAAGCAGCCACAGGCGATATGTACGTGAATGAAATGGCTGTATTCCAATAATATGTTATTTATGGACTGAAATTTTAATTTCATATAATTTTCACATCATAGAATAATATTCTTCTTTTGATTTTTTTTTCAACCATTTAAAAAGTGAAAGACATCCTTAGCATACAGGCTGTACAAAAACAGGTGGCAGGCTGGATTTGGCCTATGAGCCATAATTTGCTACTCTTGTTCTAGGATTTTATACTTAAAATACTTGAATATGTAGAGTTTTGGCGTTTTTTTGTGCTTAATGTAGTAGTAAATAAATATGGGCTTTCTCTGATGATATTGTCTAAATAGAGCATGTGCTATCTTTATCACTCTTCAGGCTGGACTTGATAGTAGCTTCCTCAGGTGTTGATAGTGGAATTAAGTCAGTTGAGTGGGTACATATGGAAACATGAGATGCATTTAGGGGAGAGCATTGTAAAGGGTGAGTTTGCTATCCAGCCGTTAGGTTCTTAGCACCTCTGCGTTTCTTCCTTCTCGTTCTATGCCTTTGGTTTGGAGAAAGGCATGGGACAGTCAGGTCCTTCTTTTATAGGAAAAGCTAAGGCTGCCATTCCCCTTCCATGCCACAGTCCATGTTCCTCAAACCCATCCCATACCCTCCTATGGGATGTTCCTATGAGTTTATAGGTTTGCTGCCTCGTGGACAGGAAGTTACCCCCTAAAACCTTGTTGTCATTGTAGGCTCGTTGTTTCTATTGGAAAACCCCAAAGTATTTCCCTTGTTCTCAAGCCCCATAGAATTTCCTTCAGTCAAATGAAAGCGTGAGATCAGTTTTAAGTAAATCAACTGAGGCAAAAATATGAACTGTACAGCAGTTATAGCAGTACGCTTCTGAACCAACTTGGTTTAGAATTCTTTGGTCATCCAGGCACTTCTCCATGCTTTCTTTCATTTCTATTGACCCTTCTCGGTTTTTCTTTTTTCCTTCTAGGTGTGGGCAGAGGATAGTGGATGGTGTAGATTCATTGATTGCTAGAAAATGGAGAGGAGCAAGATGGGGGGTGGCAAGAAGGGAAGGTGAGGGGTGCAGAGATGGGGGGCAGGAAGGAAAAGGAGCTGTCATTGATGGAGGAGGGGAGATGGTGTGTCTGTCTTTCTGGGTGCTCCTGCCACCTGTGAATCAGGCAAGGCTGTGGTCACCTTTGGAGGACAGTGCCTGTCATGAGTATATGTGTGTTCATATGAGCTTCACTTTCTTGGCTGCTGCCATATAGACTAACTCTTGAGTTTACTGATTCAAAGAAACTATATTTAAGTTTGCTTTGCCTGTATCCCTTTTATTTGGGCTTTACTAAATATAGCTGGATGGGAAGGAGCGAGGAAGAAAACTGTGTGTAGAGCAGAAGTTAAAACACCCAGAGCTTTGGCAGCTTTGGGACAGAAAAATAAAACTTTAAACCTGCTTTCTATTTTGAGGCCATCACAAGATGTTTTGTGCTTACGTTCATTTCTAAGTCATAAACAAGGGTAGGAGGGGCTGGGAATTAAATAAGTTATCTCTTGAAAAATATTAATTTGAAATTGAGTTAAAATTAGCAAAGGGAAGAGGGGGAGGAATAAAACATTGGACTCGGCCTCTGGAAGCAAAATAATAAACACCTCGTGGGGGCAGGAGAGGGAGGCATGCAAATTTCCTCCCAGTTTTTGGCCTCTGCTCTGCACAGAGCCCCATTGTCCCAAGTAGGGGGCAAGGCTGAGAGCTGAGAACTGACTTGGCAAGTAAAGCCTGTCAGTGAATTTTGACACAGGTCAACCTCTTCTTGAGGCTGTGATCTCAGAGTCAACATGAATTCTGGCTAATAGGCAGTAATTGTCATACCATGAGCTGTTTTATCGTAATATGATTATCACACACTAGATGTGGTAATCACCTATTTTTAGGCATTTCCCTACTGGGAGTCGTGCAAGATGAGGATGGTCTCTAGGAAAGCTTTTCTTCCGCCTTCCTGAGATAAGACCTCGCTTCCTGGAAGCCTGCTGGTGCTTTGCAGAACATTCTCTCTGGCCCCACTGAGGTCTTTCTGGCTTTGCTGAATACTGTTAGGGATCCTCACCCCTAGGCTTTATTTAGCCTTGGGCTTCCCCTCCAGGTGCCACTTGCCCCTTAGAATGTATTTGTGGGTCTACCCTAAATAGCCAGATTCTTTCCTGACTTGTGCAGGTACAGGCATATAAGCAGAGAAGCTGCATATGTGTGTGTGAGAGAGAGGAAGCTGCAGCTGTTATTCCATTCCCAGAAAGTGCATTTTGTACACAGGCCACCTTGTAACCTAGCCTCCCTAAAGCATAGCCCTGCTGATGTCATATTCCTGCTCAAAAATCTTCCATAATTATATACATAGGGAAAAGATGGAAAGGAAATGTGCCAAAATATTAACAATGGTTTTCTTCCTGGCGATGAGTTTCTTCCTGGTGATTTTTATTTGCTTTGTGGTTTTTAGTCTTTGCTAGCTATTTTTACAATAAACGCATAATGTTTTTTGAGAAAATATTTTTTATAATGATAAAAATTACCATTTAAAAACCTTCCATGGCTCCCAATTGCTGATTTTAAGTACCCCCACCCCAACATTCAAGGGTTTTGCAATAACGTCCCAATTTCTCCAGCCTTCCCTCCTCCTCTTTCTGCCCTACACTCCAAGTTATAGCAAACAGACTACTCACGTTACCAAATGCGCTTGGAGCTTTGCCTTTCTTATGCCCTTCTCTGCCTATCAATTTTCTATTCTTCAAACTGATTTCGTCTTCTTTAGAGACTGTTTTTCATCACGTGCTCTTGTAAAAGACTTAGAAAAAAACAGAAAAACACAAGTAACAAAATCCTTAGTGAACTTCCTAGAGGTAACTTCTATTAACATTTTGATCTACGTATTTCAGAAATACTTTTGAATTCTACAGCTAAGTGTGATCTAGCGTATCTTGGATGTCTGTTATAAACTTTATATTCTAACGCGTGTTGTTATTCATGCCTGTATTACCTCCCTTCTAAGTTCCTTGGTTACAGATATAGCTACAAGAGTGACTTTTTTTTAATCTTTGCAGCCTCCACAGGCTCTGAGCGTAGTGACTGACAGAATAAGCAGTCCGGAATCACCTAATAAATCAAATGAGGGGGATAAACACAAGCATGTAGCTTAAGTAGATGACATAGTAACAAACACAAACTTGATGGTTACATTATGAATATAATGCTGAATATATCCATAAATATTAGATTGCTTTAATATACAAAAGCTTTAATATTGGAGGTGTATCTGGAATGATTAAATGACTAGGGTCCTATTCAAGTGGGATCATTTTTGTATATTACATGGAGAACATTCAGCCTTAAAGGAAGGACAAACTTAGTTTATTGTTTAGACCATTGACTATCTGTATAGACCATTAACTGTCAGCCCTGGCCCATGTTGGAATAGCTGGGGAACTTTTTAAAAATACAAATGCCTTGGCTCAATCCTAGCTCATTTAAATTACAGTCTTGGTGGGAAGGAGGCTTAGCCGTTTGACTGGCCACCCAGGTGATTCTAATGTGCATCCAGGATTGAGAACCACAATCTAGGCAAAGAAATCTTCCTTTGAAAAAGTAAATGTCGAGTTCCTGTTGTGGCGCAGCAGAAATGAATCCGACTGGGAACCAGTTGTGGGTTCTATCTCTGGCCTTGCTCAGTGGGTTAAGGATCCAGCATTGCCGTGAGCCATGGTGTAGATCGAAGACGAGGCTTGGATCTGGCATTGCTGTGGCTCTGGCGTAGGCCAGCAGCAACAGCTCCAATTAGATCCCTAGCCTGGGAACCTCCGTATGCCTCAGGTGCGGTCCTAAAAATACAAAAGTCAAAAAAAAAAAAAGAAAAAGTAAATGTCTTGCTATGATGTTGGCGAAACCAGGAAGTTGCCATTATAAGATGGGAAAGGTCTGGTGGTGAGAAGAGCTGGTGCAATTCAGTCTGTGTCATATGTACTTTAAAACATTTGGATAAAATTTATGTTAGCTTTTACCTTAAAAAATAGCCTTTGTGCATTTCAAATGGCCCAACTTTTTTTTTCCCTTCCCAAAGGCTGCTTTCTCCTAGAGCAGTAGCTGAAATAGAACACAGCCCACACTAGTTATGTTACATTCATCTCTGTTATTACAGCAAAACTCCTTCCAGGGATTTGACCTCTATTCAAATACTGTCAAAAACATGCATACTCTCAGATATGGTGTTTCCCATACTTGTGTCTCTTTTTTACACATTGAAACCTAAATTCTGCTCCCCTACCACACACAGAGCAAAGCAAATGAGATACTAATAAGCAGATTTTTCTTCATGCAAACTTTTCTAAACCTCAAAGCAGAGCAGAATATCCCCTGCAGTTTATCAATGGAAAAGGAAACCCCAGTACCTTGCTCTAGCTGTCAAGTAACTGTGTAGCCTAGAATAACACTTTCCCCTGGGATACTTTTGCGCAGTGCTTTCATGTTCTGAAACGTGCTTGCATGTTGTCATGCAGCAGTGTTTGAATCAAACCAAAGTGATTTTGTTGCAATGGAAATATTTCAATTAATGTTTACAGTTGGGACATATAAACAAAACTTGGAATGAAATTAGTTGATTAATCATTGCATGCCTGGTGCAGGAAAAGTTTTGTTGAATTCTATCAAGGGAAGGATTAAAGTCTTCTGCCTGTGAGGTCCTTCCAGGCAACTTTTCCTTGGGAAAGCCTGGATTTTAATGTTACTTGTTTCAGAGTATTTTTCTTTTGGCAAGAGCAAAACAGTCAATACCACCAAGTAAAATGTGCTAAATAGCCAACACTTGGAATGGGGATGAGTGCATCACATTTTTAGCAGAAAAGCTTCAGTTCTTGGTCTCTACACGCATATACACACCTCTTAGTAAATGCTGTAATCCCAGGAGCCCAGAGCTTAATACCTACTGTGTCTCTTTTCTTCTTTTTATTTCCCCACCAACTCTGTTTAGATCTCTAAATGATTGAATCACTAACTTTTTCTTTACAGAATCTGCCCAAACACATTCACTTCTTTTTTTATACGTACAAGAATAAAGTTTACATATCCTCACTCAAATCACCTTTTATGCATTCGTCTCCTTTATTAGGAGTACTAGGACAGTATTTTTGAGAATACCAGCCTTAGCATCCATCATCAAAAGAAAATAGTCATGGCTAAATGGGGGAGATTTTCCTAGGCTTTTAAGATATGATAGAATATTACCTGAGTATCTGAAAAGAAATGTTATGCACTTAAATATTTCCTTGTTCCAAATACGTATTTGAGATAGAGTTAAAAAAATTCTTGAAATATATGCAAAAACAAATGAACAAAACAAAAGGAAAATTGAGGTCAGAGGGAAAGTTTGATCAGAGAAATGTATGTGATAATATGCTACACAATTATAAGTATTGTGCCACAAATTGAACTCAGGGTTTTCTGACACTAAAGCAAAAGGAAGGAGCTAATCCTCCTTGGGGAAGGAGGGAGAATACTCTGCTAAAGAACTTTGTACCCATGAGTGCCAGGTACCCCATTCCTGCCTTGGTTGGAGGCAGGGAGCAGACCCCAAAGCAATCTTAAACCACATGAGGGTAAAGTAAGAATGTCCAGAAAAGGCAAAATCCACAGAGACAGAAGGCAGACTGGTGGTTTCCAGGGACCGGGGAGGGGGAGATGGGGAGTGACTGCTAATGGTTATGAGGTTTCTTCTTGGGGTGGTGAAAATGTTCTAAAGTTAGATGATGGTAATGGTTGCATAACCCTGTGATATATTAAAAACTGTTCAATTGTACACTTTAACTGGATGAATTTTATGGTATGTGAATTACATCTTAATAAAGCTGATATTCTTAAAAATTTTTAAATTACAATTATAAAAGATGGTAAAATGCCATACTGGAAAAAAAAGAAAACAGCTCAAGAGTCTTAAGATTCATGTCTTCCACAAGATGTATACCTCTCAGGGGCGGTGTCACAGCTGAGGTACTGCTTTAAGGGGGTTTGGGTCAAATTGGGTAAAATTGGACTGTGCAGTGTTTGTTTCTTTCTACTGTGAACATTCACCTTTTGATCAGTTGTAAAAAGATGATGAGGTTATGAGATAACTGGGACATATTTGAACATTTGATAGCATAAAGGAATTACTTTTCGTTGTTGATGTATATAATGGCATTGTGGTGATCTTTTAAAAGTCTTTTAGAGATTTATACTGAAGTATTTCTAAAATAAATGATTTTTTGTTTTAGCTTGAAAATAATCCAGGGGATAGGGTAGAGATGAAACGGGATTGGCGGTATGTTGGTAAATGTTAAAGCTGGTTTTGTTACGGTATCTCTTTACTTTTGTATAAGTTTGAAAATTTTCATGACAAAATGTTAAAATAGTTTTTCTCATTCTCTCTTAACTCCAAAAAAAAAAAAAAAATCTAGCAACACAGCCAGGGTTCTTGCTTATGAGAAATTATGCTATTTGCAGCACTTGTCTCATTTGCTGATTTATGAGTGACTTCTGAGGTATTGGAAGCCTGGGTCCTGGCTCTAAGTCACATGTATAAGTAAGCATGAAATTCTAGTAAGGTCATCCACAGCTTTTTCAGCCTTCCCTGTGCTTCTCAGATACTGCGACAGGTTATGGAAGGAAGAGCTGCCACTCTTAACAAAGGCAGAGGAGAACTCTTTTCTCTCCTAAAGGTAGTTTTGCCCTTCAGATTTCTTTCTTTTTCTTTTTTCTTTTTTCTTAAGGCCACACTCGTGGCATATGGAGATTCCCAGGCTCTAGGGACCTAATCGGAGCTACAGCTGCTGGCCTACACCACAGGTGCAGCAATGCAGGATCCAAGCCATGTCTGTGACCTACACCAAAGCTCATGGCAATGCCAGATCCTTAACCCACTGAGAGAGGCCAGGGATCGAACCCACATCCTCATGGGTCCTAGTTGGGTTTGTTTACCGCTGAGCCAAGAAGGGAACTCCCCTTCAAATTTCTTTATCTCCTAATTCTCCCTGTTCTTCAGTAGCATTTAAGGGCTAAAGTACTTAAATTTAGTATCTTCTTAGTGTGGAAGCTAAACTTTTGTTGCAAGATGCTAAAGAACAGCGCTTATCCCTGACCAGCCCACGCAACTAAAACATGTGCATCCACACCCCTAAGACTGTGAGGAGGGGTGTGTGAAGGGGTAATATTGATGGTGGTCCATGTTTGTGAGTGGATGTTAGCTTCTCTTTCAGTACTTTTTTCAGATACTCTTTGTTCTCAGCGGCAGATGAAAGTGGGCATTTTTATTTCCTTCTCAGATTCTGCAGATTGGAGCTCTTAATTTTTATTTTTTTTAAATTTAATTTTATTTTTTGACTTTTTAGGCCCACATCTGTGGCATGTGGAAGTTCCCAGGCCAGGGGTCAAAGCGGAGTTACAGCTCTCAGCCTATGCCACAGCCACAGCAATGTGGAATCTGAGCCACATCTATGACCTATATACCTCAGCTCATGGTAATGCCTGATCCCCAACCTGCCAAGCGAGGCCAGGGATCAAACCCGCGTACCCATGGACACTAGTTGGGTTCATTACCACTGAGCCATGATGGGAACTCTGGAATTCTTATTTTTAGAAACATTTATTACATTGCTATCTTAGGTGTTAGGTTACACTGGTGGTTCAGGTTCATTGTAACTGAAACTCATCCTTATGTTCAGCACATGTTTGTGTGTCTACTATATGGTAGGTGTGTCCTCTTTGCAGTGGCCTGTGTGAGAGCTGAATTCTTATACTAGTTTTGGATTCCTGGCATTATCTTCCCAAAAGAACCGACTTTGACTTTTGCAACAACAATGGCTTTCTAGGAGTTTACAAGCCACTTAGATCAAGGAAAATAGCTGAAAGAACTTTGAAGTGCAGTCAATTATTCTAAAACTGACCTGTATCCCCAAAAAGCAGTTTGAATTGTTGAAAGCACTGAGTGATTATGATGTGCTAGTGGTTGAAGATGTTTCACTTCATAAATACTTTGGAATAATGTTGCTTGTGATATCAGTGAAACATCTGAACCTCTACATTACTTAAGACTTTAAAGACAGACGCAGATTTCCTAGGCATAAGATAGTTTTATATGTATTCATCTTATTTCTGTCACTAAGTTAGATACTCTCTTGAGCTTGTCTTGTTGGATATGCAGCAGTGCTAATTAAACACAATGCCTAGCACTTGGAATACCACAGCCTACTATTCTTCTCCTTCAACCCTAGCAACAACTTACCCTCTGTGAGCTTATCTGTGCCAAGTACTTTGCATGCATTATCTCATTTAATTCTCAAAGCAACCCTGTGAGGTAGATGGCCCCATTCCTATTTTACAGAGAAGGAAATCAAAGCTGAGTAAGGTCAGATGTCTTTCCACGTGACTAGTTAGAGATAAATCTAGGAATCAGAACCAGGCTTTCTTAGTTCCAAAGCCTATGCTTTTCCCTGAAAAGTGTGTTGGCTCTTTGTGGTGTTTGGTAAATATTGGCTGAATTGATGCATATTTTGGATGCCTGACAGGTCTTTTGCATATCTCCTAAATTTATATGAGATGAAATGGTTATGAATCTGTAAGGACTACCTAAGGCATTAAATGAATGGGACTCTTTGACCAAACCTATGTTTTGTTGCCTAGACATTCATAGGCGGAGACCTCCTATACCATCTCCTATTCCATTCAGAAGTGACTTTTTTTTTTTTTTTTGGTCTTTTGTCCTTTTAGGGCTGCACCCACGTCATATGGAGGTTCCCAGGCCAGGGGTCCAATTGGAGATGTAGCTGCTGGCCTACACCAGAGCCACAGCAACGCCAGATCCGAGCTGCATCTGCAACCTACACCAAAGCTCACGGCAATGCCGGATCCTTAACCCACTGAGCAAGGCCAGGGATCGAACCCGCAACCTCATGGTTTCCTGGTCAGATTCTTTTCTGCCACTATGGGAACTCCAGAAGTGTGTCTTTTGCCGTTGTGGCAGGGTTTTACAAAGTGCACTCAATGTCTAAGGCAAACTGCTCACATTCTCTGTGGGAAAGAAAACTATTGTTCTTGGTCAGGTGGCCAGTTAGCCCATTTGGTTCTGGAGCACAGTGTTAACAAAAGTTATCGTCTTCAGATAAGAGCCTGTTAGCTTCCACACTTGAATAGCCTGCTGTCACAGGCACATCATAATGTGTATGTGCACATAGATTGGCTCTATAAGCACTAATCAAAAATCAATCAGCAGGAGTTCCTGTTGTGGCACAGCAGAATCGAATCTGTCTAAGAACCACGAGGTTGCGGGTTCGATCCCTGGCCTTGCTCAGCGGGTTAAGGATCCATGAGCTGTGGTGTAAGTTACAGATGTGGCTCGGATCCCCCATGTTGCTGTGGCTGTGGTGTAGGCTGGCAGCTGTAGCTCTGATTAGACCTCTAGCCTGGGAACCTCCATATGCTGCAAGTGCTGCCCTAAAAAATAAAATAAAAAAAAAATCAATCAGCAAATATTTGCTGAACATTTGTGACATGCCCGACACTATGCTAGGAGTGCTGAAGGATTAAAAAAAAAAAAAAAGATGTGTGAGATACAGCCTCTCAAAGGTTTGCATCCAATTGGTGCAGATATGACTCATGGAGAGAGAAAAATATAAAAATAGGAACTGTGTGTGTGTGGTGTATGTGTGTGTTTCATGCTCATAGTCAGCAACTAGCTTAGTGCCTGACACATCATCAGAACTTGATAAATGTTTTTTTGAGTGAATGAAAATGCAGAGGAGAGAGATTAGTAGCTTTTTGATGGCTTCTTAGAAGAAGTTGCATTTGAGCTGGACAGTTGAGTATGAATAAAATTTGAGAAAGAGGAGAGGAATGGAAAAGTGGGAAGGACATTCCAAATGCAGAGAAATGTGTCGAGTGTGGTCTGGAACTATAAGAGTGCACATATAAATGTGTCCCAGGAATAGAGTAGACAGTTTTGCTAGGCCAGAGATATGCCTGGAATCATGAAGTACCTTGAGTGTTGGATGAAGACATTCAGATTCTATTCTGTAGCTACCTGAGTGTTTGATCAGCAGAGAGACCTGGTCAAAACAGGTGGCTGGAGAACAGTTTGGCGATACCTTAGAAACCTATACATAGAACTTCCATATGACCCCGCAATCCCACTCTTGGGCATCTATCCGGACAAAACTCTACTTAAAAGAGACACATGCACCTGCATGTTCACTGCAGCACTATTCACAATAGCCAGGACATGGAAACAACCCAAATGTCCATCGACAGAGGATTGGATTCGGAAGATGTGGTATACATACACAATGGAATACTACTCAGCCATAAAAAAGAATGACATAATGCCATTTGCAGCAACATGGATGGAACTAGAGAATCTCATACTGAGTGAAATGAGCCAGAAAGACAAATACCATATGATATCACTTATAACTGGAATCTAATATCCAGCACAAATGAACATCTCCACAGAAAAAATCATGGACTTGGGAAATAGACTTGTGGCTGCCTGATGGGAGAGGGAGGGAGTGGGAGGGATTGGAGCTTGGGCTTATCAGACACAACTTAGAATAGATTTACAAGGAGATCCTGCTGAGTAGCATTGAGAACTATATCTAGATACTCATTGCAACAGAACAAAGGGTGGGGGGAAAATGTATACATGTAAGGATAACTTGATCCCCTTGCTGTACAGTGGGAAAAAAAAAATAAATTAAAAATAAAATAAAATAAAATATTAAAAAAACAAAAAAACAGATGGCTGTGGGTGAGGTGGACTGATGGGTGAGGAAGCCAGTTAAGAGGCTATGGAATATTTTAGGTGTTTGAGTAATAAAGACCTGAGCCTAGTGTATTGGCTCAGGAAGCGGAATGAAGGAGGCAGATGGAAGACATTGTGAAGAGAGAAGAAACAGAACCCAGTGAGCTAGTGACTGGATGTGTGGGTCTAGAGAAGGTAAGGAAGAGGAGTTGTTGTCTTATCCAAGAGGATGGCCCAGTGATCCTGAACTGGGGATCTTGGGAGAAGGGTGATGCTCTTCTATTCTGTGTAATATGGAAGTCAAAAGGCAGAGGTAGATATGAAGAAATAAAGTTTTAAATTGGGGATATAAAGAGGAAATGTCTGCTTAGCACTGGGCGAGGATGGCTGTGCCCTGCTGTCTCTTCTGAAGGGGCAGTTGCCTTACGTGCATAACTGAGTCAGACCCTCAGGTCCCCCTGGGGATGCTTCTTATGGGATGTGATAAATAACTAAATTTTCACAAGGGATAAATGAGTTATATATATAAGATTTATATGTAAAGATTTTATATATAAATCTTTAATCTTTTCTGCATCTTTCTTAGTAATGATTGTCCTCCCCAAGTGGGAAGGAAGACACGTGCTTTGAAGGAATCAGTGAGAAAAGAGAAGCAGGAGGCACAGACGTGGCGGGGCTGGGTACAGCGTGGCAGAGCGCATCTCTGCAGGTACTCGACATGCTCAGGAGCGATATCAGTGCTAGGTATCCATGGCGGCCATGACTGTGGATGCCTCCTGGGGTGACGGCTGCATGCTCCCCACCATCACAGTCATCAGTTTTATAGGAACCCTTTGAGATACACATGAAAGTTAGACTTTCCCTCACATAGGATCTTTGATTCTTTATCACCATTAACTAATTAAAAGGTACAGTGTAAAACTTAGATTTATCTTCCCCCACCACTCTCAGCACCTCGCATTCTCCCTGTAGTGAATGCAGAACCAGAGAAAATAGCTTATAAAAATAGCTTAATTTTCCCTCTTTTTTTATTAAAATATTTTAAGTGCTCTTACTATCTTTAGGCCCTGGGGAATATATATATATATAGCATATTCTCATTTGGTTTAATTCCATTGACAAAGTAAATTTCTCATTAAAACAGAAGTGGGAAAGAAAATGTTTCCTCTACACTGGAGTGCAAAAGGGAAGGAGTTTGTGGACCACTTGCTCTCTGGTATTGGAATGTGCAGAAAATTAATAGAAGTATTTCAAAAATTTAATTTTAATTTTTTATTTTTCTTTGGAGTTTCTGGGTGGTTCAGGGGGCTAAAGGAACCAGCATTGTCACTGCTGCGGCTCGGGTCACTGCTGTGGTGTGGGTTTGATCCCTGGCCTGGGAACTTCTGCATGCATTGGGCATGGCCAAAAATAATAATAGTAATAAAAATAAATGCTTTTCTTTGATTAAGAAAGTCAGTCTGGAATTCCTGCTGTGGTGCAGTGGGATGGACCACATCTCTGTGGCACCAGCTGCAGGTTCAACCCCTGGCCTGGCACAATGGGTTAAAGATCTGGCATAGGCCACAACTGCAGCTCAGATCTGATCACTGGCCTGGGAACTCCATATGCCAAGGGGTGGCCAGAAAAGGAAAAAAAGTCAGTCTGCAAGTTTATTAGGCAATGATTCCTTTAGCTTTATCAATCCAACAGTTCTGCCCTGACACATGGCCCAGCAATGGAGAGCAGCAGTTGTAAATACACATATTATTCTGCTGGGTCCTCAGCATATGAAAGGGAGAAAAGGCTCCAAAGGGTTAAGTAAGTTATTGCCCAAGTGTGTCATGAAACCCTTTGCCATCATTAAAATTAATGTTGTAGGAGAATAGTTAAAGACTTACACAAAATACTAAGTGGAAAAGAGTGCAGACCAGTAAAATACTCTGATCCCATTTTCATAAATATGTACACAACTATAATAACATGTATCAAATTATTAACAATGGTTATCTTGCGATAGAATCACTAGTGGTCTTAATTTTTCTAATTTCTTTTCTGTATTTATAACTGTTATAATAAAAATGTTTAAAATGAAACAATTTTTTAAAAAGAGACTGCACTGAATTACATAAATTTTAAAGGAACATACGCATTCATGTGCTGCGATGGTTTGCTTATCTTTTGTTGGCTGAATTAATAATAGCCCACACTTTTCCTCTCTTTTTTCAAAAAGACTTTTTTGAAGAGTGATGAAGGGATTTAGGGTGCCTGAAAGACTTCAGGTGAAAGCATACCAGGTAGACTTCTTACACCAACATTTATGGAGGGTCTGGGTTGGAGCAGAGATCAAATTTGGCAGGAGGACCAAGAGATTCTGGAGGACAGGGAATGTAGGTTCTTGGGAGAAAGCTCTCTCACCTGTCTTAGCATCTTCAAAAGTCTGGAGGTGTCAGTAGAGGAAGAGTTCCTGGATTACAGGTGATCTGGATGGAAAATCCTAGATATCCTTAGTGAAAATTAGGTATGATAGCATTGACGTTTACTGAGCTTCTCTGAGTTAGACTTTGGGCTCAGAGCTGTACGTACATTATTTCATCAAATTCTTCCAACCTCACTATGAGTTTTAGGTATTATTGTTATGATTACTATTTTATAGACGAGAAAGCAGTGGCTTAGAGATTAAGTAATGTGCCCAGGGGCTCACACTTTAGTAAGTGAAAGAGCCAAGATTTGAACCCAGGAGTATCTTACTCTGGAACTTGAACCTCTAAGGGATAGGATGCATTTTCATATCCCAGGTGAGATGTTTCCTAGGTTGCAGGAGTTGCTCTTTTTTGCTTCGGAAGGTCTCAAAGTCCAGAGAGGTTTGTCATACATAGAGTAAAGCTCAGCATGTAATGAATTCCCAACATCAAAGGCAATGTGTGGGCCTGTGTGCATTTCCTTCAGGATCCTTTCACAGTGCAGCTCTCCAGTGCCCTTGAGGGGCTATTGCCCACCAAAAGGTATGCATCCTGCTACCTTTGTGCACCATGTGTAATATATAAGCCAGGACATGCTTCTCAAAGTGTGGCCCCCTTACCATCAGCTGGGATCTTTGTTGGAAAGGCAGATTCTTAGGCCTATCCCAGCTTTGTTGTATCAGACAGAAATGGTTTATGTGTTAACAAGTCCTCCTGGGGATTCTGATGCAGGAACTGAGCTAAGGTATAGTCCCCACTTTTGAAGAGTTTAGAGTCACCTATGGAAGCAGCAAGAGCGATAAAAGCCAGGATGCCCTTGTAGTTTTGGTCTACTTTTTAATTTTTGTTAAAGATGTGTGCTTACCTGATTTATCTCAGGAACAGGCTCTTTTCTCTATGAGCCAAGTTAATTTATGTTGTTGGCTTGATGTCAGGGACCTTTTTAACACACTGCAGCTTTGCTAATTGTAATAGTGCCTTTGCCTTTCAATGAGAGATCATATTCTGGCTAATTCCAAGTCCAGTTGTAAGTCCTGTTTTTTTTCCCACACTGGTCAGTAAAACAACTTGAAGTTTTTTCTCAAAATTACCCAGAGGAAGAAATGATGGTCCTAAAAGATAAACCTGCGGGAGTTCCCGTCCTGGCTCAGTGGAAACGAACCTGACTGGGATCCATGAGGAGGTGGGTTTGATCCCTGGCCATGCTCAGTGGGTTAAGGATCCCATATTGCCGTGAGCTGTGGTATAATTTGAAGAGGCGGCTCGGATCTGGCTTTGCTGAGGCTGTGGTGTAGGCTGGCAGCTGTAGCTCTGATTCGACCCCTGGCCTGGGAGCTTCCATATGTGGTTGCGGCCCCAAAAGGCAAAATAAATAAATAAACCTATATTCACCTTTACTGGTTTTCAGAGCTTTTCAGTATGCACTTGGGACGAAATGTGGCATAGGAGTTAGCCATAAAGATCTGAGGATAGATCCTTAAAGTATGCGAGAGGAGTAGAGGCCAGTCTCCATTCAGAAAAGCAATTAGCCCATTCATTAATTGTTTATGCTTCTTGTATCAACTCTAATTGCTTGTTTGAACTGTGGACTCCAGCATACATTATTATCATTAGTGTCTAATCAGTAATTGATTATGTGTCTTAATTTCTCTGAGTTGAATCTTCAAGTGATGACTCCAGTTGCTTGGTTTTTTTCCCAAGTATTTATTTTTAAGACATTTACTTTTAAGGCTAAGAATCTAATTAATAAACTAATAAGTAATTGGTGAGGTTGCAGTGAGGTGATAGTTGTATATTCTAAATTGCATTGTGGGAGGGGGAGTTCAGCCTCTAATGATTGTGACATATTATGTCTTACCAGTTCCTACTGCTCATCCAGAATTTGCTGGCTGGGAATTTTTGGAAATAAATTCTTTAACTTAAAAGAGAGCTTCCGGGAGTTCCCGTCGTGGCGCAGTGGTTAACGAATCCGACTAGGAACCATGAGGTCGCGGGTTCGGTCCCTGCCCTTGCTCAGTGGGTTAACGATCTGGCGTTGCTGTGAGCTGTGGTGTAGGTTGCAGACGTGGCTCGGATCCCGCGTTGCTGTGGCTCTGGCGTAGGCCGGTGGCTGCGGCTCCGATTAGACCCCTAGCCTGGGAACCTCCATATGCCACGGGAGCGGCCCTAGAAAAGACAAAAAGACAAAAAAAAAAGAGAGAGAGAGAGAGAGCTTCCGTATAACCTATTATTGGGAGGAAAGAAAACTGATAATTGACAAGGTTGCATAATGGTAACAGAAGCAGGCTTTGTGGTATATTTTCCTGTTTACAGTTGCTGCTTCTGGTGTCAAAACACAATAGTTCTAGTTTATTGGCACACTGAGACAGGCAGGCAGTACTGTATCCACTAACCGTATCTAACCATATATCCACTATGCCAGCCCATTATTCCTTCCTTTGCCTTTTTTGCTGCTGCTGAGAGCAGGCTGAGTAGGACTTCCTGAAACAGTAATAGGAAGGAAGCTTTTATGATTTCATTTGGGATACTCCCAACCTATTAAAGAAACTAAAGTTGTCCATAGTTTTTTTTTTTTTTTTTTTAAGTCCTAGAGAACAGAGCACCTAGATTATAAATGCCAAAGATCTCCAAGCCCAGGGCTGGTGACTGTACCAAAACATAAGGATACTGGAGATCCCACCATGGTGCAGTGGGTTCAGTGGTGTCTTAGGAGTGCTGGGAAGTAGGTTCAATCCCTGGCCCGGCACAGTGGGTTAAGGATCTGGTGTTGCTGCAGCTGTAGCTTAGGTTGAAACTGTGGCTTAGATCTGATACCTGGCCCAGAACTCCAAATGCCTCAGGGCAGTTGAAAAAGAAACAAAACAGGGAGTTCCCTTTGTGGCTCAGTGGTTAACGAACCCAACTAGGAATCCCTGGCCTTGGTCAGTGTTTTGGTGAGCTGTGGTGTAGGTTGCAGACGCCGCTCGGATCACCTGTTACTGTGGCTGTGGCATAGGCTGGCAGCTACAGCTCTGATTAGACCCCTAGTGTGGGAACCTCCATATGCCTCAGGAGTGGCCCTAGAAAAGACCAAAAAAAAAAAAAAAAAATTTCAGTCCAGGAATAATAAAAGAGCCCACACTCAAATTCAGCGTAGCCACATTTGGTTATCTAGATCTTTATAGACCTAACTTTTCAACTTAAAGCATCCAAGAGATCCTTTTCTGGTCCTGCTTCCAAACATTAAGATATTTTCTCTCCTCCCATAACTTACTTCAGGTAATTTTTATAGGAATCCTTATCTTGAGAATCTGTCATTTGAATGAAAATCAAATAAAAGTTATCAGTAAAAAGGTGTCTTGCTTACATAGTATGTTATATGCTTCTTCCAGCTTTATCCCCACCTTTGCTCTATCCCCATATACAGTCTTCCTCATGGAGGCCCACAAAGGGGGCCTTATAAATCACATTATGCCTCATACCCATGTTTGTGAGAGCTAGCTTTTTTTTGATGCAGAAAGAAGAGATACTCAGTTTGAGCTTGGGCTCCAATGTTAAAAGGCTAATCCTTCTAAATTATGATACTGTAGGAGGTCCCCCTGTGAGGCAGCAGAAACCTGAGTAGTATCCATGAAGATTCAGGTTCAATCCCTGGCCTCACTCAATGGGTCAAGGATCCAGTGTTGCTGTGGCTGTCGGCTAGGCTGGCAGCTGTAGCTCCAAATCGACTCCGAGCCTGGGAACTTCCATGTGCCAAGGGTGCAGCCCTAAAAAGCAAAAAAAAAAAAAAAGTAAATTATGATACTCTGGCTGGACTTGGACTCCCCATTGCTGCTCAGGAAAATAAGGAATCATCATTATGTAGCTCGGTCTCTGCTGCTCCTGGAAGGACCTGGAGTTGCAGAGTAGCGCCTGCCACTGGGAACACCTGTCTTTGCGGTCACTGATATTTGGGACCAACAGGTTTTATGTCCCCAGTTGCTGTTAGCAATCAGGTGGCTTCCCACTGACTCAGAGTGTCCCCAAGCATAACTGTATTTTAAGTTATATGGAAAGTGGGCTTTAAATTTTTTTTATTTTATTTTTAGAATCCGGGATCAGATTAGAACTGACTGGAGATGGGAGGTGAATTTCTAGTGAATTGTAGCTAAACATTTTTGTGTCTTCCAGTGGGTTTTGGAATCACTGTTTCTGGAGTCCTTAGAAGATAGGATAGATTGTCTTCAGTCTGCAGTGGTTTAATCATGGCTCTACCTGAAGGAACGTCATCTTCCCAAACCTAGGTTCTTGGCTACTTCAGTTAGCAGGGATTGTAAAGAAATGAACATGGCCTTGCCAGAAAGAGGACTTTCAGACCACCCACCAAACCAGAGGTAGGCTAGGGCTTTTTTTCTAAGCTCATGATTTTTATTGCTGCCCGGTGGCATTTGCAGTATTAAGTGGTGCCAGTTATATTTCAACCTGCTGGGAAACAGCTAAACTGTGTACTGCAACCAGAGCTATTTGTTTGGTCAGTTCCTCCAGGCTCTCATTTTTGTGGCCAGGGTTTTGTTTATGAGTGTCTTCTCCTCTATGGTTTCCGGCTTCAGTGACTAGGGTGGGAGTTGTGGGGCTCAGGGGAGAGGGCAGTCAGAGGATGGTTGGGCTCATTTTACTTCCTGAATCACGTCAAGCATTCTTGTGTCTCTTGGTTTCATCGTGGCCAGGCTGTGCTTCCCACTAGTTTGTCAGACTGACTTTCCCAGCTGCCTCCGGGGGTGGAGGGAAAACCACACCTTGCTCTGTGTCACCAGTTAACAGGCACGAGTTTTGTTCAGTAAATATTTATAGAACCGCCTTACTAACCTCGAACCCTGCAACCTTGTACCGTTGAAAAGTTTCTTCTCCCTGCCTGGCCTCCCAAGGAACTGTTTGGCCTGGGGCCGTATACCTCAGAGGGACGGGCGATGGGGCCCTTCGCTCAGACCAGATACTGCAGAAGCACATCCGTCCTGGACTGGTGGACTGTGTCCCGTTTTCGGGTGAGAGAGTTCATGGGAAAGGATCAGGGAAGGATTGTCTTTCACTGCTATCCCCTTTAATTTGTTAAACGCTTGGGATCAGAGGAAGTACAGAGCCGCACGTGGAGAGGAACCAGCCTCCCAAGCCCAAGCCCATGAGCCTGTGAGCCTCCCGGCACTGACACAGCAGCAGTAAGGTCGTCAGCCTCCCTGAGCTGTTCTTTTCCATGCAAGGGAGATAAATGCCCTCCAGGGATTTAGGAAATGTTAGATGTAGCCTGAATATCCTGAGTATAACAATATATGTAACAACCTGAATACAACAATAGAAAATTGATCAGTAAACTCGGGTTTATTTTTGCTAAGAAATACTATACTGAACTTTTAATGCTGGATGAAAATATGGTATTTTGAAGAAAAAGAGACATTGCAGAAAGCAGGATCCCAATTTTATAAAAACAAGGAAGGGAAAGCATTAAGTTAAACTAGTTTCCTCTGAAAGGATTATGGGAGATTTTAGCTTTCTTTTTAAATTTTCTGCACTGAACATTTATTACCTTTTGTTTTTTTGTTACAGTCTCTATCATATCCAAAAGTATGTAAAACACATATATGAAGCTTAAAGAATGAGTCTAAAGTGAATACCCATGTAACCGGTCTTCAGGTCAGGAACATTGAAAGCAACATTATTTTTATCATTGGAGTATTGGAAATAAAAATGTTATTAAAATCTACTTTTCCTGAGTCCCTTGCATGGCTGTGGTAGGAATAAAATAAGACCCTGTATGAGAGTGGTTGTGCTTATTAAATCTTAAAGTGTCCATCGAGCATAAGGAGTTATCTCTCTCCTGTAATGTGCCAGATATGACGGGTGCACATAAGCAATGTCATTGCTGAAGTCTGAAGCTGCATGTATCATACAGAGATTTGCACTGAAAATGTGTCATTTATACCACTTGTCCTATCTGTGTGCTCTTTCCTCGCAAAAAGTCCCGGAAGCACAGTCTTAGGCACTGGGAGAAGTATAGTTGACTGATTTGATGTAAAACCTCTTTCCTCCAATTCAGGCTGAATACCTGGGTAGCTACACATGGTGGAAGGAGGTTGTGTGTATATGTGTTGATTAGCTGATTTCACCAAAGCAGGAGTTTTAAGCAGTAATACTTTCTTTTTTGCTTTATTATGGAAATATCTTGTCTTTTACCTCTTGATTTGAAGTTTGATTGGAAGCAGGCAATGAATTAATCATAATTTCATCCTTTCACCTTATTTTGTTGTCAAGGCTTCTACAGAATTGGTGGGGCCAAGTTCAGAATGAAAATGTGGGGTCCTTTGATCAAAAAACAGGGAAAAAGTGTCACTAACTATACTAAAATATAAAGCTTTTCCCCTTCTTCCATGTTCTCTATCTTGACTTGTCATGGTGTATTTTCTTTGTTATTTAATGTCATTCTAAGTAAAATAAAATTAAAGACTTTCTTTATGATGTGTGCAATGCCAATTTAAAATGCAAATATAGGAGTTCCCCTTGTGGTGCAGTGGAAACAAATCCGACTAGGAACCATGAGGTTTTGGATTGTTGCTATGAGCTGTGGTGTGGGTCGCAGACACGGCTTGGATCCTGAGTTGCTGTGGCTGTGGTGTAGGCTGGTAGCTGAAGCTCTGATTCAACCCCTAGCCTGGGAACCTCTGTATGCCACAGGTGTGGCCCTAAAATGCAAAAAAAAAAAAAGAAGCAAATATAAGAGCATTTACCTCATATGTGAAATCACCAAAATTACACAATTGTGTTTTGTAGCTTATACATTGGAAATGCTGTACCAAACTAACTTATCTGTTTTTAGTTAACTTAATATGTACATTCTACCAGTACTCTACTTTTGGCTTACTAATGGTAAGGATTAATGGAAAAGGAACTCTCTTTTCCTTTCCTTTTACCTCATACACTATCCTTTAAGTGTAAGTGTGTGGCTTGCATGGGAAAGTGATGTGTATATGAGAGGACATTGTAGGGTTCCTTGGTTGTTCGTTTTTCTTAGAATGCCATTGCCTTCCTCCTATGTTCCCAGTGAATTTTGGTTCCAGTGGAAAAATGTGACTTCTTGGGGCTTCACCTCCACTTACTCAGTCATAGACACCACATATTTGCCTTCTATTTGCTCCGAGTCTTGCTGAACTCCTGCATGTGGTGGGTCCACCAGAGTTCTCAGCTTAAAGGGCATCACAGATGCTCTGTGCAGAGAGGGACAAGGAATGGCAGCATGAACATTACATGTATCTCTTCTGCTTACATGTGCTCCATTGTTCCGTTGGACTTTACTTACAAAACTCAAATTCAAAGACAAAATATTAAGAATTTCTGCATGGTGACAAGAGAGCATTAAACCAAGCATTGGGGATCCTTCTAAGCACAAGACCTGGGTGACTGTATAGGTCATCCATCTGTAAAGCCAGACCTAACTATTGTTATTTTTGTAATCCTAATGATTGGGTCTTGCAAGCTTTCTAGTCTGGGTTATGAGTCCTCATCTATAATCTCATGGGACCCAGAATTCTGTTCAGGGTGAATTCTAGGGTGTTTTTTTTTTTTTTTTTTTAATAGCATTGACAAATAGCAATTATTCATGGTACAAAGTGCTGCTTGCTGTTGATATCAATTCATTCTTTCATTAGGTCTTTATCAGTCAGACACATTAGCCCATGGATCCTGAATAGGAAAGAAAGGAAGTTGAGTCTAAAAGTCCAGGGATCTTGGGATTTAAGAAATTTAATAAAATTTTTAATCAGTACCTTCAAAATTGTACCTCTGCTGACAAAGGTTACTATTAGGTTTATAAACTTATCAGTGGACTGGTAAGGTGTTTACAAACCAGTAGTTTTCAATCTCCAGAAGGCTATTGGAGTATTTTGTCTTTGTGCCTTTTATAGAAAAGTTTCTCAGAAAATATCCAAGAATTCTTTCCATTTGTAAATAATCCTGATAGACCTTTAAATAAGTTGAGACCCCAAAACTCAGTTGTTAAGAGCCTAAGTTCTGCAGAGTTCCCACTATGGTCCAGTGGGTTAAGAGTCCAACTTCAGCAGCTCCAGTTGCTGTGGAGGTGCAGGTTTGATCCTTGGCCTGGTACAGTGGTTTAAAGGATATGGCATTGCTGTAGCTGTGGCTCAGATTCAAGCCTTGGCCCGGGAATTCCATATGCCGCAGGTGTGGACATTTAATTTTTTTTTAATTAAAAAAAGATCCTAAGTTCTGGTTAGGGAGATCTGAGTTTATATCCTGGTTCTGCCTCCCATTAGGAATAATGCTAGGCAAGTCACCTATGGCTCTGAGCTTGATTTCCCCACCTGAGAAGAGGCAATGATAAGAATAGCTAGCTCAAAGGGTTGTGCTTGTTAATATACAGAAAATGAGTTTGATATTTGACACAGATTGGGCATTTTTTTTTCTTTTTGCCATTTCTTGGGCCGCTCCCGTGACATATGGAGGTTCCCAGGCTAGGGGTCGAATTGGAGCTGTAGATGCCAGCCTACACCAGAGCCACAGCAACGCGGGATCCGAGCTGTGTCCGCAACCTACACCACAGCTCATGGCAACGCCGGATCCTTAACCCACTGAGCAAGGGCAGGGATCGAACCCGCAACCTCATGGTTCCTCGTCGGATTCATTAACCACTGAGCCATGACAGGAACTCCTGGGCATTCATTTTTAATTAAAATGCTTCTTAGTATAGAGCTGGAAAAAGACTTTGAATGACTGTGCTTGTAATTAAAAGATAAATCTAATAATAAAAAAAATCAGATTAATATAATAAATAGCCCAGTGTAGTTCTACTGGAAACCCAGAAGATATAAATTAAATACAAAGGGGAAAATGATGCTGGTCTGTATCAGATTGTGAGTGTTTTAAGGATGGGGACTGTGAGCTACTCATTTCCTACATAATAGGTGCTTGCTGATTAAATTATAAACTTATAAATAGATAAATATTTTATTTTTCACTTTATGTGACATTTATCCTTCTAAATTTATAAACAAAGAAGAGATCTGTTTTTCATGTCAGTAAAAATTGTGTAGGCGTATGGGTTTTTTTTTTTTTTTTTTTTGGTATGTAAGGATCTTTGCTTTTTGACAACTTAATTAAAAAAAAAAAAAAAGGAAAATAACCAAACAGACAAAATTGGTGTTGTCTTTATATTTTTTTCTCTCTCTCTTTTTTTTGTTATTTCTTTGGGCCGCTCCCGCGGCATATGGAGGTTCCCAGGCTAGGGGTCGAATCAGAGCTGTAGCTGTAGCCGCCGGCCTACGCCAGAGCCACAGCAACGCGGAATCCCAGCCGCGTCTGCAACCTACACCACAGCTCACGGCAACACCGGATCGTTAACTCACTGAGCAAGGGCAGGGATTGAACCCGCAACCTCATGGTTCCTAGTTGGATTCGTTAACCACTGCGCCACGACGGGACATCCAGTGATATCTTTATTTTTAATGAATATTGGACAACTGGTAGTTTTCCATATATGAGCTTTACCTGTGAATGAATCCTGGGCTCAGTGACAGATGGCCTGGAGCCTCAGCTGGGATTGGGCTGTGTTGTGGGGATGGACAGACATCGAAGCTCCATGTGGTTGCTTACTGGGCTCAGGGGCCCTACGGCTCCCTGCCTGGAGAAGCCGTCTCCATCATGGGTGTAGCATCAGAGATAAGCCTCTGCTCCTAGCCAGGCTCAGGTGAATTCCAGCAGGTGGTGGAGAAAGCCAGGCTGACATTTAGATTCAGGGAAAGACCTGTTTGCCTTTGATAACAAAGAAATTTCGAAAGATATTTGAGCCATAGGCATAATTTGAAAGGTTTAACTTTGAAGGAAAATAAAGTAATCATAAACCACTTTCTAATAATTTATAAGGGACCAAAGACTCCTTTATATGTGATTTTTCTGCCAATTCTATTTAAATCCTCTGTGTTTTAAACACCAGAGTATTAGTGACTTGGAAGAGGTGTTTGGGGCTTTGAAAATCTGGAATAGGTCAGAGGCTTTTAACTAGTACAGTTTTGCTTGCCCTTCAAGTGCACTGCTGAAATACATATTCCACAAAAGTATGGTTTTCAGAACAGTTAAATCCCAGACATGGGTATTTATATCTGCCACCGATGGTATGTGAAAACATGTAAAAGGGCAGCTTTTAGGGGTATTTTTATTATTGAAAATGGTATGCCATCTTATACTGTTTTTAAGCTGGATTTGTATAGATCCAATTGATTTATTTTGTGGGAATAGAGGAAAGTTACTCATCTCATTCATATACCTTACCATCTTACTTGAGAAACTATTTAATCTTTAAAGACCCTCTTAAAGATTAAATTTAATCTTAAAAATTATAGCATAATTGACATGTTAATATCAGATATACAACAATGATTCAGGAGTTCTCGTTGTGGCGTAGTGGTTAACAAATCTGACTAGGAACCATGAGGTTTCAGGTTCGATCCCTGGCCTTGCTCAGTGTGTTAAGGATCTGGCATTGCCGTGAGCTGTGGTGTGGGTCACAGATGCGGCTCGAATCCCGGTTTGCTGTGGCTGTGGTGTAGGCTGGTGGCTACAGCTCTGATTGGACCCCTAGCCTGGGAACCTCCATGTGCCGTGGGAGCGGCCCTGGAAAGGGCAAAAAGACAAAAACACCAAAAAAACACAACATGATGATTCAATATTTATATGTATTGTGAAATGATCACCACAATAAGTCTAGTTAACATCGAGCACCGTAGAAATTACAAGATTTTTTTCTTGTGATGAGAACTTCTAAGATTAACTTTCATGGCAACTTTCAAATATGTAATTCTGTATTATGAACTATGGTCATCATGCTATACATTACATTCCCATGACTTATTTTATAAGTGGAAATTCATACCTTTTGACCCTCTTCACCCATTTTGCTCACCTCCCCCCCACATCTGGCAACTACCAATCAGAACAGATCGATATCTGTGATCTTGGCTTCTTGTTTTTTTAAATGCTGTGTGTAAGTGAAATCATATGGTATATTTTTGTGACTGATTTCACTTAACATAATGAACTCAAGGTCTATCCATGTTGTTGCAAATGGCAAGATTTCATTCTTTTTATGGCTGTATACTATTCAGTTGTGGGACACACACACACCATATTGTCTTTTTCCATTCATCTGTTGGTGGATACTTAGGTCGTTTCCATGTCTTGGCTATTATAAATGTGCTACAGTAACATGGGAGTGTAGATATCTTTTCAAATTTGTGTTTTCATTTTTTTTAAATAAATACCCAGAAATGGAATTGCCAGATGATATGTATTTTTATTTTTAAGGTTTTTGTTATTTGCTTTTTTTTTTTTTTTTTTTTTTTAGGGCTGTATGTGTGGCATATAGAAGTTCCCAGGCTAGGGGTTGAATCAGAGAAGCAGCTGCTGGCCTACACCATAGCCATAGGATCCGAGCTGCATCTTCAACCTGCACCATAGCTCACAACAACACCGGATCCTTAACCCACTCATCAAGGCCAGGGATCGAACCCGCATCCGCGTGGATACTAGTCAGGTTTGTTACTGCTCAGCCACAACAGGAACTCCTATTTTTAAGTTTTTGAGGAACCTCCATACTGTTTTTCACAGTGGCTGCACCAGTTTACATTCCTACCAACAAGACACAAGGGTTTCCTTTTCTTAACATTCTTGCCAACATGTTATTTCTTGGCTTTTTGATAATAGCTGTTATAACAGGTATGAGGTGATCTCTCATTGTGGTTTTGATTTATATTTCCCCATGATAGTGATGTTGAATATATTTTCATGTACCTGTTGGTTATCTGTATGTCTTCTTTGGAAAAATGTCTGTTCAGATCCTCTGTCCATTTTTTAATAGAATTATTTGGTGGTTGTTGTATTGTTGTTATTGAGTTGTCTGAGTTCTTTATATGCTTTGTGTATTTACCCCTTTTCACATATATAGTTTGCGGATATTTTCTCCCATTCATTAGGTTGCCTTTTCATTTTGTTGATGGATTCCTTTGCTGTGCAGAAACTTTTTAGTTTAATATAGTCCCACTAAAAACCATCGAGGAATCAGCAAGGAATCCACTTGTGGCTCAGTGGGTTGGGGATGAGGATCCAGTGTTGTCACTGCTCTGCTGTGGCTTGGGTCACTGCTGTGGTGTGGGTTTAGTCCCTGCCCCAGGAACTTCTTCTGCATGTTGTAGGAGTAGCCAAAAAGAAAAATCATCAAGACTGATATCAAGGAGCTTACTATTTTTTTTTTTCCTTCTAGGATTTTCATGTTTCCAGATCTTACATTCAAGTTTTTAATGTATTTAGAGTTAATTTTTGTGTACAGTCTATGGTCTTTTGTGTTTGTTCAGTTTCCCCAAGACAATGTATTGAAGAGACTTTCCGGTCACTATAGTATATATTCTTGGCTCCTTTATTGTAAATTAATTAACCATATATGTGTGGATTTTTAAAAAATTTTCATTTATGATGATTTTTATTTTTTCCATTATAGCTGATTTACAGTGTCCTGTCAATTTTATACTGTACGGTGAGGTGACCCAGTTACACATACATGTATACATTCTTTTTTGTCACATTATCATGCACCATCATAAGTGACTAGACATAGTTCCCAGTGCTATACAGCAGGATCCCATTGCTTATCCATTCCAAAGGCAATACTTCCCAATCCATCCCACTATCTCCCCCTCCCCCTTGGCAACCACAAGTCTATTCTCCATGTCCATGATCTTCTTTTCTGTGAAAGGTTCATTTGTGCCATATATTAGATTCCACAGATAAGTGATATCATATGGTATTTGTCTTTCTCTTTCTGACTTACTTCACTTAGTATATGAGAGTCTCTAGTTCCATCCATGTTGCTGCAAATGGCATTATGTCATTCTTTTTTATGGCTGAGTAGTATTCTATTGTGTATATATACCACATCTTCTTAATCCATTCGTCTGTCATGGACATTTAGGTTATTTCTATGTCTTAGCTATTGTGAATAGTACTGCAGTGAACATGTGGGTGCATTTGTCTTTTTCAAGGAAAGTTTTGTCTGGATATGTGCCCAAGAGTGGGATTGCTGGGTTATATGGTAGTTCTATGTATAGTTTTCTAAGGTACCTCCATACTTTTTTCCATAGTGGCTGTACCAATTTACATTCCCACCAGCAGTGCAGGAGGGTTCTCTTTTCTCCACACCCTCTCCAGCATTTGTTATTTGTGGACTTATTAATGATGGCCATTCTGACTGGTGTGTCGTGGTACCTCATGGTATATGTGCGGATTTATTTCTTGGCTTTCTATTATGTTGCACTGAGATCTATGTGTCTGTTTTTATGCCATTACCATACTGTTTTGGTGTCTATAGCTTTGTACTATAATTTGAAATCAGGAATGTGATTGCTTCCAGCTTTATTGTCCTGTCTCGAGATTGCTTTGGCTATTCAGGATGTTTTGTGGTCCCATACAAATTTTAGGATGTTTGTTCTATTTCTGTGAAAAATGTGTCATTGGAATTTTGATGGAGATTGCATTGAATTTGTGTATTGCTTTGGGTGGTATGAACATTTTAGCAGTATTAAGTTTTCCAATCCATGAGCATGGATCATCTTTCCATTTGTTTGTGTCTTCTCCAGTGTTTCCCATTAACATCTATGGTTGAGAATCTAATATTTAATGTTTATATTCAGCAGAATGGCTTCCTACCTATTTTGGTAGAACAGAGTCTTCTGTGAAGGAAGCAGGAGTAATCTTGCACTCTGTTTTTGGAGGATGTAGTAGGAATATTGCTGATACTTTTTTTCCCATGGACAGAAATACAACTGCAAGTGATGGAAGTGAAAAAAATAAAACCACCCATGAATGGTTAAATCTGGATTGCTAAAACTTTATGTAATAAAATGTTCCCTGGGAGAAGATGATACTGGCTGCAAAGATCAACAAGTGGTTCCTCTGCCTGAATTAACTCACCTTAATTCTCCCTTCCCTGGTCCAGACCTCCTTGTTCTTCAAAACCCAACTGAAATGTCACACTTCCTTGAAGCCTCCCTAACTCCTCCCAGCTTCCTCTTTTGTGTTGCTTTTGTACTTTATACATTCTTTGCAAGGAAGCCACAATGTATATGTCAAGTATACTTTTTGAAAACATACAGCAACAGCTTTCTGATTTTATTTTTTAATTTGTTTATTTTTTTTGCTTTTTAGGGCCATACTTTCGGCATATGGAGGTTCCTAGGCTAGGGGTCAAATCAGAGCTACAGCTGCTAGCCCCAGCCACAGCAATGCAGAATCTGAGCCTCAACTGTGACCTACACCGCAGCTCATGGCAATGCCAGATCCTTAACCCACTGAGAGAGGCCAGGGATCGAACCTGCAACCTAATGGTTCCTAGTCAGATTTGTTTCTGCTGTGCCATGAGGGGAACTCCAGCTTTCTGATTTTATATGATCCAAACCAAGTACTCAGTTTCTAAGAACTTGATATGATAATGATAACTTCTTAAAATCCTTATTTTATGTTCTTCCATATCATCTAGGCTGTTGTCTTGGATGTGGTAGATATTCGGTAGATACTACAGTGAATGAATAAACGACTTCCTTAAATTGAAACAAATTGGTGGGGGCATAGGAATAAAATAACCTAGCGTGGATTTGTCACCCAGTTCTGATTGCACAAATTTAACAATTATTACTTGTTTCCAAGCTTGTTTTCCTTTGTTTATACTTTTTAAATTATGCAAATAACATGTGCACATATTATTCAAAATGATTGTAATGTTTTATGATCTCTTCATCAAATCAGAAGAGGTATCACTCATTTATTTTATAGACAGGACAACTAATGCTTGGAGGAGAGCCAGGATTGGAACTACCACTTCTTACTCCTTTTCCAGTATTCCTTATATTACAGGAGTTTTTGGAGAACTCTTAGGAAACAAAGAGCACCTACAATGTTTATTAAAGGAGACTGTGCATCAGTTCCAGAAAGATGTTGACAGATTAGAAGGAATTTAAAGAGGAGCCAACACTGCTGGAAGGAAGGACATAGGAGAGATGAAAGGAGCTAAATATGTATAGCTTGGCCAAAGGATGATTAAAGGGGATATGATAACAGTTCCAAAGAATGTGAGGGATGTAAACATCATGGAAAGAGAAAATGTATTTAGAACTGATCAAAGCAGTATATAAAAAGAAATAAAAATTAATGCTCAACATCAAGAAAAGCTGTTTTCATGGGGAGACTTGTTAGCTTGTAAATTGGAATCCCAAGAGAAGTATCAAAAACCCCATATACGAGGCATTTATGACTGAGCTATCCTGCCTACATTTGGGGAGGGCTTTTCCAGTTCTAATTTTGATGACTGAGATCATGGCCCTTCCTAGCATGGATTTGTCACCCAGTTCTGATTGCACAGTTTTGCATATCGGGGTCAAAAGAAAGAGGAGTCTTGTTACAGTCTCGTAGAAGCCAAACTCAGGCACGTCCCCAACATCATGCAGTCCAACCTTGCAGAGACGGTCCCTGTAGCCTAAATTAAAACTCTCAGAGTTTAGCCAATTAACTCTGTCATCAGAAGGTGAGGATTCCTCCCTCTGTGGCGCCCCCTGTCGGAAGTTTCAGGTTGTGAGCAAGGTACAGACTGCTTCCTTGCTATAAAATTAGCCACATTGGGTAAACAAGTGGGAACTTTCCTGAGGGAGCCTAGGAGGCATTGTAGTCCTTTGTCCTTCGAATGCAGTAAGACATTGCCATTACATGGGTGGGGAATGATCTTGTGTGTATTGTGTGTGTGTGTGAAGTCACGTCCCCAGAAGGGGCACCGGAGCCCGTAGAACATCAAATAAAATCTGAGGTCAAAGCTGTAAAAGGTATTCACCTTTCATTGGGATGTAGCCACAGAATTATCTCTGCCCACAGGAGTCAAGCAAGAGAGGTGCCAAACTAAACAAAAATTTAGAGGGCAGCCTTAAAAGGAAGAGTGTGATGTTTGGAGTGGGAGGGGATCAGAGGTCTGTTGGGGCCCTTGGAAGGAGCTGGAAGGCACTCAGTCCTGCGAAGGATTGAACCACCCCACCTCTGAGCCCATGTGACCTCTAGCGAGGCTAGGCCCAGTGCCTTTTTAGATCTAGAGGTGCCAAAGTGGCTTCAACCACGTGTAGGAGCAGCCAGCCTTCATGCTCTGGTGAAATGTGATCTGTAAGCTTAACAGGACTGGAAAATGTGATCTGGAGTTCCTGTGGGGGCTGTGACACTACCACTAAGAAAACCTTCTGAGAGGGAGGGAAGATTCTTGCAGACCACGTTTGCTGGAGTGTCCCAGTATCCTCCCAAGTCAGCACAGCTGGGTCTTGAGTTAACAAAGTAGAGGTATGGAGTGCCCGTTGTGGCTCAGAGGTAAGGAACCCAACTAGTATTCATGAGGATGCAGGTTCGATCCCTGGCCTCACTCAGTGGGTTAAAGATGTGGCATTGCTGTAAGCTGTGGTGTAGGTCACAGATGCAGCTGGGATCTGGTGTGGCTGTGGCTGTGGTATAGGCTAGTAGTTGCAGCCCCAATTCGACTCCTAGCCTGGGAACCTCCAGATGCTGCAGATGCAGCCCTAAAATGACCAAAAAAAAAAAAAAAAACCCTAAGCAAACAAAAACAACAACAACAACAAACCTAGAGGTATGTAGTCTGTAAACGACTCTCCCTCACCCTCCCATTTTTGCAGCCTTATCCTTTAGTGTCAGTCTTTCTAGTCCCATTTATTCATTCATTCAACTAACTGTTGAATCCTCTTCTGTGGCTCTTAGGAGTGCATGATGATAAGGGCTGATATATCATTTTGGTGGTAGGAATGAGGAGGAAACAGTGGATTTTTAGAGAAGTTTAGAAGCTATGGATGTGGAATTAGTGGGCCACTGGTCAGTGACCACACCTGGGTGTTTGAGTTTCCAGGGCAGGATTCTTTCCTTCTGCTCCTCCCAAAGGAACTCTGTAGTTTAGCTTTTCTTTCCTGACCAAGTACTTGGCATGGAATTAACCAGATAAGTGACACAATCTCGTAAAAGCGGAAGTAGGAGAACTATGAACTCCATAGTGGCTTATATTTATGCTCTAAATTCTTTTAAGATAGATATAATTTGCTGTGTACATAGATTATTAAGGGATTTAAATGTATTCTCAAATGTACATATTGTCATAAAATAATAGTTCTGTGATGTGAAGTATGTACAACTATTTTCCTTTAATAATCACTATAATTAATAATTTTGACTATCCTTTTAGAACAAGGAATGCCTTTTATAGATTGAGAGCTTACTATGTGCTCTTCCATGAGGTGACTGCACTGTCACTAGGTGCTGCTCTTCCTGGCATTCTGTAAAGGGGTGACTGACACATATGGGCTTTAAATAATTGCCCAAAGTTAGAGGGCAAGTGGCAAGACCAGGATTTGAGCTCATACTATTTGGCTGTTAAGTCCATATCCTTGACCACTGTGCTATACTGTCTCAATGAGGGAGGGCCTGTGGAATTATTTGGTCTGACTCTCCTAAGATCTGTCCAAAAACATTTGAGTTTATAATTAATTTCTCTGTTGTAAGCAACACTTAAAATTATTCTAGTCTGAGTTAATGCTGCCTAGAATACTGTAGACAAGTGTCAGTGCTCTTCTCACCTCATTGGAAACTCATAAAAATAATTGCCAGGTGTTAACATATACTTTTTTTAAAAAAGAGCTTTAACCCTGCAAAAGCTGGCAAGGCCTCCTGGTCTGCCCAGTGTATGATTCTTTGCTCAGAAAAAGTAGAAGGGATGGATAGAGGCACTGAATGATTGAGGTATGGTTTTTTATTATTTTCTTACATGGAAATAAAGGAAAATGTATATAGCATTTGGGAATCAGAGGAATTAATTTGACTTTGGGCTCTGACGTTAGTATCCCTCAGCCCTGAGCGAAGTCACTTAACCTCTGAGTGTTTCCTTGTCTTTAAAATGGCGTTGGTACGTTTCACTTACCCTCAGAGAGATACTGTTAAAATTACCTGTGATGATACGTGTGAAAGGGTTTAACATACGTAAGTCTGTGCAGACGCTCATTACCCCTGAGGCTCGGGGGTGGGGAAGAGAGGAACCCCAGCAGAGAGTGGGCAGCCGCCTGGAGGAACTTGAGGCGTCCCCTTGGTTACTGTGTTAATAAGGAATTGTGCACCCCCTTGTGGTGAAGTGACAATGTTAAAGGAGTTTTCTGAAAAGTACTTGAATGTGGTTATTGTGAGGTTTTTTAAATTGTCATCTGAAATTCTTTCCCAGTAGTGAATGTACACAGTCTTTCTCAACAAATCCCTAGGTCGCATTGTTAGTAAATTGCTTAGTCTTTCCTTAATTTTGCTTGCAAAGAGAGAGATTACATTCCCCCCCCCCCAATCTGAATATATATGTTACATTTTCCTCCATTTCTTTCCTATTCCAGTCATAGAGAGCCTTACCAGGTTTTTTTATTTTCTTGGATTACTGTATTATTTTGCTTTCCTCTGTGCTGTTTATATTTACTTTTTCCCCCTCTGATTTGTTATTTGTTAAATTTTTAATACACCGTTAGGGCTCTCGCTGTCACCTGTGCTAACACAAGTCCTCTGGCACCCAGCATGTAGTAAGTGCTCAATAAATAGTATTGAATGGATGCTGTCAGTCTTCTTACCATGCTTCAGTTTCTTTCCCCCATTACCTGTAGGGTACCCTCTTTTCCTTGGCATCAGTTTTCCTGAAACCTACAGAAATAAACTGAAGCAGTATGGCATTTCAGTCGTTTAATATTGTTTTTCTCAGTTTCCTCTCAAGTAAGATGAGGGGGCGAGAATGGGTGATTTCCAAGGTTCTGACTGTGTAGGGATAGGGAAATAAGAGGATCACCTAATTTGGCAGAACCTGAGAGGGGTGTGAAATGTCTTGGGTTTCTTCTCAGTTGCTTGGTGAATACGGGGAGGCAGCAGAACAAGGTAGAGCAGAAGGAAGGGAAGAGGCTGGATAAACAACAGGGTAAGAGAACATTGTGTCGGCGGGGGAGTGGAGGGGGATTAACAGGACAGTAGCAGCATTCCAGAAAGAAGCTGTAACATCCTGAGCTATGTGAAAATTTTTCATAACTTATACACATTGTATTGTGTGTAATGTTCACAGGGGATTATCTGACTCAACATCCTTTATTCCCACACATTGCTTACATTAAGTTTGGGGGAAAAAAATATTTTTCTCTAATTGAGTTATCCCTGATCATGTAGCAGTTCAGGCAACAGCAAAGATTTTCTAATAAGCTTTATATGTTCTTCATTTTACTAAAAATTTCTTCTTCAAACCTGGCTCCTGAAAAGCATTTTGTTGGTTTTAGAGAGCTTGTGTCACTGGTATCACAGTGGGAGGCCAGTGTCTGCAAAGAAAGGGCCCTTCCATGTGGAAAGGGTGCAAGGGGGAGTTTGCCTTGGATTTTGTCTCTGTTTTACAATTCACATCGATGTAACTAACAAGAGACTTGATAGTGCATCAGTTGAGTAATGTACTGAGAAGCACCCAAAAACTAGCACTGTTCTGGGAGTTCCTGTCATGGCTCAGTGGTAACAAACCCAACTAGTATCCATGAGGAATCACGTTCCATCCCTGGCTTTGCTCAGTGGGTTAAGGATCTGGTGTTGCTGTGAGTTGTGGTGTAGGCTGGCAGCTGCAGCTCTCATTCGGCCCCTAGCCTGGGAACTTCCATATGTAGCAGATGGGGTCCTAAAAAGACCAAAAAAAACAAAAAACAAAAACCACAAAAGCACTGTTCCTCTTGGCTGGCCAGCAGCCTATCCCTGGTAAAGTCAGGTTGCCATTGTAAGATTGTTTAGTGAGTAGTGGTGAGTTCATTGGTTTCCTTAATTGAACAGATTTTTTTTTTTTTCTTTTTGAGTTTCTCTCTGTGTGCCAGGTACTGAGCAGAGCACTGGAATTAAGTTAAAAGTCTAGCTTTCAAGGCCTCAGAGTCCCAGCAGAGAGCCACATAAGCAAATATCTGAACCATAAGCCTAGTGCTTCAGAGGAGGGATATACAGGGTGCTTGGAGGCAGGGTGCCTGAAGGTGATATGACACCTTCAGGAGAGTAGGAATTTCCCTGGATGGGAGAGAGAACAAGTATACTCTGGGAACTGCAGGGAGTTGAGAATGATTCTTAATGCTCATTAAGCCATAAAGCCTGATGAGAAATTGGATCCTCAAAACTTATCTGCTGAGAAGTCCATTGATAGACTTCTTGGGTAATTATGGATATTATTTTTTCGTCCTACACCAGAACTTGACAAATAGTCCTTTCTTAAAGGTTAGCTTCTGCATCATACCTGAAACCTTAAGAATGAAATTTAATCTTTATGTGAGAATCTCTTACTAATGCAAGGTTTTACACATTAGTTACTTGAAAAATGTTGGTTCACTGGGTTATTCAGATCGTCCAAATGTTGACATGTTGCATTATACAGTATCAAAAAAGTCATGGAGTTCCTGTTGTGGCACAGTGGAAACACATCTGACTAGGAACCATGAGGTTGCCAGTTCAATCCCTGGCCTCACTCAGTGGGTTAAGGATACAGCGTTGCTGTGAGCTGTGGTGTAGGTCGCAGATGCGGCTTGGATCTGGCATTGCTGTGGCTGTGGCATAGACCAGCGACTACAGCTCCAATTCGAACTAGCCTGGGAACCTCCATATGCCCTGGATACAGCCCTGAAAACAACCAACCAAACAAACAAAAAAATCGCAATTATTACCACCACATCTCATCTTCCATGTAAAAGCTTGGGAAGATGAAAGCTTATAATGGTAAATACAAGTTCCCCCCATGCTGCTTTTTACTTTTACTTCATTATTAGCAACAAATATTATCAGTTGTTTTCCTTGAAGTTACAGGCTCACTTCATTCATTTTCAAGAATATGTTCAGATAGTCAGTTCTGAATAGCCATAGCTATCAGTGGTTCTTTCAAGTGAAAATGGTATTCTATGAAGAAGGATGCTATTTCATCTCAAGCTCAAACAAAGACACAAGAGCCTTGCCTTGAGACATCTTGCTTCAATATGCAGAACTGCTTTTCTGTGTACTTTCCATTTTGTCACACAGAATATTTTAGAAGATGAGTACTCCAGGGTCAACATCATTAAAAATTAATAATTGTTTCTCCTTATCAAGGGCCCCTTTACTGGGAGTACATAATAGTGAGAATGCAGTGTTTATTAGTACAATTTGTTGCCATTACCTTGATCTGTGTTAAGGTTTCAGCAGTTTTACCCATCATTGCTTTTGTACCATCTGTGCAAATATTAACACAGTGAAAATGTAAATGATATTCTGATGTTATTAGAAAAAATAACAGCCCCACTGAAAAATGGGCAAACAACCTGAATAGACATTTCTCCAAAGAAGACACATCGATGGCCAACAGGCACATGAAAAAATGCTCAACACCACTAATTATTAGAGAAGTGCAAATCAAAACTACTATGAGGTACCATCTCACATCTGTCAGAATGGCCATCATTAACAAGTCAACAAATAACAAATGCTAGAGAGGGTGTGGAGAAAAGGGAATCCTGCTACATTGTTGGTGGGAATGTAAATTGGTACAATCACTATGGAAAAAAGTATGGAGGTACCTCAGAAAATTAAACATAGAACTACCATATGACCTAGCAATCCCACTCTTGGGCATGTATCTGGACAAAACTTTCCTGGAAAAAGATAACATGTATCTGTATGTTCATTGAAACATTATTCACAATAGCCAAGACATAGAAACAACCTAAATGTCCATGACAGATGAATGGATTAAGAAGATGTGGTATATATACACAATGGAATACTACTCAGCCATAAAAAAGAATGACATAATGCCATTTGCAGCAACATGGATGGAACTAGAGACTCTCATACTAAGTGAAGTAAGTCAGAAAGAGAAAGACAAATACCATATGATATCACTTATCTGTGGAATCTAATATATGGCACAAATGAACCTTTCCACAGAAAAGAAGATCATGGACTTGGAGAATAGACTTGTGGTTGCCAAGGGGGAGGCAGTGGGATGGGCTGGGAGTCTGGGGTTAATAAATGCAAACTATTCCTTTGGCATGGATAAGCAATGGGTTCCTGCTGTATAGCACAGGGAACTATATCTAGTCACTTTTGATAGAACATGATGGATAATAATGTGAGAAAAAATGTGTGTATATGTATGACTGGGTCACTTTGTTATACAGTAGAAATTGACAGGACACTGTAAACCAGCTATAATGGAAAAAATAAAAATCATTAAAAAAAATTGTTTTAGCTTTATAGAACCCCTGAAAGAGTCTTGGGGATCCTGAGGATCTGCAAATCACACTTTGAGAACTGTGTGGGTTAGTGTTGTAGAGCATGACTCAGGGTCTAGATTGTCTGGTTTGAACCCTGCTTCTGCTGCCAGTTAGCTGTGTGACTTTGGGAGGATATTGAACCTCTCTGTAAAATGAGTATAATAATAGTACCTGCATCATCAAATGAATTAATATGCTTAATAGTTAACCCATTGGTGGGTACTGATAAAATGTAATACCTAGTTGATTGGTTGATTATCTAGGAAATAAAGGTGATGTTTGCTATGTCAGTCTTCCAGGGTGCCTGAGGTGGCCACCATTGTACTCCTCTGTACCCTTGTGGTGGTAAAGTACACCAAAAACTCATATGCTAGAAGGGGTAATGTATTAGCTAATCAACTTATTAGCAGGGATTTGTTCATCTAATTAACCTAACATCTCTTTTTTTTAATTACTCAAATGAATTTATCACATCTGTAGCTATATAATGATCATCACAATCCAATTTCACATGATTTCCATCCCACAACCCCAGTACATCCCCCAACCCCCAAACTGTCTCCTCTGGAGACCATAAGTTTTTCAATGTCTGTGAGTCAGCATCTGTTCTGCAAAGAAGTTCAGTCTGTCCTTTTTTCAGATTCCACATGTCAGTGAAAGCATGATGTTGGTGTCTCATTGTATGGCTGACTTCATTTAGCATGATAATTTCTAGGTCCATCCATGTTGCTAAAAATGCTGGTATTTTGTTCCTTTTAATGGCTGAGTACTATTCCATTGTGTACATGTACCACATCTTCTTGATCCACTCCTCTGTCAATGGACATTTAGGTTGTTTCCATATCTTGGCTATTGCAAAGAGTGCTGCAATGAACATCGGAGTACATGTGTCTTTGCGAGTCATGTTTTTCTCCGGATAGATGCGCAGGAGTGGGATTGCTGGATCAAATGGTAGTTCTATGTTTAGTTTTCTGAGGAATCTCTGTACTGTTTTCCATAGTGGTTGCACCAATTTACAATTCCACCAACAGTGTGCTAGGGTTCCTTTTTCTCCACACTGTCTCCAGCACTTATTGTTTGTACACTTTTGGATGATGGCCATTCTGGCTGTGTAAGGTGGTACCTCATAGTGGTTTTGATTTGCATTTCTCTAATGATGAGTGATGTTGAACATCTTTTCATGTGTTTTTCATGTGTTTTGGAGAATTGTCTGTTTAGATCTTCTGCCCATTTTTTGAAGGGGTTGTTTGTTTTTTTTGGTATGAAGCTGCAGAAGGTGTTTATAAATTTTGGAGATTAATCCCTTGTCAGTTGATTCATTTGCAAAGATTTTCTGCCATTCTGTGGGTTGTCTTTTTGTGTTGTTTAGGGTTTCCTTTGGTGTGCAGAAACTTTTAAGTTTGATTAGGTCCCATTTGTTTATTTTTGTTTTTATTGTCACTACTCTAAGAGGTGGATCTGAGAAGATGTTGCTGTTGTTTATGTGATGCTTGTGGATTGGAAGAGTTAATATTATCAAAATGACTATACTACCTAAGGCAATCTACAGATTCAATGCAATCCCTATCAAATAACCAAGGGCATTTTTCACAGAACTCGAACAAAATATTTTAAAGTTTATTTGGAAGCACAAAAGACCCGGAACAGCCAAAGACATCCTGAAAAAGAAAAATGGAGCTGGAGGAATCAGGCTCCCGGACTTCAGACTATGCTACAAAGCAACAGTCATGAAAACCATATGGTACTGGCACAAAGACAGAAATATAGATCAGTGGAACAGGATAGAAAGCCCAGAATTAAACCCATGCACCTACAGCCAACTAATCTATGACAAAGGAGGCAAGAATATACAATGGAGAAAGGACAGCTTATTCAGTAAGTGGTGCTGGGAAGACTGGACAGCCACATGGAAAAGAATGAAATTAGAACACTCCCTAACACCATACACAAAAATAAACTCCAAATGGATTCAAGACTTAGATATAAGACCAGACACTGTAAAACTCTTACAGGAAAACATAGGCCAAACACTCTCTAACCTAACAACGCTTGCCTGCTGAGTCTGGACTCTGAAGGAATGGAGGATAGTGCTTGAAGAAGTGACAGTGGCAGGGGAAATCCAGGAGCAGTAAGGGCCCTGGACAGCTGAAGGATGGTGGGGCATACTGAGTGAGAGCTCTTTGGGGAGGGAAAGAGTGGCACAGACTCATACATTGGTATTGGTCCTGGTCTCTCCTTTCTTTTGTGAATTGCAGATGTAGCTCAGACATACATTATGAAAGTGCCCCTCCCTACACATTCTCCAGTTTCTGAGGTGCAGCCATCTCTGGGGCAGTACAATAAATCTCATTAGTTCAGACCTGACTGATGTTGAACTTGTAACTCTTGGGAGGTAGACAGTGCAATGCACAGAAGAGAACATGAGCTCTGCACATAGGCATGTCCGGGCTCAAATCCTGACTCTGTCATAAACCAGCTCTCTAGCCTTGGGCAAAGGATTGAATCTTTCTAAAGCCTCTGTTTTGTCTTTGTAGAATGGGGCTGCCGATACCTCATGCCGGTATGAGATAGGTGATGGATGGTAGACACTCAATATCTATTGCCTTCCCTGTGCTGGCTTCAGTTATCTTAAAACTTTATCACTGTCAATTTATAAGGGCTAGACTACTATTCATACCATGTCATCATTGCCTTTTTACTTTTATTAAGAAACTCAAGGGAGTTCCCTTTGTGGCTTAGCAGTGACAAATCTGCCTAGTATCCATGAGGATGCGGGTTCAATCCCGGGCCCTGCTGAGTGGGTTAAGGATCTGGCATTGCCATGAGCTGTGGTGTAGGTTACGGACGTGGCTTGTATCTGGCATGGCTGTGGCTGTGGCTGGCAGCTGTAGATCCCGTTCAATCCTTAGCCTGGGAATCTCCATATTTTTTGCGACCCTAAAAAGAAAAAAAAAAAGAAAAAAAAAAGGAAGGAGGGAAGGAACTCAAGTTTTGGAAAAGAAGTCAGATGTGGTATTGGAAGAGTTGTGATGCTACTTCTTCCCCAGGGATTTTAAGTAACATTTCAGAAAACCATAACTCCTCCTCTTTGCTGTTTCTGTGGACTCCTGAGGTACTCTGATCTGGAATACCTCTGCTCCATGGTTCTGCCCATTTGTTCAACAGCTCAGCCTGAGAGTCCACCAGTTACTCTGTCTTTGAGGCCAAGAGCCTCAGCCCAGACCAGCCATTTTCATGCTTTGTCTGCCCAAAATGAAGGGCGCAGGGGGTGATAGGGAGACGTGTGGAACTGCTGGCACACGGCCACCCCTGCCCGGTCCTCCCCCAGTGGCTGTGCCGTCCTAGTTACCACCCAGACTCACTCTTCCTAAGTGTTCTTAGAATCCCCAGTGTCCCTGGAATTTCTTTTATTGTTTCTAGAATCTGGGTGACTGCACTTTTTTCCCCATATCCCCCTCCAAATTTCAGAGAACCTTATGGTCACTAATGAACCTATTTTCACAACCTCCCCTGAAACAAGCCTCTTCCGTGTTACAGATCAAAGAACCTATTAACTGACACAAAAGGAATCCAGCCAACTGGGCTTCCCCACATGAAGGCAGGTCCTGTTCTAATCTTGCCTCAGCTTTTGACTTGCTGTGTGGCCTTTGTTTCCTCACACAACGATAATATCTACCTCGCAGGAATGTTGTGGAGTTCAACAGATGCTAAGAGTGGTTCCTCCGACAGGCTGAAAGATGGGTGTCAGATTGACTGCAATGCCAGGGAACTCAAAACGCTTTGCAGTGATCTGTGCTTTATCTTTGTGAGGTCGGTACATGGAGGTGCTTAGTGCCCACTTTGAACCCTTAGAAATGTTCCTTTCACCATCTCATTTTAATAGTTCCCACCCACTTCCCTTCCAGACCTGCAGGGAATTGTTTCTCTGAGTGGAGACTAAAGCCTCTGATGTGCTAAGCAAGCTTTGTGTATTTTCATTCTTCTGGGTGTGTGTGACTCCACTTTTGGTTGGAGCAGAGAAGCCCTCCGCTGATCCTGGGTCCCTTCCCGGTCTCCTTTTTGGTTCTGGCCTTTTTTTCTTAATATTTTGTCCCTTCGATCTCTCTGCCTTTGGCACTAATAATGATCATAGCTTTCCAAAACTTAGTTGTGATGTTCTACTCCCAGGACCCTGCCTCTGACCCAGGAACCTGGTCCCTCTCATCTCTTACTCCCCTAAATATAGGCTGAGGTTAAGACGTTTTCTCAGCATAATCTCAGAGGTAATCTCATCCATTTTCAAGGTTTTAACCAAAACCAGTGTTCAATTTCTGGTCCTAAATTTCTAACTTTGTGTTTCAATCTTCTTAGATTATCTTAACATCATATAGACTAGGGTTTTTTTTTTTTACAGTTAATCATTTTTTTAAGTTTTAGTGAAGTATAGTTAATTTACTACAGTGTGATAATTTCTGCTATATTTCTTGTCTTTTTTTTTTTTTTAGGACCACGCCTGCAGCATGTGGGAGTTCCCAGGCGATGGGTTGAATCAGAGCTGCAGTTGCTGGCCTTGGCTAGGCCACAGCCACAGTCATAGCAATGCCAGATCTGAGCCGCATTCACAACCTACACCGCAGCTTGCATCAATGCCAGATCCTTAACCCAATGAGTGAGGCCAGGGATCGAACATGGGTACTAGACAGATTCTTAACCCTCTGAGCCACAACAGGAACTCCAGATTCAATATATTTTAAATGGAACTTACTGTTTTCTCTTCTCTCTCCCTAACTGCCCACCAAAAAAAAAAAAAAAAAAAGTCCCTTTCTGAATTAACCTAATTTTGTCAGGCATTCCACCATGAGTTCAAACCTTGGAGTCATTTGAATTCTCTTTTCTCGAACCCCCATATTTAATCTGTTCCCTGTAGATACCCCTCCCACGGTATTCAAGTTTGCATCACATAGACCCGCTATGTTGTGTCAGTGGTTTCCTACTGGGAATTCCCCGCCACCATCTCAACCCACTGCCACCAGGTTAGTTTTCTAGAAACCAGAGTTTCCATTGTGGCACAGCAGAAATGAATCTGACTAGTAACCATGAGGTTGCGGGTTCCTTCCCTGGCCTCGCTCAGTGGATTAAGGATCCTGCATTGCCGTGAGCTGTGTAGGTCGTAGACAAGGCTCAGATCCTGAGTTACTGTGGCTGTGGTATAGACCAGCAGCTATAGCTCTGATTTGACCCCTAGCCTGGGAACTTTCATATGTTGCAGATGCGGCCCTAAAAAACAAAAAAACAAAAAAAAAAGAAAAGAAATTTCTGGAAACCTTAATCTTGCCTTTTCACCACTCTCAGAATTTTTCCATAGCTCTCTGTTGCCTAAAACAATCATTGTGTTATCTGTTGCTGTGTAGCAAACCTAAACTAAGTGGCGTAAAGCAACCACCATTGTTTTAGATTCATAGATTGTCCAGGTCAGAAGTTTGGAAAGGGCACAGTTGGTTGTCTGGTCTCTGCTGTGTGATGTCTGGGGCCTCTGCTGAGAAGATTCAAAAGCTAGAGGGGCTCGACATCAGAGGGCTTGCTTGCTCATATCTTCAGCGGTTTGATGCTGGCTCTAGGCTGGGGCCTCAGCTGGAGCTGTCTGCTGAACAGTGGTCTCTCCATGTGGTTGCTTGTGTGTCCTCACAGTATGGTAGCTGGGTTCCAAGAGCAGTCACTCCTGAGGGAGGCAGGGTGTGATCTATCTTCAGAAGCCACATGCTATCACTTTCACTGTGGTCACATCCTGTGTGGATTCAAGGGAAGGGAACAAAGAACCCCTTCTCTTGTGGGAGGAGTGTCAAAGTCACAGCATAAGAAGAGCATGTGGGTGATTTTGTTGCTGTCATCTTGGGAAAATCCTTCACAAGGTCTAGCCTGATGTGGGAGTTCCTTTGAAATATGCCCCAGCTTACCTCCTTTTTTTTTTTTTTTTTTTTAATTGAAGCGTAGTTGACTTCCACATTGTGCAAGTTCAGGTGTACAACAAAGTGTTTCAGTTATTTATTCAGATTATATTTCATTGTAGTTTATTACAACATATTGAATATAATTCCCTGTGCTATACAGTAAATCTTTGTTCCTTATCTATGTTATGTATAGTAGCCAGCTTACCCTTTAAATAAGATATAAGAGCATCTACCATTTGAAGAACATTTGCTATGTGCCAGGCACTGGGTCAAAAGACTTCCTGTGCATTCTCATCTAACCTAACAATTCTGAGTGTTGAGATGAGGGAACTGAATCAGCAAGGTGAATGTGGCTTTGTCAGGGGTTGCTCAGTTAATAAATAGCAAGGTGGGATTTGAATGCAGAACCTTTGATGCCAATCTTAAGCTCCATGCTATCCTGTCTCCACTTCTCTCCAGGCAAAAGCCCAGGTGCAGGGAGAGAGGGAAGAGAGGATGGCAATTATAAAAACTTAGCAGGAATCAGGTTTAGTAGACCTTGACCTCCCTGCTTGTCTAGTTGCAAGGGCTCACAACTCAAGAAGGCAAGACTCCTGTTGCTAATGGCTCAAGCCAGGTTGGTGCTCAGACCACACGTGACGCCAGTGAACGAATGATAAGAGCCTAGGGAGTGATTGTGTGACTGTCCTGTGTCTGCCTCCACAGGCCTGGGCTAGGCTCTTTTGCACATGTGCTCTCTGGGAGGCTCTCTTCCTCTTCTGTTCTCTGCTCTTCACTTCATTCCTTTCTGGTCTTAGTGTCCATGTAGGACTCCTCGGCTCTAGCACGTTCTTGCTTTGACCTCATGCTCATTACAGCTCTGCTTAGAGTTACAGATAATTGCTTCCACGTACTTTATCTTCTCACTGAATGTGGCTCACCTGGCCTCCCTGGGATTGCCTGGCCTGAACCTGCTGATCTGCTCACCTCCCACCCTCACTCATGCTGTTTTCTCTGCAGGATGAATGTCCTTTGTCCCTCTTCTCTACCTGATGGTGCAGACTGTTTTCAAGGCTCTGCTCAGGTTCCACCCATCTTCCTCAAGGCTAGTTATAGCCCTTCCTCTGAGCTCCCACAGTTTCTTATACATTCTTATAGAATGGTTTTTGTCCCATTCTATCCTTGTCTGTTTAATCCCATGTGGCCCTCACTAGTCTGGGAGCTCCAGCAGAGAAGAAACTTTGTGTCATTCATCTTGCAGCCCTCAGTGCCTATTAAGATCTGGGCATATCAAAGACCCTTGGATCCTCCTGAGCAGTCTGGCATGGTGCCTGGAATACCAGTGCTTGTTCATGTCTCCTTATGGATTGACTGGGGTGGATGCTGCCAACAGAGACATGGGGATGAGAAGAAGATTCAGGAATCTTGAAACTCAGAAGATGTGGCTTCTTATCCCAAACCTGCTATGTGTCTTTGGACAAATCACTTCTTTGGAGTGCAGTGTCCTTTCGAGATGAAGCGATTTCCTTGAGCTCGTTCTCAGTCCTAATACCCTCTAAAGATAATTTTAACTGATTAGCTTTTGATTTTAGGCAGCCATGGAACCTAAGCAGTGAGTTCTGTTGAAAATATGACCCAATATTATCATTTCCAAAGGATAGAAATGTGGTTATTTGCACAATTTTAACTGTGCCCTAGTTGGGGGGAGGAGAGCTGTGGCTGACTAGATTTGATGGAATCATAAACATCACCACAGCTCACAAAGACTTTCTCCTTCCCACATAAACCTCATGGATCCTAATTCTCAAAGCCTCCACTAGATTTTATTGTCTTCTCTGCAGTTTATCCAACAAGAAACATTTCAACAATTTTCAACTCTTAATTAGCAAAAGCAGGACAAAGTGACATAGCCCTTTGGGGACAAGACAAAACAATGTTTTTATGGCTAACAGTTTTCCCTTGTAATGAGATCTGGTCTTGAAAACACCCTAATATGGTAGGCTCTTGTAACTCAATTATAATTACATAATTATGTGTAACAATGTGTATATGTTATATGTGTGTGTGTGTCTGTGTATTTACATAATTATACAGTATCAGGCATGAGTTCTCCACCTGCCAGACCTGATGTAAGGAAGCCATTCCTGTATTTTCCAGTGAGCTGTGAGCACAGCTGAGGGTCATTTCCTGGAGTATCTGTGCAGCTTCTATCAGATCAATTATTCTTAGTTTTGATTATCTCAGCCTGGATCATACAAGCTCTCACTTTACTTCCCTGTCTCCACTCAACTACTGTATCGCCTATTTCCAAGCTCACTATACCTCCTCCAAAAGCACAAAATGACACACAATTGAAAACTTAAATCTGCCAATGTTGCTCTGCAATAGAGGTTCACTTCACAGCTGGCTGGTAAAGGAAGTGTGAAGAAAGAGGAGAAGGAAGGCAGTGCTGTCCTAAGGTGTGATTCAGTTCTTGTTGCAGTCACTTTAGGGTTTTTGTTTGTTTTGGCCATTGCCTATGGCATGTGGAAGGAAGGTCCCAGGTCAGGGATTGAATCCACAACACAGCAGCTACCTGAGCCACTGCAATGACATCAGATCCTTAACTCACTGCACCACAAGGGAACTCCTTAGTCACTTGAATTTTTAAAACTAATCCATGAAGCTTTTATTTTGTATCTTGCTCCTGTAGCGTGTCCTGACAGTGGTTTCCTTCTCGTGCCTCAGTTTCACCCCCTACAAAATGAGGGTAAACAAACACTGCCACCTGGAAGTTTCTTTCCAAGGGCTGCCAAGGAGGCAGAGTGAATGGTTGGTAAATAGAAGGCATTATCTGCCACCCAGAAGAAAAGTACCTCACAGACCACAAAGCTGCCCTGACTTGCCAAAGGAGCATTCTCTGTAAGCAAGAGTCAGGAAAAAACTAACATGGGTGAATTCCCCCAGAGTTCGTTGGTCTCGATGACAAAGAGAACTTACCTGGTGGGTATTCATGTCTTTTCAAATGAAGGCAAGAGGGCAGCAGATAGAAAGGACAGAGAGGAGCAGGACAGGTGCAGGAGCGACCTGCTTGAGGTTTCAGTTGTATTGATTTCCAGTACAATTTGCTAAGGTGAGCATGTAGCAAAATTGAAAGTTTTAACCACAAAAATAAAATTTAGGGGGTTCCCATCGTGGCTCAGTGTTTAACGAGTCTGACTAGCATCCATGAGGATGCAGGTTTGATCCCTGGCCTTGCTCAGTGGGTTAAGGATCTGGCACTGTGGTGAGCTGTGGTGTAGGTCGCAGATGTGGCTCAGATCCTGAGTTGCTGTGGCTGTGGCATAGGCCAGCTACATAGGCAGCTACAGCTTGGATTGGACCCCTAGTCTGAGAACCTCCATATGCCTTGGGTATGGCCCTAAAAAGACAAATGAGTAAATAAGTAAAATTTAGGGGTAGGGAGAAAAAACTTCACTTGGAAGAAGAGAGCATGAACTACTTTTATATGTGACATTAACTGGTTAAAATTCACATACAAATTTTTTGTTATGTCACATAAGATGCCTGGGGTTTCTTGCCCTGTTGACAGTACACAGGAGGTGGCAATTGGTGCTTTGTGACATCTACCTGTTCACATGCACACACTCTTGTGTACACACACACACACATACACAAAGCTTTGAGGCTTTCCTAGTGACCTTTTTTCTTCTTTAACCAGGCAGCCCTGGGAGTAATTTGCCAGCCCTGTATCAGCTACATTTTGATGTGGCTTTACTGTGGACTACCTCTTCTCTCTAAAGTTAGACACTCATTGTTTTCAGAATTTGTTTCTGGTCATACACGGCATAATCCCAGCCTTGCCATGTAGCCTGAAGTGGTGAGCAGTTCTAAAGTGCTGAGCCTCGGTTTCCTTATCTGCAGAATGAAGTTGTTCTGAAATCTGAAATCGAGTTTCTTCCAAAACCTTTTTTGAATATCAGCTATAAGGTTTCAATCCCTGGGTACTTGGGTGGGAGGGGTAGCTCAGCAGCAGGACATCCGAGTGACTTGTCAGCATCCTCCCACATCATCTGGGTAAGAACTGCTGGGGGCAAAGTGCTGGATTTCCAGGGGTTGGTTGGAGGAGCCATCTGTTGGCATCTCTTTCTAACTTTTGTCTGGTGACATCACCTTAGTAGCTTTAAATTAGCTATGGTGAAAGTATTTGCATTATGGAAATGAACAAAAACTACACTTGGCCCTCCCTCACACCCACCAGGTGTAAACATATAGCAGTGGCCCTGGGAGCCAGTCCAACTTGCTTCTCTCATTTGCGTTTGTCTCTACCAAAGCTCACTTCTTTGTACCCCAGCCTTCACTCCCCAGTCAACACTGCTGGTCACTTCAGGGTCATCACTGCTCTCTTTCTGTTTAACCCATGGAAACATCCATGCAGATGAGCACATGAGCGAACACTGACATAGGTGTTGTTGAGCCTGTGGCTGGAGCAGACTTTCACACGGCTAGTGATAGCCACTTTATTAACACCTTTATTCTAGTAAGCCCAATCCATTTTGTCTTTTGTACCATTGTTTGTCAAAGATAAGTAGTATCTTAAGGTTTTGTAAAGCTTTGTCACACCACACTGTCTCTGCCTCATGAATGGTGTAGGAATGACTGCCCTGCTCAGATGCCTGCAGTGATCACCCACTGCCTACTTTATTCATACAGCCTCCTCGCCCTCTTAAAAAAGACTTCTGCAGTTGTCATGACTTGGTAGTCATCTGTCTCCCCAGTTTCCCCTTTCCCAAATCTAGCTGTTAGTTCCTCTCCCCACCCAATTTCATCTCTGACCATCACAATCCCATCATGGTTCATAGTACTACCACCTGGCAAGGCATGACTGGGCCCCTGGTTTCCCAAAGACATGGCTCCTTTAAGCTGCAAGGGGCAGTAACCCTTTGGAGGACAGGGAGGCCCAGAATAGCCCACCAAAGGGGAAGCTCTTGACTCCAAAAGATCCAAGAGCGTTACCTCTGCTGCTCCCCTGCCCCTTTTCATCTCTGCTTCTCAAGTTTTGATCATGGCTTTGCTCTTCTTCCTGTTTCAGTTTTCCACTCAGATTTCTTCCTACCTATCTGCCATTTCCAAGAGGGAGTTTCTGACTTAATATCTGGCAGAGTTACTGCTCTGGCCCTTGATCTACACTCACATCTTCTCAATTTCAATCTCTGTCCTCTGCAGTCCAAGGGTTGGCTGCTTTTTTTTTTTATGACCCAGAGAATAAATATATTAGGGCTTGTGGTCTGTGTAGTCTCTGCCATTGCAGTGGGAAAGCAGCTGTAGACAATATATAAACAAGCAAGAGCATTTCAATGAAACTTTACTTACAAGAACAGGCTTTGGGCCGGACGTAGCCCACCATAGTTTTCTGACCCCTGCCCAAGTCAAACACCTGTTAATATCCACTCCTAACACCTGTTCACGTAATTGTCTGACAGCCTGAATATGTGGTGTTCATTAGTGTAGCTTGTGCCAGAGATCATGGCTGGGACATGCTCAGCTGGGAATCTTGTGGCCTCAGAGTTGAGGGTTCCAGAGAACATACTTATCCCATTTACTCAAGCCACAAGGAAGCGCCAGTTCAAAATGGGGCAGAAGCAGTTGCGTTCTGAGGGCCAGTATGACTTAGAGCAGCATTTCTAAATTTCAGCCCTCCTGTTCTGCTTATGTTTTCTGCTCTGTCTCCACCACCTGCACTGTCAACTACTTAATGTTGCCTTTTAAAGTTATCCCTCTTTAAAAAACTTAACCTAAGTTTACTTTAAAAAGAAACTATATTATTTCCATAATTGGAAAATAAGTACCATTTGCAATAAATAGAAAGTAACCATAAAAACAAAATATACTGAAAACAATGTGTTGTTACTAAATTCTAGCTACTGTTACTTGTTGAAAGGTTCTGAGCTTACCATTTTTTAAAAGAGGGAGGGACATTAGTATTGGAGAGGTGTTAACAAATGCCAGCCTCAGACTGAGCATTTTTCCTTGTAATAAGAAATATAAGAAGTTAAGTGTAATGCGATGCATTGTTTTTGTTGCTATATTTGCTCATCTCCTGCACTCATTACATGGAATTCTGTTTCATGCGGCACCTAAAAGCTGCCAGGATGAAAGGACTAGTGACTTGACCATCAGACAGAACTGTGTTTACATTTTTGGCTTCACCTTAGATTTCCTAGCTTCGAAGTAGAAATAATTAGTATTTATCCCACCTTCGTTTATAGAGCAAGTAGGAGTCAGTGTGGGACTGGAGTCTCTTTTAAGCACTGGAGTTGGTGTTGGTAAAGCACCCAGCATGGTGCCTGTCTTTCCTATGGGCATTATTGTCCTTGGAAACCTCTGTGACTTCAGACTCTCTCTTATAGTTCCTACAATAGTATGTGAAATTCCTATAATTGGTCAAATGGCGTCACAACTGAGATGCCTTGGGCAAGTTACATAAATCTTCTTCTGGCCCACTGACCAGTGTGAGAATTAAGTGACATGATGTAAAATGCTTTGTAATGGTAAAGTGTGTACCAGTTTTATCATTTTGGGTGGTGGGTTTTGTTGACCTGTCTTCCTCGCCTGCTGGACTGAGTTCCTAGAAGGCAGAGACTGTGGGGGTGGGCTTCTGTCTACATTCTGCCTTTGCCTTTGTAGCTTGTGCAGAACTGTCCTTGAAGGGAGTGGAAAATGTCATTCCTGCCCACTCTCACTTCCTTCTTTCCCTCCCAAGATTGGGGTTTTCGGCTTTCTAAACTAAGGAATCTCGGTGGTGCCGCTTCCCATCTGGAAAATGCTAGTATGGTAGTCTGGTCTGTTCCATTGGCACAGGCCTGGGATGAAACTATGTCTAGTTGTCCTCTGTTGATTCCAGGTACTGCTTGGATCCTATGTGTCACCTCCTGCAGTGGCATTCTGCAACCATTTGCCCTTTAGCCAGTTAATTCTCTGCCATTTCAAAGCTCATTCTCTACCTCCCTGTGATCCTGCTGATTCACAGTCTTTCTCTTAGAACTCTTGTTTGTGGTAGATGTTTTTACAAGTTTTTAGCCATGGGGTTCTTTTCTTCTAGGCTTTATAAACCATTTCTCTTGGCTCACAGATTAAAGTCTGTCTATCTATCTGTGTCATTGAATGAAGATTTCTAAGACCTCACTGAGTCCTCAGAGTAAACCATTCACAGCGGCATAGAAATTCTTCCTTCAAAGGTTTGTTTGCCTGGACAACTTAATTCCTGTACACACTTCTGTGGGAGCAGGAGGCTTCTCTACTGTCCTTAAGGGAAGACGACAGGCAGGACTGGAGAACTCTCGACACTAAGGAGAATTGTAGGACGAGGCCATCTGGCTCCAGAGGAATGAAATAACTTGCCTCAGTCACATATCTGGGTGGTGACCCCGTGTCCAGCAGTCCTGCCGCCTTGTCTAACTTTGTGTCCATGACCTCCCAGTAGACTGGATCTCAAGCACTTAGGGAATGAGCTCTTTCTTAGAGCCCCATGGCCATCAAATGGCTGAAAGGATCCTGGTCAGAGTGGCCCTTTTACATTCAGATGACCTAGCCTGACCAAAGCAAGTTTGAATTGAGATGCCCAATTACATGGGCTTAAAAGGGCAACCATATCTGCTGATTGTTCACTTGTGTGTAAGAAAAGTGCTAGATAGTGGGATGAACGAATCACAGCAGAGGGGCAGAGTCTAGCAGGGCAGCAGGGATTTTTTTTTCTTTTCTTTCCTTTGTCTTTTCTAGGGCCGCACCCGAGGCATAAGGAGGTTCCCAGGCCAGGGGTCCAATAGGAGATGTAGCCGCTGGCCTACGCCAGAGCCACAGCAACTCAGGATCCGAGCCATGTCTGCGACCTACACCACAGCTTATGGCAATGCTGGATCCTTAACCCACTGAGCGAGGCCAGGGAGCAAACCTGCAACCTCATGGTTCCTAGTCGGATTCGTTAATCACTGAGCCACGATGGGAACTCCATGGGCAGCAGAGATGTAAACAGCGGGTTGAGGTCAATGCAATGGAGAAGATACTAGCTGAGGGCCGTGGGAGCACTGACCTTGCCAGCCTGCACAGCCACCCCTCAGTGAAGGTGAAATTTTAACCCTGGCACTTGATGTTGACCAGCCACAGTCTAGAAATGAAGAATGTATCTTTGTCCCCATTCTGATGACCAGCCCACACTAATGGGGTTGGCTTCCCCACGTACCACCATGCCCCTGAGTAAATACTCTCTCCTTAACCAGACCAGGGAACTTGAGATAGCCAAAGGCGTTATACTTCCTGGCACTGCTTTCCTCCACCACCACCCCAAAAGGAAGGTGGGAGGTGAATCCCTCATGAGGCTGGTTGGTGACACGGGTATGGTAGCCAGCCCAGAAGTTCTGGCATTCAATACAAACTAAGACAGCCTACTCCCCAGTGAGCAGAGCTCTTTGCTATTCAAAGAAGCAGAGGAGAGTCCTCTGAGTTTTATTTTCTGTTGTATATAGAAAGAGGAAAAGGAAGAAAAAGAGGGACAGTTTTATTTAACACAGCATATTTGCATCACAGGCCAAAGGCAGCTAAGTTAAATCAATACTCTATCCAATGATGCTGCAGAAAATATTAGTAAAAGAACTTTTAAAATGTGTTGGTCAGAGGAATTGTAATAAATAGTCTTCTAAGGGCATTACTTTGATGGAGGCATTGTTCGTGTGAATTAAAGAGAAAAGTTCTAGTGCATTCATTAAAAAAAAATCAATTGTGTTATTTAATCATACCTTCCACTAACCTACAACACTTATTTTTTTTTTGTCTTTTTTTTTGTTGTTGTTGTTGTTGTTTCTATTTCTTGGGCCGCTCCCGTGGCATATGGAGGTTCCCAGGCTAGGGGTTGAATCGGAGCTGTAGCCACCGGCCTACGCCAGAGCCACAGCAACGCGGGATCCGAGCCACGTCTGCAACCTACACCACAGCTCACGGCAACGCCGGATCGTTAACCCACTGAGCAAGGGCAGGGATGGAACCCGCAACCTCATGGTTCCTAGTCGGATTCGTTAACCACTGCGCCACGACGGGAACTCCTATTTTTAATAGATCTGTTAGACTCTCAAGGGGTGTGGTAAATACCTGCTGGGAACAGAAGAGTATTAGAATGGTAGTTGGCAAGATGCTTTTATTTTCAGCTGAAGAAGCACAATTTGTTGGTTAAGTGGACCTGGCAGCCCCATGTGAAAAGGATGCAAGGAATTATTGGTAGACTGCTCCAGGGGTGGGATACACACAGCTACAGGAAAGAATAGAATTATATATTCTTGCACCCAAATTCTCAGAATCATAAGGCCGTCTTCTCTGAGGAAGGGAGTCAATTAAGAAGAAAACAGCTTCTGAAAAGAAGGCAATGTGATAGCTCTGTTTTATGTTGTCTCCCAGTTTTGGGGTCTTGGTGAAAAGTTTATCACCTCTGTGCTCCCTGGAAGCATTCTCTCTTTCCTCAAAACCAAGTGCTCTGGCTGCCCTGCCCTTGTCACCTCATTCTCTTGACTTGAAAGGTCCTCCAAACCCCTCTGCACTCTCTACCTTGCCTTTGCTCATGTGGCTCACTCTCCCTCCAACTGCTTGGGACCCAGCTGAGGCATCACCTTCCCTGAGGAAGACATTCTCCTCCTGTCTCTCCAGCCACTCGGCACCCTCCAGTGTGGTGCAGGCCTATCTCACAGCAGCATGGGCATGCAGGGTGTACTGGCTGTCTTCCTACCAGACTGTGAGCTCCTCATGCGGGGAATAGGCTTTCCACCTGTCTCTCTAGTGTCCAACATAGTAAATGCTCAGATGGTTAAGTAAATGAAGTGAATGAAGTTAATCAAACCAGAGACACCTGCCAGAATACAGAAGATCAGGGAAGAATTCTCTGGAGTTTTCCAGGGTGGATGGGTAGATTCTTTAACATGTGAGATACGGTCAACCTCATTCATAATTAAAATGCAAAAAAGATAGTATTTTCCACCTATGAATGGGCAGAAATCAAAAATTGGATAACTTTTCAGATGTGTGGAGAAACAACATTGCACTTGTTTGTTTTTTGTTTTGTTGGTTTTGGGGTTTTTTTTTTGTCTTTTTTTAGGGCCGCACTCACAGCATATGGAGGTTCCCAGGCTAGGGGTCAAATTGGAGCTGTAGCCACCAGCCTACGTCACAGCCACAGCAATTCGAGATCTGAGCCACATCTGCGATCTAAACCACAGCTCACAGCAATGCGGGATCCTTAACCCACTGAGCAAGGCCAGGGATCGAACCCATGTCCTGATGGATACTAGTTGGGTTTGTTAACCACTGATCCATGACAGGAACTCCTATAATATTGCATTTGTATGTTGACATTACAAGAACATGGCCCTCAGTGATTCCACTTCCAGGAGCTTATCTTCAAAGATATACTCATACATGTGCAAAAGTAGACAAGTTTCTCATTGCAACGTTTTTGGTTTTTTGGAAATAGCAAAAGTTTAGAAACATTGTATGCCCATATGATAACCAGGTGACCAGTTCAAGTAATTTTGGTATATTCATAAAATTGAATGTTACTTAGCTGTCAAAAAGAATGATACAGGAGTTCCCATTGTGGCTCAGTAGAAGCAAATCTGACTAGAATCCATGAGAACACAGGTCGAATCCCTGGCCTCACTCAGCAGGTTAAGGATCCAGTGTTGCTGCCAGCTGTGGTGTAGGTTGCAGATGCGGCTCGGATCCTGCATTGCTGGGTGTGGTATAGGCTGGCAGCTACGGCTCCAATTTGACCCCTCGCCTGGGAACTTCATATGCCTCTCCAAGCGAAAAAAAGCATATACAGAGCACTAACATTTATATTTGAGGGAGAAAAGAGAATACACAGTTTACCCTTGAACAACATGGGTTTGGACTGAATGGGTCCATTGTATGTGGATTTTTTTTCAATAAATACATTGGAAATATTTTTGGAGATTTGGGACAATTTCTTATAGATGAACCATGTAGCCTAGAAATACCAAAAAAAAAAAAAGAAAAGAAAAGAAAAGAAAATTTAGGCATGTCATGAATGCATAGAATATATGTATATATAACATACAAAATATGAGTTTGTTATCAGTAAGGCTTCTAGTCAACAGTAGGCTGTAGTAGTTTGGGAGTGATCAAAAATTATATGCAGATTTTCAGCTGCACAGGGTGAGGGCAAGTAAGTGCCCTTAACCCCATGTTGTTCAGAGGTCAACTATATACATATATGCTTTTGTATAGAATACTCTGGAATAATTTTTTTAAACTGGTATCAGAACTGGGGGACTGAAGATTAGGTGTAGAGGGAAAAATTTTCTAGTATGGTTTTTCTATTTTGATACCTTGTGAACTTTGCACAAAGAACATGGAGAACTTAATTCCAAAAAATGAATTTATCCTAAAGAAACCTGTTGAGTGTTAGATATGTGTCCAGGTTTTCTGAGATCTGCAGAATCACTATATAAAAATCACTAGAACTCCATGTAATATAAACACTTTTCATCCTAATGTCTCAGTGCACCAGCTCCCCTCCCATCCCTCTGCCTTTAAAGTCTCACTCACTTGTTACCTGGACCACTGGAGTTGGAACAGGCCTTAATAAATTATCCAGTGCCAATTTTCCAGTAAATGTACCATGTCTTAAATTTCTGTTACCTGCTGCTAAAAGCATGTTACTTTAAAAATATGAATTTTGGGGAGTTCCTGTCCTGGCTCAGTGGTTAATGAATCCAACTAAGAACCATAAGGTTGCGGGTTCAATCCCTGGCCTTGCTCAATGGGTTAACGATCCGGCGTTACTGTGAGCCATGGTGTAGGTTGAAGACAGCTCTGATACCTTGTTGCTGTGGCTCTGGCGTAGGCCGGCGGCTACAGCTCCAATTCAACCCCTAGACTGGGAACCTCCATATGCTGTGGGAGTGGCCCAAGAAATGGCAAAAAGACAAAAAAAAAAAAAAGAATTTTGGAGTTCCATCGTGGCGCAGCAGAAAGGAATCCGACTAGGAACCATGAGAATGCAGGCAGCTTCAATCCCTGGCCTTGCTCAGTGGGTTAAGGATCTGGTGTTGCAATGAGCTGTGGTGTAGGTTGCAGCTGTAGCTCCGATTAGACCCGTAGTCTGGGAACCTCCATATGCTGCGGGTGTGGCCCTAAAAAGCAAATACACACATACACACATACATAGGCTTTACAGAGATCAAAGGTGGAGTAACAAATAGAATATCACTACAATACTAATTAACCAGCATCTGGATTATGGGACAGAGTTCTGTTTCTGTGTAGTGGAAGCATAAGCTTTGATCCAGTGGTTTATGACATGAATGGAATTCCTTGGAGACAAGTATAGTCTTCTCATTCACAGTCCCATGCCAGACCTATACACACTTATAGGAAATGGACATGCTCCCACTCAGCTGTGCCATACCCTCCATTCTCAGTAAATTTCAGGAAGTAACATTATAGCTTCAAAATCCAGACACCAGATATTACACAAGAGTAACCCTGGCAGTAGGCAAAGTGTAGACATGAGGCTTTCTGCAGTAAGATAGGAAAGGGAAGAAGTGAGGTAAATTGTGTCTGTAGAAATGGGTTGTGATACAGGTAGAGTCACAAATTTACTTTTTTTTTGGATTGTAAGCTATTTAGTTATAAAATACTATGGACTCTATCAACTAACTTATCTATTATTAGGTTGTTAAAAATTGTGACCCTTACTAAACACAAGATTTGTTGGGATGACTTTTTTTTTTTTTTAATTCAGTCTCTGTAGCCTGAGGTCCATAGAAACACTCTTCTTTCCGCTCCCTACCTTTTTTTTGTGACAGTTTTTTTTTTTGCTGCCAAAATGAAGTAACTCTTGGATTTGGAAAGAAGGTTGTTTAACTGCCTGTCATCTTGTCAAAACTGCCACATATCTGAGGCATTAACCAGGGAGGTTAAATGATTGGCCCAGCGTCTCCAACTGCTAGCCTGAGGCCAAGCCAGTAAAATGTTTTATTAGAGGTATGGAGAATTGCTAAATTAGAAAATCCAGGGAATATATTTAAATTTATATTTTTCTTAAATCCTTGTTTCTCCTGTAAGAAATTCAGGGTTTTTGTTTTGTTTATAAATGCTAGTAAATAACATGTTTCCATTTACACAAGTATCTGCTTGACTATTATAGATTTGTATTTCCTACTGAGGAACAAAATACTTTCACTTGAGCACAGTAATCAAGGTGCTCTTAAATGGAGAAGAATAAGCCTCTGAGCTTCTGAAATTATCCAGAAATGGTCCTTTAAAGCCTGAATCCATAGGTGATTCTTTATCACTTCAGTGGTATTCTAGTTCAGTGCTGGCTCCTTGCAGTTCCTTCTAATTGATTGTCTAATTGTGACTCACCAGGTGAGGTCAGATTCACTCATATTTCATAGGAAAACCAAGTACCAGCTCTCCTGGGCATATCAGGACCAAAGCTGGGAAAAGGAGTTTGAAGGTGCTGTGCTTCTATCAAAATAACCCTAAGGCCTCCATGTATAGGGTACACTGTAGTTTCTGGAGTACTTTCTCGTAATTCCCTGGTGAAGGACAGAGGAGAGGGGTGGGCAGGAGCTTATGGAAGCTAAGGGGAGGGTAGCTGCTGAACTCTCTTACCTCCCTCAATCCTGCTGCTGAGGACTTGGCTCCTGGCAAAGAAAGGGACAGGATCCTGGAAGTAGGGGGCAACCCTGCACTGCATCCAGGGAAAGAAGGAGAGAGAGGAAAAGGAATTTGAAGTTTTGGAAGCAGGACCACCCGGCTGAGCCGGGTAGGTTATTCTCCTTTATTCTCATCAGGTGTTGCCTCCTAGATGCAACATCCCATTGATAGGTCCTTCTGGGGCCCACCCAGCTAATGGTGCTGGCTTGAGAGAAAGTGATGAAAAGTCAGGAACCAACTGAGACAGATGCTCTGTTTACTGTCTTTGTAAGACAGGGAACTCAGAAGAGAGTGTGAATCAGCAGCTGGAAGGGATTCTGTGTGTAAGTGCCAGAGATGTTAACCCTGTCATGTACATTCACTGATCCATCAGATGTGCTGAGTGACTGTTGTGTATACATCACCAGGTTAGAGCTGTGCATCTGCAGGGGTAGGGATAGGATGTACATAGTTCAGGAAGGATACAGCTCAGGAATCTTGCATTTCTATCAGCACCACTGGAAAAATTTCTCTGTGCAAAAATCTAGTCTTCCCAAATTGGTTACAAATCAAATTTGTATATCTGGAGTTATCTTCCTACTAATTTGTCTTATTTCAGAATTGATGTAAAGAGATCTTAAATCATCTGTTTTTAAGGCTGGCTGTTTGAGGTTTTAAAAAGTGAGTTTCATTGTATTGAAATTACGTAGCATTAGCTCTAAGAGCTAATAATTGTCCTTTCTTTTTTTTACATCAGCACTTTATGAGATAGTGAAGACATTCATTGATTTGTTTTTCTTTGTATGTTGGAAAGTGCTTTTTTGTTTTTATTGGTGTTGTGTGAAAAGTTTTTTCTGATTCCTCTTCCAATTTTGATAGATAACTTTTCCTCTGATCTTTTTATTTTCTCCAGAGCTCCCCTTTGTGCAGCAGAGGAAATCTCGGGGGATTAAGTGCTAAGGGCAGGTCTGGGTGGGAAGAAAAGCTTTCTCTTGTGGCAGTGCTGGTGCCCCACTCTGTATACACAGAAACACCTGCGCAACAGTAACTTCCCCACAGCGCTTGGAAACAAGGACTTGCGTGATGGATGCTTTTTACTAGCTACAATTACAGGGATACTGTGCAGAAACAGGTGTTAAAAGATATCTAGTTGGAGATCCCTTGTGGCACAGCAGGTTAAGGATCCAACATTGTCACTGCAGTGGCTCATGTCACTACTGTGGTGTGGGTTCAGTTCCTGGCCCAGGAACTTCCACGTGTTCTAAGTGCATCTCCCCCCCCCCAAAGATACTGAATTCATGTCTAGCTAAAACCAAAAAATATGATTAGGAAAAGGCAGGAATAGGCTTGTTCCTTGAGGATTGATTTGGATCAAGGGACCAACCCTCTAAAGTACATTCTTTACTGAACTGTACATGTTTCATTAAACATGTAAAGTATGTTCTATTGAAATTAGAGAGTTCTAGGGTCGTTGAGGTCAATATTGCCTTTTTTTTTTTTTTTTTTACTCCCTGGAATATAAGCAGCATGAGGATGTTTTCTTTTTGTTCACTGCTGTACCCCAGAACCTAAAACCTGTGTTTAGCTAAATAATAGGTGCTTAGTGAACATTTTGTTAAGTGAATTTGGAAGAGCTTTTGGTTTAACCTCAGAAACCATTTTATTCCCCCAAATCAGGTAAAATGTCCAGTATTTAACCTCCAGTCAGAACAGTTGGGTATGTGTGGTTAGATTGTTTGCAGCACCTGACCCTCAACAGGTGAAATGTTCCTTCTGATGAGATGGGAAGTGCTGTTCGCTTTACACTGTGTGGGGAAGGAGAAGTACCTGTAGAAGGGAGGACTCTGTGATTTGGCCAACTCCCTCCTGCCTTTCTCTGTTTTACTTGGGATTTAGAGCTGTATTAGAGATGAATTTAATTTTCCTTAATCACCATGACTATGATGAATAAGATTAAAGTTCTCTATAACTGCTGGAAATAGTTCCATCTTTTCAGAAGTGAAGTGGCTGTTGGTTTGTCACTCATTCCCAGACATTGAGGACTCATAGCTTCTGGCTTGAATTTTTGTTCATTGTGAAACTGTCTTTTGAGTATGTCAAGGCATGCCATTGTACTTGTCTTCAGGGAAGAAACACCATGTCCATATGAATCATTACATCCAATCGAGGGAGCCTGTGCAGTGGCTGCTATGTCAGAAACATCTTCCCCTGCATTTTCCAGCCTAAACTGGAGTGAAAGAAATTGGCTTGGTTGAAGATCCACCCATCAGTATCTTCGCTAAGCACGTGTTCTTCTTATACTTGGAAGACAGGACACAGGATGGAGTGGGCCAGGGAAAAGAAGCCAGCTGTCAGCAGCAAATGCTCCTGGTGAATTTGTGATTGCTAAACACCTGTTCTGTTCCAGATGCTGCTTGATAGGAGGAGGGGAAAAATGAAAAAGACATAGGTAAAAAGAAAGGAAATGGACAGATTTGAGTGCTGTTTGGAGAACTCAAGAAAACAATTGTTGGGGAAGATGAATTGAAGCAATGTTAAAAGGATGGCACAGTTGTGGGTACCTAGGCACATGGCTCCCTTGCCTTTACAAAGCTGATTTTATATTTACCCTCTG